>NW_027331958.1:3184803-3489803 GCF_048418815.1 Hemitrygon akajei | reverse complement strand
GCAAGTGTGGCTCCAGCATAAATACCCTCTATCCGTAGCGATACACTGGAGCTTGGCCCCACTAAGCCTTCAGGAATAGGGATTTAGCTTTAGGAGGTTCCTTGATATATTGCTGGGAACGTGTTTCCCCCGAGATGCCAGGCCATTCCCTCACTGGGTCTCTGCTTAGAAACCCGGGGGCTCACTCTCCGAGGGGTTTCCCGTCATTCACACTCCCGCCTGAAGTGTCCCTCTTCACCACAGTTATAACAGACAACACTGGCCGCTCCCCTTCTTGCGGCACCCCGGCCACTAGCAGCCCTCTGCGTGGTCCGTCCCCTTAGGGGTTCCGTCTCCCCGTCAGCTCTATCATACGGGGGAAAGGGGTGCACCCTCTAATGACAACCGGGACATCTCAGTCCTAAACTCTGCCACCCCCTGGGTGGGCTATCAGTGGTCACCTCAGCCAAGGGGACCACTACTGAGGTCTGTAACAACCGGGACATCTCAGTCCTAAACTCTGCCACGAGCTCCTTCACCACTCCCCGGGTGGGTTATCAGTGGTCACCTCAGCCAAGGGGACCACTACTGAGGTCTGTACCCTGCGGACGGAGGCCTCCCACGTCAACATCACATTCTCCTCCTCTCTTACTTCTCTGATCAGCTCGACAATCGAGGGAGGGGAGGGTCGCGTCTTACGAGACAGTCGGAGACCCCAAGTGATCAGGTCTGGTGAATGGGCACCTTTCACCACTTGGTCCATTCTTAACTGATTCACCTCAGCCGTTTGAATTGCCCACTACTCCGCAAGCAATTTATCTGCCTCTCCAGCCCAAAGTGTAGGCAGAAAGTTTCTCCCCCTTCTCCTGAAACATGCTCTGAAACCCCGTAATAAGATCCATTGGGCTTCCCATCGCGCCAAACACCTTTTCTAGCGTTTGCATGTGGGCCACAGAGGTAGCAAAGGGGTTCTGTGTCTTTGCATATCTCACTACAACAGCCGGCTCCGTCAAACTTTCAACCAGTCGCTGTCTTTTTCATCGTCAGGGCATTGCCACTCAAACTCCTCTTCACCTTTAGGGGTGGGGCTTCATTTCTGAGAACAGGCTGAGCCTACGATAGCTGGGTCTTTGAACCTGGGCATTCTGCCATTTATTCCCCAGGGAGGTAAGGGCCGCTACCAACTCAGAATGCTCAGCCCTCGCTGGAGGAATCATTGGACCTTCTACATCAGACCACTCCTTCCCCTCGCTCCGCAGAAACGAGAGCAACTTGTCTTCAAAGTCTCTGTCACCAGCTACAGAAAACTCGGCTTCTGATTCCGCACACTCACCTTCAGTTCCCTCCTCCCGGGAAGTAGGGACAACCTCTGGTCCCCCTGTCCCAGCGCCTCAATAGTACCAGGCAGTTCTACTGCCGTTATGTCAGTGCTGGTGTGACTTTGCCGCCATTTTATCAAACCTCCGCTCCATCCCTGCAGCATCCATAACCACGTATCGTAATCACTTTCCCGGACTATAGCTTAACACAGACTTAAACACACAACCCACTGGATCAACGCTCAGGGCAATCACACTGCATCCAATGAAATCGATCCCGGACGATACCCCACAATGGAACACCCCGGTATCCTTGGCTGTGTAAGTGTAGGGAAGACGACCTCCAGCCCCACCAAACTCGTGAGATTGAGGCGTGCTTGATCCCACCTCAAACCTCGGTTTGTGTGGATGCTGTGTCAGTTGTTACCCTGTCACAAATTAATGCCACAAAACAACAGACAGTACACTGCATACGATTAAAGGAATTCTATTCCTGAATCTTAATTGAAGGGTTCGTAAAGAATAACAAAAAGAAAAGGGCCCATTCTAATCAAACAGTCAAATATGCACAAGTTGGAGCTCACCTTGAACTTCTCTGTCAGTCACGCGCTGGGCCCTCGGTTCACGTGAAAGGCCACACCACCTTCCGAATGTCACTCCAATCCATCTCGCTCGATATAGAGAGAGTGCAGAGGAGATTTACAAGGATGGGAGGGAGTACTTTATGAGAATAGGTTGAGTGTGCTGGGCCTTTTCTCCTTGGAGCGACGGAGGATGAGAGGTGACCAGATAGAGGTGTATTAGATGATGAGGATTATTGGTCATGTGGATAGCCAGAGGCTTTTTCCCAGGGCTGAAATGGCTAACATGGGGGCTATAGATTTAAGGTGCATGGAAGTAGGTACCGAGGGGATGTCAGGATTAAGTTTTTCACACAGAGAGTGGTGGGTGCATGGAATGCACTGCCAGCGACGGTGGTGGAGGCGGAGGTGGAGGTGGTGGAGGTTGGTCTTTTAAGAGCCTCTTAGACAGGTACATAGAGCTTATAAAAATAGAGGGCTATGCGCTAGGGAAATTCGAAGCAGTCTCTACAGTAGGTTACGTGGTCAGCACAACATTGTGGGCCGAATGGCCTGTAATGTGCTGTAAATTTCTATGTTCTATGTTCAAACCGATCGTATGCTATAACCGGTTCTCCGAAGTATCTTCTCTCTTTTCATCTCCTCTCGAACAGAAGCCCAAGACCAACCTTATTGTCCCTCAGCAAGAAAACCTCCCGCTGACTGGATGGCACATATCCCACATCGTCCCTCATCTTCAACAATAACCCAGACAGGCCGAAAGCAGAACAGACCCTCTTACAGAGCGGTGAAACGAATTACCTACAGCATCACAGTAAAGATGTGTACCAGGGCATTACAATAGGAAGGGTGAGGAAACTTTAGAGAGGGTGCAGAGGAGATTTACCAGGATGCTGCCGGGATTAGAAAGCATTTCTTCTGAGGAAAGGTTGAGGGAGCTAGGGCTTTTCTCTCTGGAGTGAAGGAGGATGAGAGGTGAATTGCTAAAGTGAATAAGATGAGAAGAGGCACAGATCGAGTGGACAGCCAAAGACACTTTTCCCAGGGCAGAAATGGACAACACATGGGGGCAGAATTTTAAAGTGACTGGAGGAAAGTATAAGGGGGGAAGGTAAGTTTTTCTTTACACACAGAGTGGTTGGTGTACGGAACACACTGCCGGGGGTGGTGGTAGAGGCAAATACATTAGGGACATTTAAGAAACTCTTAGATAGGCACATAGGAGATGGAACGGTGCAGGACTTGTCAGAAGGAAGGGTTAGATTGATCCTGGAGTAAGTTAAACAGTTAGCAGATAGGGGCGCTGAAGGGGCTGTACTTTGCTGTACTGTTCTTCTGTTTATTCTATACTTCTGTATTTTTGTTCATGATGTATAAATTGGTGGAGTTGCGGACAATAAAGATGTCCATCTGAGGACACACCGGCATATGGATAATCTTGGGAATGAAAGGGGTACCGTATGAGGAGTGTTTCATGGTTGTGGTCTCTCACTGGCTGGAGTTTAGAAGAATGGGGGGGGGGATCTAATTGAAATCAATCAAATATTGAAAGACCTAGATCGAGTGGACATGGAGAGGATGTTTCTTATATTTGGGGAGTCTAGGACCAGAGGCCACAGCCTCAGAAGAAATAGATATCTCTTTGGGACAGATACGAGGAGGATTTTGTTTATCCAGAGGGTGACGAATCTGGGGAATTCATTGCTACAGGTGCCTGTGGAGGACAAGTCATTTGGTTTATTTAAAATGGAGGTTGATAGGTTCTTGATTAGTAAGGTTACGGGGAGAAGGCAGGAGAATGGGGATGAGAGGCATAACAAATCAGCCATGATGCAATGGGAGAGCAGAACTGATGGGTCGAGTGGCCTAATTCTACTCCTATGCTTTCTGGTAACCTTAGACTACCCTCACTGTCACCAACATCACCGCTGTCATCTGTGCAGGTTGGTCTCCTTTGTCAGCAAGTTATCTGGCAACATGTGTATGAATGTTGTGACTTTCTTCTTCTTTCTTTGTCAATCTTTTTATTGATTTAAAATGAGCATAGATACAGACAGGAGGAGAATGATCTCAAATATGTATATCGATAATAATACAGAAAGAGAAATAGACATTATCAAAATCATACATAGTGATAAGCTAGTATGTAATATATAATAAAAAAGAAGACAACTAATTCTCTTATCAGTTCATGAAGAAAGAAAAGAAAACTTTAAATTATTGATTGAAAAAGGAAAAAAAACCACTACACTAAACATAAAAGAGAAAAAAAAGGGACTGGGCAGTCCATTCTGAGGATACGACCAAAAAAAAGGAAGAAAGACTTTCTGATCAAATCTAAAACTTCAAAAAATAAATTGGAAGAGTATTAAATCAAATCAAATGAAAATATTGAATAGAAGGTCTCCAGATTTGCTCAAATTTAAAGGATGTATCAAATGTCCGACTTCTTATTTTCTCTAAACTTTAACAGGACATAATGGAGGAAAGCCAATAAAAGACAGCAGGTGGATTTAGAATCCTTCCAATTCATTAAAATGGCTCTCCTAGCCCATAAAGTTGAAAAAGCTATCATAGGTTGAGTGGAAACAGAAATATTTCCTGCTTCTGATGGGATAATCTCAAAGATTACCATAAGTACATTAGATTGCAGGTCCAGATCCAAGACTTTTGATAACGTTTTTAAAACATCTTTCCAAAAACTGTCTAGCTTTATGCAAGACCAACACATATGAGTTAAAGTGGCCACCTGAATATTACATCTGTCACAAATAGGAATGATGTTGGAAAAAATACGTGCTAGTTTATCCTTTGACATATGGGCCCGATTCACTACCTTGAACTGTACCAAAGAATGGTGGGCACAAATAGATGAGTTATTAACCAAATAAAAAAATTTACTCCAATGATTATCTGAAAATGACTCGAGATTTCAATTCCTCAGCACGTTTAATTTTATCATTAGATATAATTCGTAAATTCAATAGCCGTTTATAAATTACAGCTATCAGCCCTTATTGAAGTAGTTTAAGCTGAAGGCGAACATCTGCATATTAGGTGGATAAGCAGAGGGATAATTTGGCAGCAGGCCACGTAAAAAAATTCCTAATTTGTAAATATCTAAAAAAGTGTACTTTAGATAAATCATATTTATCCACTAACTGAGAAAACGACATTAAACAATCACCTAAAAACAAATCTGAAAAAGTTATTCCCTTGGTTTTCCAAATTAAAAATGCCTTATCCAAAGTTGACGGTTTAAAAAATAATTAAATGTCTTTATTGTATTAATTTTAATAACTGATCAATGTAGAAGTAAAACAGAGGTACATCCTCCAGTAACACAATATCATTGGATGCATAAGAAATGCAGAAATAATTGGAGCCACATTACAGGAACACAAATGTGTCTTTCATTACTTGGATTAAAGCCATTATTACATTAAATTGAGAAATAATTCAAATCAGTAACTAACAGAAGAGTAACTTGTTTGCTAATAAGCTACAGAGATGACAGAAGAACAACCAGATACATGCTCATGCAGATATTTCACTGACATTTAGATTTCCCACCATCTTCCCACACACCCCACAACAACCACCACCTCGTGCCCCACTCCACACCCCACGAACACCTCACACACATCACCACCGTCCATCAGCCTGTGATACGTTGGAAGATCACAATCTGACACCTTCCTTCTCACTTCCCTCCCCCATTGTCGTGTTCACTCTTGGACAGGACGTGCTTGCAGGGGAGCTGTTCGATCAGCATCTCACGCACCTGTGGACAGGGGTGTCAATGGTGAAGAAACACAGTTAGACCGCACCGTGTGGGGGGTCAGGACAGCAGAGAGATCCTCCCCTCATCACCTACAGAATCCATCACTTACCACCAGGAGATTCCCTTCTCCCCCACACCAAGAACTACACCAGGAAAACTCCATTCCTTCCAAATCAGACAATTCCCATTCGTGTAAAATAACCATCCGCCCCTCACCCCCACCCACAGGAATCATTTTCCCCCACACCAGGGGAACCCTCTTCCTCACAAACATGCAAATCGGTTTGTCTGGACAGTGTGGGAAATCGCCCCCACCCGCTCCCCAACACGTCGAGTGGAATCCTGTTCACTCCCTCCCCAGCAGCCAGACCAGGTGAGGGGAGCAACTTAAGAAAAAGCTGTTTCTGGTTAACACAGTTGCCACAACAAAGGGCATAAAAGATCAATGTTCAAAGTAAATTTATTCTCAAAGTAGGGATATGTCACCATATACAACCCTGAGATTCATTTTCTTGATGCAATTCAGAGTAAAACAGCAAAATACAAAAGAATTAATGAAAAACTACACACAGACTGACAATGAATTGTAAATGACAATCAGTGCAAATAAAAAATGTAAATAAATAATACTGAGACACGAGTTGTGAAGAGTCCTTGAAAGTGAGTCCATACGTTGTGGAATCAGTTCAGTGTTGAGCTGAGTGAAGTTATCCACATTGGTTCAGGACTCTGATGGTTGGAGGGTAATAACTATTCCTGAACCTGGTGGTGTGTGACCTACACTCTGGTACCTCCTTTCCGAGGGCAGCAGTGAGGAGAGGTGAGGGTCAAGCGGAGCAGCCAGAGTGTAGTGGCACGATGAGGCTGATGGAGTGAGAGCAGATCTCTTGATCAGCATCAGTGAGGAGGGACAGGTGAGGTTTTACTTTTTCCACTGTACCCGACGTGGTTGAGGCAAAGTGGTCGTCAGGGCAGTGGAGTGCTCCTCCTGCAAGGGGTAAGGGTCAGGGAACCACACGGTCTTCCTGATGACTACAATGACAAGAGGTGCACCCGGCTGCAGCTCCTGACAGACCAGGTCAAAGAAATGGAGGTACTCTGCATCATCCGGAAGCTGAGAACACCAGATGTGATACTCACTGACCTGGTCACACACAAGGTGCAGGTTCCGTGACCACTGGGAAAAGTAAAGGGAGTCAGCAGTTCCCCTGTGGCCATTCCCCTCACTAACAGCTACACCTCTATGAATACTGTCGAGAGATGTTCTTGCAGGGACCAGCAGCAGCACTGTGAAAGGCTCTGAGTCTCAGAGGGAAAGATTGCAGTCAGACAGGACGGGAGTGATGGGAGACTCAGTAGTGAAGAGGGGAGCAGGCAGGAGATTCTGTGACCAGAGGAGAGATGACGGAATGGTGTGTCGTCTCCTAGGTGTCAGGGTCAGGGATGTCTCTGAGAGCTGAGGAATATTCTTGAAGGGTCAGGCAATCATTAGCATTCATTTTAAGTGGACTAGATTATTAAATCAAGGATGTAATGCTGAGGCTTTATAAGGGGATGGTCAGACAGCACTTGGAGTATTGGGAGCAGTTTGGGCCCCTTATCTCAGAAAGGAAGTACTGGGATTGGAAAAGATCCAGAGGAAGTTTACAAGAATTATCTCAGGAATGGAAGGGTTAATGTACAAGGAACATCTGATGTTTCTGGGCTGGTACCCTCTGGAGTTTAAAAGAATGAGGGAGGATCTCATTGAAACCGATCGAATATTGAAAGACCCAGATAGAGTAGATGTAGAGAGGATATTTCCTGTAGTGGGGAAGGCTACGACCAGAGAGCATAGTCTAAGAATACAAGGACGTCCCTTTCGAACAGACAGAAGGAGCAATGTCTTTAGCCAGAGGGTGGTGAACCTGTGTAATTCATTGACACAGACGGCTGTGGAGGCTGGATCACTGGGTACATTTAAAGTAGAGATTGATCGGCTCTTGATTAGTAAGGTCATCAAAGGTCTACGGGGAGATGGCAGGAGAATGGGGTTGAGAGGGAGAATAAACTAGCCATGATGGAATGGCTGAGCAGACTCGATGGGCCGAATAGCTATTTCTGCTCCTATGTCTTACAGTGTTATGGCAAACAACCAGAGGTCACTGTACAAGCTGTTACCGACGACATACAGTTTGTAGAAGAAGGAATGAGATCCTGTGGAATGAGCAGAGGGTGTTGGGGAAGGAGGAGGATCTCGAGGGTAATGATCTCTGGTTTACTCTGCCAGTGAGGACTGAAACAGAAAGGTAGGTCAGATGACTTTGTGGCTCTGCGGCTTGTACACTCAGTAGGGATTCAGGTTCCTGGATCTCTTCTGGGACAGACACAAACTGTACAAGAGAACGGGTTGAACTTGGACCCGAGAGAAACCAATATCTTTGCAGGGAAACTAACACAGGAGGTCTAAACTAGACTGGTGGGGTGGGTCTCTGAATAGCCGGTGGTCATGGGGTAAATGCCCAGAAATGGAAAAGTCTGTGACAAGTGTTGAATACAGCCTGGTCCATCACAGGAAAAGCTCTCCCCATCTTCGAGCACATCTACAGGAAGCACTGCCACAAGACAGCAGCATCCACCATCAAGGAGCCTCACAATCCAGGCCAGGCCGCTTCTCACTGCTGCCGCCGGTAAGGAGTTACAGGAGCGTTTTGTCCCATACCACCAGTTTCAGGAACAGTTATTACTCTACAACCATTAGGCTCCGGAACCATAAGACATTGGAGCAGAGTTGGGAATTTTAGTCCCTTGAGTCTGCTTTGCCATTCCATCGTGGCTAATTTATCATCCCTCTCAACCCCATTCTCCTGCCTTCTTTCCATTACCTTTGACGTTCTGCATCGTCAAGAACCTATCAACCTCCTCCGTAAATATACTCAATGACTTAGCCTCCACAGATTCACCACCCTCTGGCTAAAGACATTTTTCCTGTTTTCTTTTCTGAATGGACTATGTGAGGCTGTGCTCTCTTGTCCTACACTCCCCACGATAGGAAACATCCTCTCCACATCCACTCTATCTAGGCTTTTCAATATTCTACGGGTTTTGATGAGATTCTCTGCTCATTCTTTTGAACTCCAGTGAGTACAGGTCCAGAGACATCAAACACACCTCAAAGTGTTATCCCTTTCATTCCTGATATCAATCTTGTGAACCTCTCTAGGTCCTCTCCAATGGCAGCACACCTTTTCTTGGATAAGGGGCCCAGAACTGTTTCCAATACTCTGTGTAGTCTGACCAATGTCTTATAAAACCTCAGCGTTACATCCTTGCTTTTGCATTCTTGTCCTCTTGAAATGAATTCTAACATTGCATTTGCCTTCCTTACCACCGACTCAACTTGCAAGTTAACCTCTGGGGAATCCTGCAGGAGGTTTCCCAAGTCACTGAGTTTTCAATTTCCTCCCCATTTAATAAATAGTCCATGCTTTCATTCCTTCTGCCAATGTGCATGACCGTGCACTTCCCTACATTATATTCCACCTGCAACTTCTTTGCCCATTCACCTAATCTGTCCAACTCCTTCTGCAGCAACCACTCCCCCACCCCCACCTCACTTCCTCCACACTACCCCCCTCCACCAATCTTTGTATCTTCCACAAAACTATCAATTCCTTCATCCAAATCGTTGACATGTAACAAGAAAAGAAGCGATCCCAACATTGACCCCTGCAGCACTCCACTGGTCACTGGCAACCAACCAGAACAGGCCCACCCTAATTCCCACTCTTTACCTTCTGCCTATTAGCTAATCTTTTATCCATGCTCGTACCCTTCCTGTAATACCATGGCTAAATAAACAAAATGACTGAGAGAAGGGCAGGAACTGACAGCCCAGTGCTCCAGGATACAGATGCTACAGGCATGACAGAGATACAGGTAGGCAAGGAGGGAGACTTGTCTTTGTGATAGTGGAGTTAGTAACAAAAGTGCTTCGAGATGACATTGTTGGGCAATCATCAAGTGTGGTCACGTGGGTAGAAGTTGGAACTAGAAGGGAAAGGTCACTCTAGTGGGGCTGTATTACAGACTGCCCCCCCCCCCAATAGTCAGCTGGAACTTCAGGATCAGGTGTGCATAGGAATTGCTCAGAATAACAGGGTTGTATTAGTTGCTGATTTTAATTTCCCCAGCACTGACTGAGTCGCCCAAAATGTTAGTCTGGATGATGTAGAGTTTGTGAAAGGTGTCCAGGGAAGTTTTCTGAGTAAAGAAAAGAGAGTCTGTGTCCTGAGGCTGCAGTACTGGACCCCGTCTGGGGTATCATAGAGCAGTACAACACAGTACAGGCCCTTCGGCCCACAATGTTGTGCTGACCTTTTAACCTACTCCAAGATCAATCTTACCCTTCCCTCTCACATAGCCCTCCATTGATTCTGCCTCTACCACCACCCCCGGCAGAGTATCCAATGCCCCAGCCCCTGGCAGAGTATCTAATGTACCCACCATTCTCTGTGCAAAAAAACTTAGCTCTGACACCCCCCTATACTTTCCTCCAATCACCATTTCTGCCCTGAGTAAAGGTCTCTGATTCAATCAATGTCTCTTATCATCTTGTCACCTGTAGGAAGTCACCTCTCATCCTCCTTCGCTCTAAAGAGAAAAGCCCCAGCTCGCTCAAACTACACTAAGATGACACGTTCTCTAGTCCAGACAGAATCCTGGTGCATCTTCTCTACATCCTCTCAACAGCGTCTACATCCTTCCTGCAATGAGTTGACCAGAACTAAACAAGGCAGGGCAAATCACTATCTTGACAGTCACAGAGTAGTTTGGCTCCAGTGAGCATAATTCTATTCGTTTTAAGATAGTGTTGAAAGTGTGAGACTGTTTGAAGCGAAAGGAATGAACGGCAAGAGTAAGATATCAAGAGTCTAGTTCCGACATGTTCCTATCAGGATGAAGGATAAACTTGGCACGTTTAGGGAAATCCGGGCTGATGGTAGATATTGGGCATGGGAGATCAGGGAAGACTGAATCCCTGAAGACTATACATACATTTACAATACTCTAAATAGGGAAATCAGTAGGAAAAGTGTGTATAAAATGGATGTAGCAGTTAGAACTAAAGGAGTAAAAGAGTGGCCAGTGAGAAAGTAGGTCCCCGTATAGATTAGCAGAGCCACTTATATCTTGACCCACAGGAAGTGGGTTGGATTATGAAAGAATATATAAAGAAAATCATGGCTGCCCTTAAGGAAAATCTTGCCTGATAAATCCATTGGAATTCCTTGAAGAAACAACAAGCTGGACAGATAAAGGAGAGTTGCTTGATCCTGTGCACTTGGATTTTCAAGGTGCCACGTGAAGCTATGAGCCCATGGTATTATGGGGAAGATTCTGGCATGGTTAAAGCATTGGCTGACTGTCAGGAGACAAAGAGTGGGAATAAAGGGAGTCTTTTCTGCTCGGCTGCCGTTGACCAGTGGTGTTCCACAGGGGTCTGTGTTGGGACTATACTTTCTATGTTATATGTCAATGACTTGGATGATGGAATTCATCGCTTTGAGGCCACGTTTGCAGCAATACAAAGAGAGGTGGAGGGGCAGGTAGTTTTGAGGAAGTAGAGAGGCTAGAGAAGGACTTAGATTAGGAAAATGGGCAAAGAAGTGGCAGATAGAATTGTGTTGGAAATTGTATGGTCATGCACTTTGGTAGAAGAAATAAAAGAATAGACTATTTTCTGAATGGAGAGAAAATTCAAACATCTGAAGTGCAAAGGGACATGAGAGTCCTCATGCAGAATTCCTGAAAGGTTGTTAATTTGTGGATTGAGTCGTTAGCGAGGAAGGCAAATGTGATGTTAGTATTCATTTCAAGAGGACTAAGTTTCACTTAGAGAACTGTGAGCAGCTTTCAACCCCTTATAAAACATAGAACAGAACAGGAGAACAGGCCATTTGGCCCACAATGTTGTGCCGGATCAGCTAAGCAAATCGAACACTAATCACTCCTACCCACTCCATCCTCCTCACATCCACGTGCCTATCCAAAAGTCTCTCAGCAGCCTCTAGTGTATTTGCCTCTGCCACCATACCAGACAGCACATTCCAGGCATCCACTGCACTCTGAGTAAAAACCTTATGCCTCACATTCCCCTTGAACCTACCCACTCTCTCCTTCAATGCATGCCCTCTGGTATTAGACATTTCAACCCAAGTTTATCCAGCCTCTCCTGTTAGCACATCCCTCTAAACCAGACAGCATCCTGGTAAACGTCTTCAGCACCCTCTCCAGATCCTCAACATCCTTCCTACAGTGGGGCAACTGGAACTGTGTGGCCGAAGCAAAGTTTTATCAAGTTGCAACATAACCTCCTGACTTTTCAACCCAAGCACTCCATAAGCCTTCTTAACCACCTTATCTAAGAAACGATGTGCTGACGTTGGAGAGGGTTCAAAGAAGGTTCACGAAAATGATTCTGGGGTTGAAAGGCTTTTCGTATGAGGAGCGTTTGATGGACCTGGGTTTTTACTCACTGGAATTCAGAAGAATAAGGGATGACTCACTGAAAGCTATTGAACGCTGAAAGGCCTCGATTTACTGGACGTAGAGAGGATAAGACTAAGACCAGAGGACACAGCCTTGGAATAAAGGTGCATCCTTTTAGAACGGAGATGAGAAGGAATTTCTTTAGCCAGAGAGTGGTGAATCTGTGGAATCTGTTGCCACAGGATATATTTAAGACAGAGGTTGATAGATTCTTGATTAGTCAGGGCATGAAGGAATACTGAGAGAAGGCAGGAGATTGGGGCTGAGAGGGAAAATGGATCAGCCATAATAAAATGGTGGAACAAACTTGATGGGCCAAATGGCCTAATTCTGCTCCTATATGTTATGGTCTTATTTACAGTATACGAGTCATTGTTGAGGCAGCACTTAGAGTACCATGTACAGTTTTGGTCACTCTGTTATAGGAAACGTGATTAAACTGAGAAGAGTGCAGAAAAGATTTACAAGGATTATGCCAGGACGAGCGTCTTGGATATGGAGAATGGTTAGACAGGTTGACTCTTCCTTGGAGTTTAGGAAATTTGGTGGGGGAGGACAATTTCAGTCCTTAAAATGATGCAAGGTAAACATAAGGATCTTTTCCCCAGGGTAGAGGAGTCCAAAACTAGAGACATAGATTTAGGGTGAGAGGGGAAGATTGAAAAGGGATTAGAGGGTCACAGACAGTGGTGAGTATATGGAAGAAGCTGCCAGAGTAAGTCACTGAGGCAGGTACAATAGGACCACTCTAACACTCGGATAGATACATGGAAAGGTGCGGCTTGGAGGAATATGGGCTGAACTCAGAAAATTGGGTCTAACTGGTGCACAGCATGGTTGACATGTAAGGGCTTGTATCAGTCCTGTATTACTGTACGAGACAACCAGAGAATCTGCTCTCCCAAACTAAATGACTCCCCACAGTATCCCCTCCACCTAAACACCAGGGGAAGAAAGGGGAGGGCAAGTGGAACCCACACTGGGAGAAATCGGCTTCCCCACAAATCTCTCGGATTTCCCGAGTTCTGAGAAATGATACCCACCCCATCCTCTCATTCTCCTCGGACCAGGGGATCCCTCAGATCAGGAAAGTACCGTCACCATCCACCAAAGCCAGGTGAATTCCCTTACCTACCACACATAAACCCACCTCCTCATGGCCGTGTGGAACCGATTCCCTCGTGCAGTGTATTCCCGTTTCACAAACTGCAACAACTCCTGCTTCTCCCTCCCCTAGCTCGTTCTGACGGAGAGTATCCAGGCTGAAAATTTATCTCTGTTTCTCCTTCCACGGCGCTGTCTGACCTGTTGGGTATTTTCACCCTTTCTGCCTCATTACTGGAAACTCAAATCTTCCCCCCCCCTCACCCTTACACAAACTAGTGAAATCCTGTTCCCTGATACACAAAGTGGGATGCAAACTTTCTTGTAAAACTGGGTAAGTCTTTTACTTCTCATCAGTGGAAAACCTTCAGCTCACATGATGCCATCACTCAGCAGGAAATCAGAAAGTGATGACCCCCTACCCCCTCCACCCCAAATGGTTGATGTCATACTGGCACTGGTGCCAAGCAGATATCGTCAGTTCATTGTAAATGTGCCGGGGCCCCCACCACCCAAAACATGCTCTCTTCTCACTGCTGCCATCAGGAAGGTGGTACAGAAGCCTCAGAACTCACACCACCAGGTTCAGGAACAGTTATTACCCCTCAAACATCAGACGCGTGAACCAAAGGGGATAACTTCACTTGCTCCATCATTGAAACGCTCCCACAAACAATGGACTCACCTTCAAGGACTCACTCTTCACCTCATGTTTCTGATATTTATTTATTATTGTTATTATTTCTTCTTTTTATATTTGCAGTTTGTTGAGTTCTGCACTATGGTTGAACACCCTAGTTGGGCAGACTTTCACTGATTCTGTTATTATCCCGTAGATTTATTGAGTATGCCCAGAAGAAAACAAATCTCAGAGGGTGACAAAGACGTACAGTACTTTGATCATAAACTTACTTTGAACTTTGAAACTCAGTGACGTCTGGGAACAGAGCAAGGATAAATGGGGAAGGGCAAACTTTGTAAATGTGGAGCGGTGACAGGGAGTTGGGGAGATTAATCCCAGGAATGAAAGGGTTAACTTACGAGGCGTGTTTGAGGTCTCTGGGCTGGAGTTCAGAAGATGGGGGGTGGGGGGGTGGGGAAATCTCACTGATACTACCGGATATTGAAAGGCCTGGATGGGGCGGATGTGTAAAGGGTTTTGATGTGAGTGAGGGACTCCCGGATCCAAGGACACACCTCTCAGGAAAGGGACGTCTCTCTGAAACTGAGATGAGGAGGGAATTCTTGAGCCGAAGGGTGGTGAGTTTGTGGAATTTTTTGCCACAGTTGGTGGTGGAGCCAAGTCACTTGGTGTATTTATGACAGAGATCGATAGCTTCTTCATCAATAAGAGGGTTAGGGTTATGGAGAGAAAGCGTGAGAAAGGGGTTGAGGGGAGACGTGACGGGGTCAAAGGCCTAATTCTGCTCTTATCTCTTACGTTGGGTGGTGATGGAAAACAGAGAGTTGCCGGTGACTCAGGTGTCACCGTTTCTGGGTTGAGTCATTCACCGTTTATCGGGAAGGGACAGTCACTGCTCATTGAACAGGAATGACCAAAGCCACATGAACCACAATCTCCAGCCTGGGAATAAATGTGGACTACATCTCTCACCTGACGGAGGTAGGCCTCTTGCTCCTCGGGGTTTCCCAGGTTGTTCTTCCCAAGGATGAACACTTGGGCACTGTTGATCATCTCCTCACACTCGTCCTTTGACGGGAGCCCCTTCACTGGAAGATTGAGAGAAGTCCTCAGTCAGACCTTTGCCGGAGCAGGTCCAGAGGGAGCAAACCCCCAGTGTGAGGGTGGTGGTGGGGGTGAGGTCGGTGAAACAGGCTCATCGACTCCAGAGAATGCAAGACCATGACATCTGCACAAACCTCGGGTGAGGGAGAGGGGGTAGGGGATGAAGTGGAGTGGGAAGGGGCTGGGGTAAGCTGACTTTGGCAGAGGGTGAACAGGGAGGTAGACTGTCCGGGTCTAATGCTGAGCATCAGTGACCCTCGGAGATGAGACACACAGACTGTCAGAGAGGGAAGGCGGAGTGGAGTGAGGTAGGTGCGGAATGAGGAGCTGTACACACCTGTACAGAGGTGGGTCTGAGAGATTTACACAAACTACGAGAAGGGTTTAATGAGGCCTCTCCCAACACTGTGACTGTATTTGCTCCTGAATATCGCGGGTGGTGTCACAGGGTGTGACTGGGATCCAAACTGGACTGAAGACACCCCCACACACCCCTCTATCAAACAAGACCTGATACCTGAGCATGTCTCTTCCTTTGGGCCAGAGGACGGCTTCTGGCTGGTCCCTTTGGAATTCGACGGATCTGGAAAATAAATGAAGAAATTAACAGTGATTGGCAGAGTGTAATCGTCAAATTCGGATGTCAGACTGGGACAGGAGGTGGGGGAGAAGGGTTAACTTAATGACCCTGACACACTCAGTCTCCCTCCACTGACTCTCCCTCCTGAACATCAGTCATTGTCCTCAGCCCGAGTTAGAATGAAGTTCAGGGATTGAACAGGGAGAGGAACATTCCCTTCGACAATCTCCTCCACTGACACCAGATCGTGTGGTGGACAAACCCAGCCCAGGTTCTCCAGTCATTGCTTCCTGGGTTCCCACGAGTTCAAACCTCTAACCCCACACAGTCTGTCCGTGTCATTCACTCCTCCCTCTTTAGTCAACCCTCTTCTTTCATAACACATCCCATCCCTCACTCTTTACCATCCATCCCTCCTGTCTGAGACACAGAAATCCCTCCACTCAAATCTACCCCACCCCACAGACACAACTCTCGCCATTCACTCCATCTTTCTCCTGCTAGACACTCCATCCCTCCCTCTCCCAGACACCACCACACCGTCTCCTCAGTTCGTCTGCTTCTCACCCAGTACATCCCACTTTCCTCTATTACTCTGTCCAACAACTGGGGTCCACCATCCCTCCACCTTCCCTCTCCATCCTGTCACAGTTCCTGCCTCTCCTCTCTCATTCCTCACCAGTCTCTTCCTCCTCCCTCTGATCTGTCAGTCTTCCTCTCTGACCTCTCCAGAACATCTCTTTGACCGTTACTTCATCACTCTCTGCTCAATCATCCCTCTCACTATCTCCACAAGCCACAGTTCCTCACAACCCCCCCCCCCCCCCACCCACAGTCCATCAAACCCAACCCTGAGGAAGGGTCCCGGCCCGAAACGTCGACTGTTTACTCTTCCCCATAGATGCTGCCTGACCTGTTGTTCCTCCAGCATTTTGAGTGTGTTGCCCCAATCCTGAACCTATTCATCACCCCACGATACAACATTTTCACAAAGACCCATCAAACCACCACCATTCTCCGATGCCCAAGTCCCCCAACACCCTCTGATGCCCAAACACTTCAAATACCACCCAATAACCTGACGTATCAGAGCCCTGCCCAATCTCTACACAACGTCCCATATTCAGCAGGTGTCCAGTGTATTCCCACCCTCTATCTGGGCTACGGTTCTCCAGACATCCATTCCAATCCCCTCACAATGACCAGTCTCCAATCCCTTGGCCACCTCATCCCAACTCCACCCATCTGACCAGTCCAGTGTCAACCAGTGATTCCCTGAACCCCACTGATCCCTGTCACATCCTCGCTGCCCTTCTTAAACAACAGGACAACATTCGCCACGTTCCAGGCACCAGTGGAGAATGAAGAAACAAATATTCCCACAGTGTTTCCTTCAATAATCCCCACCACTGATTCCTGATCTGCACTGTCCAGCTGTGGACCTGTGAATCTTCAGCATCACCATCTTCTTCCATCTCTTCCCCCTTTCTCATCCCTCATTCTCCCTTCCAGTCTGCATTTCTCCTCCACTCAGCCCTCTCTCCCACCCACTTTGCCATACATTTCTCCCACTTCCATCTCTCCAGTAACCATTCTTCCACCCCTCCTCTCCCTGTCTCATTCCCCTCTATTTCATTGTTTGCACCCCCTCCTGCCCTCCCCTTCCTTCCCAACTATCCCTCTTTCCCTTACAGTCACCATGGCTAATGATGAAGCAAATGCCTCCACAAGGGCTTCTGATTATTTCTTCCCCACCCTGCTACAAAGTCCAAGCCTGGCCCCTGGGGATTTATCCAAGTCAATATGCTCTGAGGCTGCAAATACACCGGCCTACTGGACCAGCCTCCAGACAAGGAAACGTGTACCATTTCCTGAGGCCGTGAACGCTACTCTAATCAGAAGCAGGGTTTGAACTGACCGCATCGTTTACATCCACTGTACCGCACACCTAACAAGTGAACCAGGCTGGGAAACAGCATCTTCCCCTGGGCTGTTAGACTTTTTAACACCCCACTGCCATCCAGCACACATGTACACCCTGTCTAAATGTACTGCCACCCCAAACCCACACACTCTCCAATTCACAGATACACTCTCATCCTGCACAGGTCACTTTTCATCTTTAACATATTGATATTGCTGTTTGTTCTAATATCACAGTGTCAGTAACAATATAGTGTTTTACATAAACATTCACCTCTTTACCTTCAGGCCATGAAACTCAGGGTCAGAGCTGGATCGAAACCGTGTACTGTGTATCGATATAGAGGACTGTGTAGAGGAATTCAGCACACATATATATCTCGGGTGCCCAAGACTTTTACTAAGTACTGTATTTGTCAATGCCAGGCAGAGAGTGAGTTTGTAAATCTGACGGGAGCACAGGATGGTGGGGCTGGAGCACCATGGTAGAGGTGTGGGACAGGTGGCACAGGAGGAGTGTTCAGGCGGGTGGAGGGTGTAGATCTGTGGGTGAAGACACACACAGCCACAAAACACCAGGCAAGGTCGAATTCCATACAATCGGTTTATTAATCCAAACAGCATGTCAATTTGGTGCTTCCCTCCCATGTCCCTTGTCTTTCTCCCTAATCATGATTCCCCTCTTACTGTATTTTACAGTGTGAGATTGAATCCATACAGACAGAAGAATTCACACCTGGGCTCGTGTCTCCTGCTGGGACAGAGGATGATTTCTGGGTGTGTTCTCCAGACACTGACCCATCGGTCTGTTTCCCTGTGGAACTACCTGTGTGTAGAATAGAGGAACAGAGAGAGTGAGAGAGTGGAGACACTGAAGCAATCATCATGAGTCAGAGGAACAGAGGAATAGGTGTGTGTAGAAACCAACATCACACAGGGTCTCTTCACTGTCTCTCCCAATTCCGTCACCCCTGATCATTCCCTTCAGTGGGAGTCGGGACGAAGTTCAGGGATCAACATGGGGATCAGGGTTTCCTTCAATGATCCCCACCACTGATTCCTGACATGCACTGTCCAGCTGTGGGTCTGTAAACTTCCAGTATCACTCCATCTGCTTCCTGTTAGACACTCCGTCCCTCTCTCCCCCCCCCCCCATTCACCACCACACTGTCTCTTCAGTCTCCATCTGCTACTCACCCAGTACATCCCACTTTCATCTAGTGGGGTCCACCATCCTTCCACCTTCCCTCTCCATCCTGTCACAGTTCCTGCCTCTCCTCTCTCATTCCTCGCCAGTGTCTTCCCTCTGATCTGTCAGTGTTTCTCTCTGACCTCCCAGAACATCTCTTTGACACTTACTCCATCACTCTCTTCTCAATCATCCCTCTCACTCTGTCTAAAAGTCACAGTGGCTCACTAACTCAACCACATCCATCAAATTCAACCCAGTCCTGACCCTATTCATCACCCCATGATACAACCTTTTCACAAAGACCCATCGAATCTCCAATATTCTCTGATGACCAAGTCCCCCAACGCCTTCTGCCCAAACACTTCAAAACCCAATACGAGGAGGAGAAAATGGCGGTGTGACGCAGTGAGCACGGCCTCTCTGGAGATGGATATCCATTATTTATTAAGTAGGGATCCGTGCACAATCCTGATTTGATGGAGGCAGACATGCGAGCGTGGAGGAACATCTGGAGAAACTTCTGAAATGCCCGCTTCTCCGGAGGAAAAGGCCTCCGAGACCTCGGCTTTGCTTGTTTCGGCGGACGGGACGAGGTAGAAGGTGCTCGGCAGGGGATGGCGCTCGGGAGGCTGTATCGGAGGGGCTGGTTGGAGGCTCGAAGTTTTCGGACAGACTCAGAGTCTGCTGTCATCAGTTGTCAGTGCCTGGAAGTTTATGGCAGGGAGAGTTTCTCCCTTTTGCTGCCGATATCGGGACTATTGGAGTCGATCGGGACTTGAGACTTTTTCTTAAACTATGCCCATGGTCTGCTTTTATCAAATTATGGTATTGCTTTGCACTGCTGTAACTATATGCTATAATTACATTAATTATGGCACCCTGCCCTACCCGTCTCCCATCCAACCTGACTTCCACTCCTATTAGCCCTCCTTCCTGTCTACTTCTCCATTCACACTCTCCGTTTCCACCCTTCCACTCACCATTCTCCCTCCCCTCCTCTCCCTGATACACTGCCCTCCATTTCCTTGTTTACACTCTTTTCTGCCCTCCCCTGCCTCCTCACCTTCCTCCTCCCCTTCTAGTCACCGTTTCCCAATGACCATAAAACCATACGGTACAGGAGCAGAATTAGGCCATTTGGCCAATAATTTTCCTCCTCCTGCCTCTCTCCCTTCTTGAAGAGTGGAGTGACAGTGGAGTGGAGGACAGCTTTTCCTTCTTCCAGAACCACGTCAGAATCAACTGATTTTTGAAAGATCATTACTAATACCTCCACAACCTCTTCAGCCACCTCGTCCAGAACCCTGGGCTATATATGATCTGGTTCCGGTGAATTATCTGCCCTCAAACCTTTTACTTTCCCAAGAACCTTCTCCCTCGTAATGGCGACTTCATATACTTCTACCCGTTGTCACTCTCCACATTCTGGCATACAGCTATTGTCTGCCACAGTGGAGACTGATGCAAAATATGTCTTCAGTTCATCCATTTGTTGAGCAAGTTTGTAAATCTGGATGGAGCAAAGGATGTGGGGAAAGGCAATGGTGGACTGCCATGGGAGGGGGTGGGACAGGTGGCAGAGAAGGATGGCTCGGGGTGGGGGGTGCATTCAAGCCCGCCCTGAGGCAGCATGCAATATAATTTGATTCCAAACAATTGGTTTACTGATTCCAGAATGTCTCTCGTGCTTCTTGCTCCCTCCTCTCTTCCTTCTCCTTGTCCCAACCATGATTCCCCTCTCCCTGCCCCCTTTCCACTCTCAGTCCACACAGACCATCAGGTTTATTATCACTACGTCAGGATTTTTTCTGCAGCAACTGTACAAGCAACACGTAGAATTACTACATTACTTTGTCTTGTACCTTCGTCCCACAGGAGTGATGATCCATTTCACTTCATACATGTACAACATTGAATGACAATAAATTTGAACTTGAAATGGCTCATGAAACCTTCCAGGTCAAAGAGTTATTCAATGACATGCTTTCATGAGACTTGGTACCTGAGGTATTCCCTCCAGCTGGGATAGAAGTTGTGTCCTGGGAAAAATCTCCAGTGGATGATCCTTCAGACTGTTTCCCTGTGGAAGTCCCAGGATCTGGAATAGAGCAATGGAGAAACAGATCATTAGTTAAGACATGAGTCTGAGGAAAATGGGACTGGGAGTGTGAAGAAACCAACGTTATCCATCTCCCTATTCTGAGTCTCCTTCACAAACCACCATGAATCCAGGTCTCTCACCTCAGAGAGTCAGGGTGAATTTCTGCAAACAAACATGGTGATGAGAGATCCCTTCAGTGAACCTCACCACCCATTCCTGAGCTTGCAGACTCCTCTGGGCTGATGGTCAAACTTGCATCTGCTTCTCACCTTCAACCTCTCCACTCCATCCTCCACCTCCTTCTGCTCTCTCATCCTCTCCAAGACCTACAGTGCCTCCTCCCCTCAAAGACAACCCAAACCTAACCACAATCCAGACCCTTATCATCACACCATGAAGGTAATCTTTACTCAGAGATACCAGATTAATTCAAACATTCACCATTCTCCATTGACAAGTCCAATAATGTTCTCTAATGCCCCAACTCTTCAAAAACTCCCCAACATCACTAACCTCCATGGACTCACCAGGTATCCAGTGAGTTCCCACCTGGCCACTGGGGCCTTGGCCCTCTCAGTGTTTCCCACCACCCCCAACACACAACGATCATTGTCCTATCCATTATCCATCCCATCCTAACACTACCCATTTGATCAGTCCAGACCCAGTCAGTGATCCGTGAAGCCCACGTTTCTATTTCCCGTGACACTGACCCTGACGCTGGCTGTCAACCCCACCGTCACCCTCAGCGAGGACCCTGTCCATCCCTCACCCAGATCCTGACCCTTCCTGAAGGTGACTCAGACATCCCCAGTGACCACTCACATCCCTCACTCAGCAAAGCCAAGGGACTCAGTCCTCATGCTCTGGTCACCAACCCACCTCACCCGGCCCCATGAACTAAACTCAGACCAAGGTCATTACTGCCCACATTATAATTGTACAACACTCTCCCTTGTAGTGATCCTGGATGGTGCTGAAATTTGTCACAGGGAGGAGAGAGGAACCTCTCACTCCATCATTCACCCCCCCATCCCCTGCATCCAGCAGGTAAACTGATCGCTGAGAAGCTGTATTTTACAGTGTGAGATTGAATCCATACAGACAGAAGAATTCACACCTGGGCTCGTGTCTCCTGCTGGGACAGAGGATGGATTCTGGGTGTGTTCTCCAGACACTGACCCATCGGTCTGTTTCCCTGTGGAACTACCTGTGTGTAGAATAGAGGGACAGAGAGAGTGAGAGAGTGGAGACACTGAAACAATCATCATGAGTCAGAGGAACAGAGGAATAGGTGTGTGCAGAAACGAACATCGCACAGGGTCTCTCCACTGTCTCTCCCAATTCCCTGTCACCCCTGATCATTCCCTTCAGTGGGAGTCAGGATGAAGTTCAGGGATCAACATGGGGATCAGTGTTTCCTTCAATGATCCCCACCACTGATTCCTGACCTGCACTGTCCAGCTGTGGGTCTGTACACTTCCAGTATCACTTCCTCTCCAGCCACCTCTCACCCGATCCAGTCAATTGCCCCTTCATAGACCCCAATTTCCCCTCCATGCAGTTCCACTCTTTAAGTGATTATGCAGAAAGTTTGAAGTTAATAACTCATCATGGGTGATTGATAAGTTCATGGCCTAAGGTAGAAGGAGATGAGTTATTAACTTCAAACGTTATACATAATCACTGAAAGAGTTGAGCTGCATGCACATATAACGGGAGCTGTATAACTCATCTCCTTCTACCTTAGGCCATGAACCTATCAATCACCCCTGCTGTGGAAACTTTCTGGAGGTCCAAGATCCGTATGCCCCACGACCGGGGACTAAGTGTGTAAATGCAGGAGAAGACTGTGTTGAAATATAAATGTGCTCGTTTTTCTAAAATTGACTCCTTCTACCTTAGGCCACAAACTTATCAATCACCCCTCGTATGCACAGCTGGAGGTCTGTGTGCCTGTCAGTGGAGTGGACAGTGAGTTTGTAAATCTGGTGGGAGCCAAGGATATTGTGAATGACGAGATGGAGAACTTTGTAGGGATGCGGGAGAGCTGGCAGTGAAGGAGTGCTGGGAGGAGGTGTGTGGGGGGGATGTTGTGGAGTGGGTGAAGACACACCTAGTCCTAAAACACCAGGCAAGGTAATTTGATTCCTAATAATTAGTTTATTGATTGTTACAGAATGTCTCTCTGGAGCTTTCTGCTCCCTCTCCATTTTTCCAGCCATGATTCCCCTCTCACTGCCCCCTTCCCATTCTCAGTCCACAATGGAGACCCACCTCAGAGTCAGGTTTATCACAGCTCACATAATATGTCATGAAATCTGGTGTTTTTTTCTGTGGCAGCAGTGCAGTGCAATACATAAAATTATGGCATTAAGATTACTATCTATTGCACCTTGGACCCAGAGGAATCACATTTTGTTTACTATGCTCATGTACATGGTTGATTGACAATAAACTTGAAATTGAATCGGCTGATGAGAGCTTCCAGGTTACAGATTTACAGAATGACACACTTGTATGAAATTTGATACCTGAGGTTGTGTCTCCTGCTGGGAGAGAAGATGTTTCCTGGGAAAAATCTCCAGTGGATGACCCTTCAAACTGTTTCCCTGTGGGAGTCCCAGAATCTGGAATAAAGGATCAGAAAACAGGAGAGTGGAAACACTGAAACAGATCATTAGGCAAGACATGAGTTTGAGGAAAAGGGGACTGGGAATGTGATGACACCAACATTCTCTCTCTCACTGTATTCAAACCCACATCCACCACTTGACTGACAGCTCCTTCCACTCACAGTACTCTCCGAGTGAAGAACTTGATCCTCAAGGTACCCCTGAACTACTTCACCTTTCACCCTTAACCCATAACCTCTAGTTCTGCACTAATACAATGTCAGCGGAAAAACCCTGCTTCTAATTAGACTACCAATATCCCTTATCATTTTGTATACCTCAATCCAATCTCCATTCTCCTTCTCTCCAGGGAATGGGGTCCCAACCTACTGAAGCTTCCCAGTAACACAGGTCCTCAAGTCCCAGCAATATCCTTGTAAATTTTCTCTGCACGCTTTCCAATCTTATTGATATCTTTCCTTGTAGGCAGGTGACCAGAACTTTACACAATATTCTAAATTCAGCTTCACAAATGTCTTATACAACTTCAGCATAACATCACAACTCCTGTACTCAATACTTTGATTTATGAAGGCCAAACTTCCAAAAGCTCTCTTCACGACCCTATCTGTGATGCCAATTTCAATTCATTATGAATCTCTATTCCCAGGCTGAACAGGGAGAGGAACATTCCCTTCAACAATCTCCTCCACTGACACCAGATCGGGTGGTGGACAAACCCAGCCCAGGTTCTCCAGTCATTGCGTCCTGGGTTCCCATGAGTTCAGTACAAATGTGAACCAGTCAGAGAACTGTGATGTGGGGAACACCACTGGGGAGATGGGAGGTAACAACACAGGCAGAAACCATCGACCAGAATCAAATGGGTTAAACCTCCAACCCCATACGATCCTCTCGTGTGATTCACACCTCCCTCTTTAGTCAACACTCTTGTGACATCTCACACCCCATCCATCCCTCCCGAGACACCGAAATCCCCCCTCAATTCTCCCCCACCCCACAGACACAACTCTCGCCATTCACTCTATCTTTCTCCTGCTAGACTCTCCGTCCCTCTCCCCCCCCACCCATTCACCACCACACTGTCTCTTCAGTCACTGTCTGCTACTCACCCAGTACATCCCACTTTCATCTATTTCGCTGTCCAACAAGTGGGGTCCACCACCTACCTTCACCTTCCCTCTCCATCCTGTTACAGTTCCTGCCTCTCCTCTCTCATTCCTCACCAGTCTCTTCCCTCTGATCTGTCAGTCTTCCTCTCTGACCTCTCAGAACATCCCTTTGACACGTACTCCATCACTCTCTGCTCAATCATCCCTCTCACTCAGTCTAAAAGCCACAGTAGCTCACTACCTCACCCACATCCATCAAACAACCCAGTCCTGACCCTATTCATCACCCCATGATACAACCTTTTCACAAAGACCCATCAAACCTCCAATATTCTCCAATGACCCATTGTCCTAATGCTTCAGCTGGCCCAATACTTCAAATACCACCCAATACCCTGATGCACCACAGCCCTGCCCAACCTCCACATAATGTCCAATATTCAGCAGGTGACCAGTGTATTCCCACCCTCTGTCTAGGCTACAATTCTCCAGGCATCTCCTCCAATCTCCACATGATGACCAACCTCCAATCCCTTTGCCACCCCATCCCATCTCCACCTATTTGATCAGACCGGTATCAGCCAGTGATACCCTGAACCCCACTGATTCCTGTCCCGTCCTTACTGCCCTTCTTAAACAAGGAACAACATTCGCCACATTTCAGGCAGATGAACAATCATCTCCACAGTGTTTCCTTCAATGATCCCAACACCGATTCCTGATCTTCACTGTCCAGCTGTTCAGCATCACTTCATCTCCACCCACCTCTTCCCCAACCCCTCCCCAACTCTATGGCACCCTCTCATACCCCAGTCCTCTTTTCCACTCCAATCAGCCCTCTGTCCTTCCCACTTCTCCATTCACTCTCCCCATTTCCATCCCTCCTCTCCCCATTCTCCTTCCCCTCCTCTCCCTGACACATCCCCCTCCATTTCCTTATTCCCACTCTTTCCTGCCCTCCCCTACCTCCTCACCTTCCTCTCAACTATCCCTCCTTCCCTTCCAATCACCTATGGCCAATGACCACAAGTCCATAAGACATAGGAGCAGAAATAAGTCAATTGACCCATCAAATTTGCTCTGCCATTTCATCACGGCTGATCCAATTTCTCTCTCTGTCCCAGTCTCCTGACATCTCCTAGTTTCCCTTCCTGCCTGACTGATCAAGAATCTATCAACTTCTGCCTTAAATATATCCAATGATTTGGTCTCCACTGCTGCCTGTGGCAATGAATTCCACTCATTCACCATTCACCGGCTACAGAAAGTCCTCTTCATCTCTGGACTAAAAGGACGCCCCTCTATTCTGAGGTTGTGTCGTGTGATCTCTGCTTTTATCCATTTTACCAAAGTGCATGACCACACCCTTCCCTACACTGTGTTCAATTGGCCACTTCCTTGCCCATTCTCCCGATCTGTCTAAGTCCTTCTGTAGCCTCCCTACTTCCTCAAAACTGCCTGCCCCTCCACATATCTTTGTATTGTCTGCAAACTTGGCCGTAAAGCCATCGGTCCCTTCATCCAAATCTCTGCTATATTACATAAGATGAAGTTGTCCCAACGCAGACCCCAGTGGAACAGCAATAGTCACTGACAACCAACAGGAAAGGCTCCCTTTATTCCCACTCTTTGCTTCCTGCCAATCACCCAGTACTCTGTCCACGTTCATCTTTCCTGTAATACCACGGCTCTTAACTTGTTAACCAGCCTCTGTGCGGCACCTTGTCAAAGGCCCTCTGAAAATCTTAATACACAACATCGACCGATTATCCTTTGTCTATCCTACTTGTTATTTCTTCAAACAATTCCAACGGATTTGTCAAGCATGATATTCCCTGAAGAAATTATGCTGGCTATGGCCTATTTTATCATGTGCCTCCAAGTACCTCATACCACCTCCTTAACCATCGAGTCCAAAATCTTCCCAACCACTGAGATCAGACTAACAGGCCTGTAAGTTACTTCCTTCTGCCTCGCTCCTTTCTTAAAGAGTCAAGTGACATTTTCAATTTTCCATTCTGCTGGAACCACGCCAGAATCAATTGATTTTTGAAAGATCATTACTAATACCTCCACAATCTCTTCAGACACTGCCCTTCGAACTCTGGGCTGCTTACGATCTGATTCTGGTGAATTATCTACCTTCAGACCTGTTACTCTCCCAAGAACCTTCTCCCTCATAATGGCGACTTCACATACTTCTGCCCCTTGACACTCTCGACATTCCGGCATACTGCTAGTGTCTCTCACAATGAAGACTGATGCAAAAATGTCTTCAGTTCGTCCATTTGGAGAGCAGGTTTGTAAATCTGACTGCAGCAAAGGATTGGGAATGGCGAGGGTGGACTGCCACGGGACGGGTGTGGGATACATAGCAGAGAAGGATGGCTCGGGGTGGGGAGGGTGCAGTCAAGCCAGCCCTGAGGCAGCGTGCAATATAATTTGATTCCAAACAATTGGTTTACTGATTATAGAATGTCTCTCGTGCTTCTTGCTCCCTCCCCTCTTCCTTCTCCTTGTCTCAACCATGATTCCCCTCTCCCTGCCCCCTTTCCACTCTCAGTCCTCACAGACCATCAGGTTTATTATCACTAACATACTGTATGTCAGGATTTGTTTTCTGTGGCAACAGTACAAGGCAACATGTAAAATTACTAAATTACTTTGTCTTGTAACTTGGCCCCACAAGAATGATGATTAATTTCACTATATAAATGTACACTGTTGAATGACAATAAACTTGAACTTGAATTGGCTTATGAGAGCTTCCAGGTTACAGAGTTATGGATTCATACACTTTCACGAGACTTGGTACCTGAAGTTATCCCTCCTGCTGGGACAGAAGACATTTTCTTGGAAAAATTTCCAGTGGATGATCTTTCAGACTGTTTCCCTGTGGAAGTCCCAGGACCTGGAATAAAGGAATGGAGAAACAAGAGAGTGGAAACACAGAAACAGATAATCAGGCAAGACATGAGTCTGAGGGAAAGGGGACGGTGAGTGTGAAGAAACCAACATTATCTGTCTCCCTTAACTGACTCTTCCTCCCACATCCTCCCATGACTCCAGGTCTCTCCCCTCAGAGAATCAGGGTCAATTTCTGCTGACCTTCTATTATGCCTATTCCCTTCGTCCCACACTGACTTCTATATTTATTGAGATACAGCACAGAATGGGGCCTGCCAGCCCTTTGGGCCGTGCCACCCAGCTATCCACAAGTTCAATCTGAGCCTAATCACACAACAATTTTCAATGACCAGTTATCCCACCGACTGATAAGTGTTTGGTCAGTGGGAGGAAACCGGAATACCCAGAGGAAATCCATGCGGCCATGGAGAGAACAGACAAACTCCTTACAAGGCAATGGCGGGAAATGAACCCGGGTCGCCTTCAACTGTAAACATTGTGTGAACCACCTCACTACCATGCCACAGCTCTCCATACCAGTCCCATCCTTATACTCATCCAAACGTCTCTTCATCGAAACAAAACAACCACCCTCCGGACACAGTACATGTAACTCACACACAAATTAATATCACCACTCGTAAATTAATAAATAGTAAGCTGCATTTACAACTCAGGTTAAAAAGTAGACAGCATCATGCCTCAGTGTGATGAGAACTAGCTGGAGGCAGGGAGTTCAGTGTCTCTCAGCCTGGGGGAAGAAGCTGTTTCCCGTCCCTGTGGCAGTCTCTATGATGCAAGACACCAACCATATACCAGAAACTGGAGTGCGTCAGGGGACAGAAGTGGGATCATTAATAATACAAAGGAGAAGGTGCTCGGGAAGCTGAAAGGTCTGAAGGTAGTTAAGTCATCTGGACCAGATGGACTACACCCCAGGGTTCTGAAAGAGGTAGCTGAAATGATTGTGGAGGCATTAGTTGTCATCTTTCAACAACCACTAGATTCTGGAATGGTTGTGGAGAACTGGAAAACTGCAAACATCACTCCACCCTTTTAGAAAGGGAGGGAAGCAAAGACAGGAGATTATAGGCCAGTTCGCTTGGCTTCAGCAGATGGGAAGATGGAGACCATTATCAAGGATGAAGTTTTGGGGTATTTGGAGGCACATGATAAAATAGGCCTCAGTCAGCATGGTTTCCTTAAGAGGACATCTTGCCTAACAAATCCATTGGAATTCTTTGAGAAAATAACAGGCAGAACAGACACAGAAGAATTGGTGGGTGTTGTGTATTTGGATCTCAGAAGGCCAATGAGAAGGTGTCGCACATGATGCTAATAAATAAGATAAGAGCCCATGATATTGCTGGAAAGATACTGGCTACTGTAGATAGAAGATTGACTGACTGACAGAGGCAAAGAGTGGGAATAGAGGCTTTTTCATGACTGCTGATGTTCTATGGGGAGAATGGGGTTAAAAAAAGATGTGCTAGCATTGGAGAGGGTCCAGAGAAGATTCCCAAGGATGATTCCAGAAATGAAAGGGTTATCATACAAGGAAAGTCTGATGGGTCTGTACTCATTGTAATTCGGAAGGATGGTGGGGGGGATCTCATTGAAACCTTTCGAATGCTGAAAGGCCTGGACAGAGTAGATGTGGAAAGGATGTTTCCCATGGTGGGAGAGTCTAGGACAAGAGGCACAGCCTCAGGATAGAGGGGCGTTCATTCAAAACAGAGATGCAGAGACATTTCTTTAGCCAAAGGGTGGTGAATTTGTGGAATTTGTTGCCACATTTAGCTGTGGAGGGCAGATCATTGGGTTTATTTAAGGCAGAGATTGACAGGTTCTTGATTGGACATGGCATCAAAGGTTATGGGGAGAATGCTGGGAAATGTGGTTGAGGAGGAGATAGGAAAAAGGATCAGCATGATTGAATGGTGGAGCAGACTCAATGGGCCAGATGGCCTAATTCTGCTCCTATGTTTAATGGTCTTATTACCCAAACATGAGTTGTAGAGTTCATGAAAATGAGTGTGAGGTTGTGCAATCAGTTCAGAGATGAGGTGAGTAAACTTATCCACACTGGTTTCGGAGCCTGATGGTTGGTGTTCCTGAACCTGGGGGTGTGGGACCTCAGGCTCCTGGACCCGTTTGCAACTTCAAGCCCCATTCCTTCGTGATAAACCGTCTGACTCACGACCAGTCAGTCACTTAACTTTCCTCCTTCACAAAGCCCAGCTCTCAACCCTTGTTCCTGACTGTCAGACCACCCACAAGCTGCCCACACAAACAGCCACAGTGGCTTGTTGTTGAAAGTTACAGCATCTTCCTTTCAATGCTCACACACAACACCAGCACCTCAGTGTACAATTCTCTCCCCACCTCCGACAGAGGGACCTCAATGCACGACTGGGAATTGTCCAGACAGGGGACGAGCCACTGACACCGGTGATCCCCACCCCACGGGAAACCACATCCAACAGGGGAGACAATTCACGACTGGGAATTGTCCAGACAGGGGACGAGCCACTGACACCAGTGATCCCCACCCCACGGGAAACCACATCCAACAGGGGAGACAATTCACGACTGGGAATTGTCCAGACAGGGGACGAGCCACTGACATCGGTGATCCCCACCCCACGGGAAACCACATCCAACAGGGGAGACAATTCACGACTGGGAATTGTCCAGACAGGGGACGAGCCACTGACACCGGTGATCCCCACCCCACGGGAAACCACATCCAACAGGGGAGACGATGCACACGAGCTACAAGGACATCCAGTGAGAGAGGTTGTCCATTCCCTACAGAAACAAGGTCTTGGTTCCTGAGGATGTATCTCCTGCTGGGACTGGGGACAGTTCCCGGCTGAGTTCACCAGTAGATGATCGTTTGGCTTGTTTCTCGGTGGAATTCCAGTGAACTGAAATAAAGGACCACAGACGTGGGAGGAAGACGGAGAGGAGATACCAGACCTGATGATCAGACTGGGACAGAGGGGAGAAACCAAAACCATTCGGTTTCCCTTCACCGATTCGCTCTCTCAAACCTCTGTCACTCCACGTGACTCCCCTCAGTGGGAGTGAGGAGGAATTTCCAGGACTGAAACCGAGGAGAATCACTCCCTTTGTTGAACCCAACCATGGATACCTGAGCTTGCAGACCCTGCTGGGGTGGTGGACAAACCCGGACCAGGTCCCCCAGTCGCAGACCCCTGGGGTTCCTGAGTTGTGTCCGACTGGGAATCTGCAGAGAGGAACAGAGTGGGTGGGGACAGGCAAGCAGTGGATCAGGGTGGAGGGAGTAAATGAGATGGGGAGCGGTCATCATGAACAGAAACATCTATAATCTACCAGTGTGAAACTGGTCAGACCCCTGGATCTGCACACAACATAATTCTCTCGGGCAATCCGCACCCTCCCTCTTCACTCAATCCTCTCCTCTCAGTGCCCATTCCTCACTCCTCTGACCCCCCTACCATCCTTCACTCCTCCACCTCACACCCATCTCTCACCCGATGATCATTATGAAACAACCACTTAAATCACAAATAAATCTGCAGATGCTGGAAATCCTGATGTGGGCCTTGGCCTGAAACGTCGACTTTTTACTCTTTTCCATAGATGCTGCCTGGCCTGTGGAGTTCCTCCAGTATTCTGTGTGTAAAACGACTTAAATCCCCTCACCCTCCAAACCGCATCTCTCAGTCCTTGTTCTCCGACATCATCATCATTACGTGTCATGTCGTATCACGTGGGCGATCAAGGTCTGTCCATCACCATGATTATTCAGGACAAATTTTTCAACAGAAACAGTTTGCCATTGCCTTCATCAGGGCAGTGTCTTTACAGGATGGGTGATTCCAGCCATTATCAATACTCTTCAGAGATCATCAGCCTGGCATCAGTGGTTGCAGAACCCGTATATGTGATGTGTACCAGCTGCTCACACGACCATCCACTACCTGCTCCATGGCTTCACGTGACTCTGATCGTCAGCCTGGTGTCAGTGGTTACAGAACCCGTATATGTGATATGTACCAGCTGCTCACACGACCATCCACTACCTGCTCCATGGCTTCACGTGACTCTGATCGTCAGCCTGGTGTCAGTGGTTACAGAACCCGTATATGTGATGTGTACCAGCTGCTCACACGACCATCCACTACCTGCTCCATGGCTTCACGTGACTCTGATCGTCAGCCTGGTGTCAGTGGTTACAGAACCCGTATATGTGACGTGTACCAGCTGCTCACACGACCATCCACTACCTGCTCCATGGCTTCACGTGACTCTGATCGTCAGCCTGGTGTCAGTGGTTGCAGAACCCGTATATGTGATGTGTACCAGCTGCTCACACGACCATCCACTACCTGCTCCATGGCTTCACGTGACTCTGATCGTCAGCCTGGTGTCAGTGGTTACAGAACCCGTATATGTGATATGTACCAGCTGCTCACACGACCATCCACTACCTGCTCCATGGCTTCGCGTGACTCTGATCGTCAGCCTGGTGTCAGTGGTTACAGAACCCGTATATGTGATGTGTACCAGCTACTCACACGACCATCCACTACCTGCTCCATGGCTTCACGTGACTCTGATCGTCAGCCTGGTGTCAGTGGTTACAGAACCCGTATATGTGATGTGTACCAGCTGCTCACACGACCATCCACTACCTGCTCCATGGCTTCACGTGACTCTGATCGTCAGCATGGTGTCAGTGGTTGTAGAACCCATATATGTGATGTGTACCAGCTGCTCACACGACCATCCACTACCTGCTCCATGGCTTCACGTGACTCTGATCGTCAGCCTGGTGTCAGTGGTTGTAGAACCCATATATGTGATGTGTACCAGCTGCTCACACGACCATCCACTACCTGCTCCATGGCTTCACGTGACTCTGATCGTCAGCATGGTGTCAGTGGTTGTAGAACCCGTATATGTGATGTGTACCAGCTGCTCACACGACCATCCACTACCTGCTCCATGGCTTCACGTGACTCTGATCGTCAGCCTGGTGTCAGTGGTTGTAGAACCCGTATATGTGATGTGTACCAGCTGCTCACACGACCATCCACTACCTGCTCCATGGCTTCACGTGACTCTGATCGTCAGCATGGTGTCAGTGGTTGTAGAACCCGTATATGTGATGTGTACCAGCTGCTCACACGACCATCCACTACCTGCTCCATGGCTTCACGTGACTCTGATCGTCAGCCTGGTGTCAGTGGTTACAGAACCCGTATATGTGATGTGTACCAGCTGCTCACACGACCATCCACTACCTGCTCCATGGCTTCACGTGACTCTGATCATCAGCATGGTGTCAGTGGTTGTAGAACCCGTATATGTGATGTGTACCAGGTGCTCACACGACCATCCACTACCTGCTCCATGGCTTCACGTGACTCTGATCGTCAGCCTGGTGTCAGTGGTTACAGAACCCGTATATGTGATGTGTACCAGCTGCTCACACGACCATCCACTACCTGCTCCATGGCTTCACGTGACTCTGATCGTCAGCCTGGTGTCAGTGGTTACAGAACCCGTATATGTGATGTGTACCAGCTGCTCACACGACCATCCACTACCTGCTCCATGGCTTCACGTGACTCTGATCGGGCGGTGGGCGAGGGGCGAGGAGGGTTGCTGCACTTCAGCCACACTTGAGTAGCAGAGTAACAGAAGCAAGGAGCACCTTCACCTCCTTTGGTAGAGACGTATCCCCACCCCACCAGTTCTCTGTCATCTTATAGCAACCAACCCCAAGGACTGTTCACCACAACAACACTCACTGCCTTTGGAGAGACGGAGGATGCTGGTGGAATGTGATGCAAGATGGGGAGAAGGATCAGCTGAACAATCACTATCACCTCACCAGGACGCACATCCAGCAGGTGAATCAGTCTATAAGAGGTTCAACATCACACAGTGAGAAGCTGAAAAACCCCAATGGACACGAGACCTGATACCTGAGGATCTCTCTCCCACTGAGACAGAGGATGGTGATGGGGTGGGTTGTCCTGTAGACGATCCATCGGGCTGATCCATTGTGGAAGCCTCCAGGTCTGGAACAAAGTAACAGAGACATGGGAGAGTGGCAGAGATTAAACAACACAACATGGACAATAATTCACAACAATGAGAGATGCTGAAAATCCAGAGCAACACACACAAAATGCTGGAAGAACTCAGCAGGTCAGGCTGCATCTCTGGAAGGGAATAAACAGTGAATGTTTTGGGCCGAGACCCTTCATCAGCATTGGAGAGGAAGGGGGAAGAAGCCAGAATAAAGAGGTGGGGAGGAGTACAGCTGGCAGGTGATAGGTGAAGCCAGGTGAGTGGGACAGTGGGTGGGTGAGGGAGGGGTGATTTGAGAAGCTGGGAGGTGACATGTGGAAGAGGAAGAGGGCTGAAGAGGAGTAATCCAATCAGAGAGAGAGTGGACCAGAGAATAAAGGAATGGAGGAGGGGGATCAGAGGGAGATGATGGCCAGGTGAGCAGAAGAGAAAGGCTAAGAGAGGAGCCAAAAAGAGATAGAAAGAGAGGGAATCAGTAGGGGGTATAAATTCTGGAATTTAGAGAAATCAATGTTCATGCCATCAGTTTGGACACTACCCAGACACAATATGATGTGTTGCCCGTCCAGTCTGAGATTGGCCTTATCACGTCAGTGGAGGAGACCATGTGGGAATGGAAATGGGAAGTTGAATTGAAATGGGTAGCCACTAGGACAACAATTTGAAAAGGAGGTCTCTGATCTGAAGAGATACCAAAACCATCCAGTCCCTGTTCAGCAGCTCTCCCTCGTGATTGTCTGTGACCGGTCACTACTCTCAGTCAAAGCCCAGGTGAATATTGAGGACGGAAGAAGGGAAACATGACTCCACCATGGATACCGGAATTCACAGACCCTGCTGGGGTGCTGGTCAAACCTGAACCAGGGTCTCCAGTCGCTGATCCCTGGGGTTCCCGAGCTGAGTCTGACTGGGGTTCTGCTTCTGAGCTTGAAGACCATGCTGGGGTGGAGGATAAATCTGGACTAGGTTCTCTGGTTGTTGATGCCTGGGGTTCCCCAGTTGTGTCTAACTGGGAATCGGCAATAAGAAGACATACAAAGGAAAGGTAAAGTATTCAACAAGTTTCATGTTAGATCAGGAAGGAACTCAAAGGCAGAAACAGGAGACTCAAAGTCCAAGTCAAATCTGTCCTCTGAAATACACACTCTCCCCTCTCCTTGTGACCATCCTCCTGTGTCACTCTCAATCACTCCATCCCTCTCTGTTCAATCCTCCCAGCCCACTCTCTCCAACCCCAAACAGAGCCTCATCCCTCACGACTCACCAAACCCAACCCAACAGACAGGAAAGAGGAACCACTGACTCCATCATTCACACCCCTACCCACAATGCACTGTACATCCAGTAGGTGAACTGGTCCATGGGAGGTTCAACCTCACAGAGTGAGAGAGACTGAATGAACACAGACAGACATGAGACTTGGTACCTGAGGATGTGTCTCCTGCTGGGACAGAGGACGGTGTCTGGGTTTGTTCTCCAGTAGACAATCCTGTAGACTGATCCAATGTTGAAGTCTCCGGGTCTGGAACAAAGTAACAGAAACTTGGGAAATGGGCAGAGCTTAAACACAACAGGGACAATAATTTGTACTGACAGGAATTCTGCAGATGCTGTAAATCTGGAGCAGTACACACACAAAATGCTAAAGGAACTGAGCAGGTTAGGCAGCATCTTGGAGAGGAATAAAAGTCGATGTTTGGGCCAAGACACTTCATCAGGACTGGAAAGGAAGGAGGCAGAAGCTATAAGATGGAGAGGAGAGAACAAAAAGACAGGTGACAGGTGAAAGCAGGTGAGTGAGAGGATGTCTGGGTGATGATGCGAGAAGCTGGGAGTTGATTTGTGGAAGGGCTGAAGCAGGAGAAATCCAATGAGAGAGGACAGTGGACATTGGATTATAGAGATGGAGGGGGGGACCAGAGGGAGGAGATGGGCAGCTAAGGACAGGGGAAAGGGTTAAGAGGAGAGCTGGAATGGAAATGGGAAAAGAGCGAAGTGGGGGAGAGAAGAAAGTACCAAAAGATAGAGAAATCGATATTCATGCCATCAGGGTGGAGGCTACCCGTACAGAATATGAGGTGTTGCTCCTCAAACCTGAGGATGGTCTCCTCACGAGACTCTGATCTCACACTCAAGCACAAATACTTAATCTTGGAGACCCTGCTGGGGTGGTGGTGAAACCCACACCAGGGTCTCCGATCACTGATCCCTGGAGCTCCCAAGTGGTATCCGACTGGGCATCTAATTCTGAGCTTCTAGTCCCTACTGGGGTGGTGATCAAACCCACATCAGATTCTCCCGTCACTGATCTTTGAGGTTCCCAAGCTGTGTATGACAGGGAATCTGTACCTGAGCTCGTCGACCCAGCTGGTGTGGTGATCAAACCCGGACCTGGTTCACCTGTCACTGATCCCCGGGGTTCTGGAGTTGTGTCTGACTGGGGATCTGTACGTGAGCTTGAAGACCCTGGAGTGGTGGTCAAACCCGGACCAGGTTCACCAGTCACTGATCCCTGGGGTTCTGGAGTTGTATCTGACTGGGGATCTGTACGTGAGCTTGAAGACCCTGGAGTGGTGGTGGTCAATCCCGGACCAGGTTCACCTGTCACTGATCCCTGGGGTTCTGGAGTTGTGTCCGTAATAATAAGATTTACAAAGGAAGGGTAAAGTAGTAAAAAAGTTTTACGTTCAATCAGGAAGGAACTCAATGTCAGGAACAGGAGGTTCAAGTCCAGGTCAAATCTGTCCTCTGAAATACACACACTCCCCTCTCCTTTGGTTTTTCATATCTCCACCCTTGTCTCTCAAATCCCTCTCCTCACATCTCCCTCTCAGCATTCACTCTGTCTGCATGACTCTCTTGTCAGTTTCTCCTTCCCTCCCTCCAGTTGGAGCGTCACTCTCACTGATCTCTCTGCCCAACTCTCTTTACACATTCATCACTCTCTTTTCATTGCCACAGTCCTCCCACTCCACCCCTCTCTCCATCCCTCTCTCCTGTGTGATTTCACCCATTTCCTTCTGTTCATGTACTAAATTACTCAAATCCCATTCCGGTCGTTTCTATGTCTCATTAGTCACCTTGCAACTCATCACAGTAATTTCTCCCTCCCTCTTTGTGACCATCCTCCCCTCCCACCTCCATCACTCCTCCCCTCCCTCCTGTGTCACTCTCAGTTACTCCACCACTCTCTGACCACTCACTCAAACCCCCAACAGAGCCTCATCCCTCACGACTCACCAAACGCAACCCAACAAACAGGAGAGAGGAACCACTGACTCCATCATTCACACCCCTACCCACAATGCACTGTACATCCAGTAGGTGAACTGGTCCATGGGAGGTTCACCCTCACAGAGTGACAGAGACTGAACGAACACAGATGGACATAGACTTGGTACCTGAGGATGTGTCTCCCGCTGGGACAGAGGACAGTTCCTGGGTGTGCTCTCCAGTAGACAATCCTGTAGACTGTTCCAGTGTTGAAGGCTCCAGGTCTGGAACAAAGTAACACAGACACAGGAAATGGGCAGACCTTAAACATCACAACAGGGACAAGCAGGTGTACAGACGAGCGTTTCTCCGGATGCTAGGAATTCAGAACAATGCACAGAAAATGCTGAAGTTCCATCAGCACCTCTTGAGGAGAATAAACAGTTGAAGTTTTGGGGCAAGTTACTTCTTCAGGACTGGAAAGGAAGGGGGCAGAAGCCCGAATAAGAAGGTGGACAGTGTACAAGCTGGCAGGTGATTGGTGAAGCCAGGCAGTGAGAAGATGTCTGGGAATGTGAGCAGGATGATGCGAGAAGCTGGGAGGTGATATGTGGAAAAGTTAAAGGGATGAAGCAGGTGAAATCCAACGAGACAGGACAGTGGACAATGGATTAAATAGATGGAGGATGGGGACCAGAGACAGGAGATGGGCAGATGAGAAGAGGGGAAGGGCTAAGAGGAGAGCCCGAATGGGAATGGAAAAAGAGGGAAGTGGGAGGGAGAAGAATTTACTGGATGTAAGAAAAATTGGTATTCATGTCATCAGGTTGGTGGAGACCGTGACAGACTATGAGGTGTTGCTCTTCAAACCTGGGGGTGGTCTCATCAAGTCAGAGGAGGCCGTGGACAGTCATAGCAGAAGGGAATGGTAAGTAGAATTAAATTGGGTAGCCACCGGAACAACAATTTGACAAAGAGGTCTCTGATTTGAAAAGAAACGAAAACCATCTAGTCACCATTCACCACCTCTTCCTCCCAAAGTTTCTGTGAGTGGACACGTCTCTCAGACAAAGTCCAGATGAATATCGAGGACTAAAGGAGGGAAAGATCGTTCTATCCATTGACCCTCACAAACCCCATCATGAATACCTGAGCTCAGAGACCCTGCTGGGCTGCTGGTCAAACCCAGACCAGGCTCCCCTGTCGTTGTTTCCTGGGCTTCCCAAGTTGTGTCTGACTGGGAATCTGTACCTGAGCTCACAGACCCTGCTGGGGTGGTGGTCAACCCTGGACCAGGCTCTCCGGTCACCGATCCCTGGCGTTCCCGAGTTGTGTCCAACAGAGGTTCTGCAGTAAGAAAAAATACAAAGGAAGGGTAAAGTAGTAAACAAGTTTTACGTTCAATCAGGTAGGAACTCAATGGCAGGAACAGAAGGCTCAAGTCCAGGTCAAATCTCTTCTGTAAAATACACACACTCCCCTCTCCTTTGGTCTTAAATAACTCCACCCTTGTCTCTCAAATCCTTCTCCTCACATCTCCCTCTCTCAGCATTCACTCTGTCTGCATCACTCTCTACTCAGTCTCTCCATCCCTCCCTCCAGTTGGAGTGTCATTCTCACTGATCTCTCTGCCCAACTCTCCTCACACAGTCATCACTCTCTCTTCACTCGCCTCATTTCTTCCACTCCAGCATCCCACCTCTCTCCAACCCTCTCTCCTGTGTGTTTTCACCCATTTCCTTCTGTCCACGTACTGAATTACTCAAATCCCACTCCGGTCGTTTCTATGAGAGAATTGAGAGAAGTGGTAGGGGTAGAAATTACTGGAAATTACAGAAATCAATGTTCATGTCGTCAGGATGGAGGCTACCCAGAAGGAATGTGAGGTGTTGCCCCTCCATCCTGATTCTGGCCTCATCGGATGAGTGCAGGAGTCCTTGGACAGACACGTGGGAATGGGAATGGGAAGTTGAATTGAAATGGGTAGCCACTGGGACAACAATTTGGAAAGGAGGTCTCTGATCTGAAGAGATACCAAAACCATCCAGTCCCTGTTCAGCAACTCTCCCTTGTGAATGTCTGTGACCGGTCACTACTCTCAGTCAAAGCCCAGATGAATATTTGGGGCCGAAGGAGAGAAAGATCGTTCCCTTCAGTGATCCCCACCACAGTTACCCGAGCTCGCAGACCCTGCTGGGGGGGGTGGTCAAACCCAAATCAGGCTCTCCAGTCACTGATATCCGGATTTCCTGAGTTGTGTCCGACTGGGAATCTGTACTGGAGCTCCCAGACCCTGCTGGGGTGGTGGTCAAACCTAGACTCGGCTCACTTGTCTCTGATCCCCTCTAATTTCCTGTTTAATACCTCCAACCCTTGTCTGCCAAATCCATCTTGTCACGTGTCCCTCTCTCTGTCTGAATCACTCTCCGGTCAGTCACTCCTTCCTTCCCCCAGTTGGAGTGTCCCTTTCACTAATCTCTCCCTGCCTCCACTTCCCCTCTGCATCTCCCCGTCTCCCCCTCTCCTCAGACCCTCACCATCTCCCCCTCCCCTCGGCCTCAACGTCACTCCCATTCTCCTCGACCACTCCCCATCTCCCCTGCCCATCACCTCAGCCTCTCTCCATGTCCCACTCCCCACTCTCCCTCCTCTCGGCCCCTCCCTTTCTACCCCACACCTCGGGCGCTCCCTGTGGTGGAGATATGACATGTAAGACCGTGATTGGAGAGAGTTCTGAGCATGCGCAGAAATCTGAGAACGATCGAGAAACATCGAGAAGCATGGCACTGTGAGACTCGTGTGGTTTTGCTGCTGTTGTCAATAAAATTCTATTCTTCCAGAATATGTTTCGTTATTAGAAACCCACGGAACGTATTAATATAAAGAATACAACCCCTGTCTCACTGTCCCCTCGGCCTCTCCCTCTCTCCCCATCTCCCCTTCCCCTCGGGCGCTCCCTACCTCACCGTTCCCTCGGTCCCTCCCTGTCACAGCCTCCTCTCAGCCTATCAGTTCCTCCCCCTCACCTCGGTCTCTCCCTGACTCCCTCACCCTCAGCCTCTCCCACACCTCTCTCCCTCCTCGGACTCTCCCCATCTCCCCTTCCCCTCGGGCGCTCCCTATCTCACCGTTCCCTCCGTCCCTCCCTGTCACTGCCTCCCCTCAGCCTATCAGTTCCTCCCCCTCACCTCGGCCTCTCCCTGACTCCCTCACCCTCAGCCTCTCCCACACCTCTCTCCCTCCTCGGACTCTCCCTATCTCACAGTCCCCTAGGACTCTCCCTATCTCCCACTCCTCTGTGCCTCTCCCCTCGGCCTATCACTGTCACCCCCCTCCTCTCGCTCTTGCTCTGCCTTCCCCTCGTCGGCCTTTCCCCATCTCCCTCTCTCCTCGGACCCTCACCATCTCCCTCTCCCCTCGGACTCAACGTCACTCCCACTCTCCTCGACCACTCCCCATCTCCCCCTCTCCTCTGCCCATCACCTCAGCCTCTCCCCATGTCCCAATCCCCTCGGCCTCTCAATGTTTCCCTCTCCCCCTCCCCTCAGCCTCTCCCCGTCTCCCCCTCCCCTCGGCCTCTCTCCACCTCTCCCTCACCTCAGCCTCTCCCCCTCCCTTCGGCCTCTCTCATGGGCAGTTTCATTCTGACCCCGGTGTGAAGGGGGATACGGGAAAGGTGATCATAGACCACGGGCAGGGCAGCCGACTGGAAAACTCAGCCTGTGGTGTGTGTTGGTGACTCAGGACGTCCCAGAATTTCCCCACAACTACCACACTGCTGTGTCACTGGGGAACAGTGACCTACCTGTACAGTACACAAGGGTACTCCCGGTCGGCCACAGCCAATACACAAAGTAACCGGAGCAGTTTTTCACCCTGATCCCCTGGCTCCAGTAACAGGCGTTTTCACCCAGACTGAAGCAGACGGTCCTGGTCACCTCCTCCTCTCCCACGTTGGGATGGGGACCTGGAATGAGATTTATAAACACTGTAAAATGTACCCGGTCCCACAGTACAGCAGGGAATGGGAATCAGGACCCACTGTAAATCAGTGGTTCACTGAGCTGCTGCCCTCTCCCTCTCCACCCCACCCTCCCCACAGCAGCACCTACATCTTCTGAATGAGCCCCCCATGAGGGACCTTGTCAAACATCTGGGGGATCTCACTGAAACCTATCGAATATTGAAAGGCCTGGATAGAGTGGACATGGAGAGGATGTTTCCTATAGTGGGGGAGTCTGGGACCAGAGGGCACAGCCTCAGAACACAAAAACCACCCTCTAAATCAGAGATGAGGAGGAATTTCTTTAGCCAGAGGGCAGTTATTCTGTGGAATTCACTGCCACAGATGGCTGTGGAAGCCACGTCATTGGGTATATTTAAAACTGAGGATGACAGGTTCTTCTTGTCAAATGTTACAGGGAGAAGACATGAGAATGGGATTAAGAGGGAAAATAAATCAGCCATGATGGAATGGTGCTGCAGACTCAAAGGCCAAATAGATGAATACTGCTCCTCTGTCTGATAAACTTATGCTCTAAAGTCCTTGAGGACAACATCCACAGCTCTACCTTCATCGATCATCTGTCAACCCCTCGAAAAACTCAGGCAAGTTAGTAAGTCACAATTTGCCCCGCACAAAGAAAGGTTCACTGTCCCAATTCACCCTCAATCTTCGAAATGATCATAAATCCTCTCCATCAGCTTCCCCACCAATGACCCGAGACTGACTTGTCTGTATATTCCAGGATTATTCATATTTCCAGACATTTTCTCCACAATTGAATGGACTGTTAAGTAAATTAAATTACTGATTTATTTGGCGATGAAGGGTGGAGTCGGCCTTTCTGACCCTTTGACCCATGACACCCCAACAACCCCCGACAACCCCAATTAACCCAATCCTCATCGGGGACAATTTCTGTGGGGAGAACCCGGGGAAAACCCATGCATTCCATGGGGAGGACGGACAGAGACTCCTTACAGATGACACTGGAATTGAACTCTGAACTCCGACACACCGAGCTGTAATAGCAACATGCTAACCAATACGTTACCATGGCAACCATTAAATTATCCCACTAAATGGTGAACGATGATGTCTGCAGACTCCCCCAACTCCCTGGAGATTTCCCCACCATTGAAATGAGTCTGGGGTTGTTGAAACTCCTCCAGGTCGTATCCAGAATGGGGTCAGTGGGCAGATCAGTTCTGTAACACAACTCCAGGAAGTTGTCACTCCTCCACCGGACTCCATGACGATACAGGACCGTAGAGCGGTCTGAGTGACTGTGGGGAGACCTCTCAGGGAGATGGGGTTCTGTGTCCATGCTAGGGCCCACTGAAGAGATCCGGGTCATCAGTTTGACTCTCCCCATAAATAACCTGGACTCACTGATGTAAACTCTGACCCTACCGTTAAACCAGCCTGGGTACTGCCCAGAGCAGTGATCCCGTGGAATGACCATCTCGGGAATCTTCCATCCTCCGGAACTGAAACAACAATCAGAGAGTCAGTCCCTGATCTGAGGGAGTTTATTCACTCAGAGAGACATGGGAAATTACACTCACCCTGTCCGTACCCTGTCTCTGGTCAATAACCCCCTAATCCTGGGAATTCCCTCTCTGTTGTACCTCCCCCTTGTCTCTACCCCGAGAATGTGGGATCTCCCCTCTCCCTGTATTTACTCCCCATCTCAGTGTAGTCACTGATGATCCCGGTCTCCCTGCATTTCCCATTCACACACCCCTTGTTCCCCTGTTTACATTCCCCTTCTGTGTCCAGTTTCTCAGTGATTATCTCCTCACTTTACCTGGTAAATCTGTACCATCCCACTTCAAGATTTCTATCACTCATCCATTGTCCACCGGTACACTCAGTCTTGGAACAATTCGTGCTCCTCCAGGGCTGATCCAGGACGGTGTGGGTTACACACGGATCACCGAGTGTGAAGTCTGTGACTGAGGGACAGAACGATGTTCAGTGTTAATGTACAGCTCACGTTCCCCATCCTCTTTCTCTGCCAATCACAACCCCCATCTACACTTCCACCCTCAGCAACCCCTGGGCAACAATATTTATTTTTATTCCTCGAAGGGACGTGAGTTTCAGAGGCTGAGCCAGTGTATAACTGCCCCTCCAGAGGTTCCCTTGACAAGGTGGTGGTGGTGGCCTGTCCTTGGCCTGTTGCAATCCTTGATGTGTGGGGACACCCACAATGATGATCCGGAGTTCCAGGGTTTTGACCCAGTGACACTGAAGGAGCAGCAATGTATTTCCAAGGCATGGCAAATATGTTATTTGGAGGGAAAGATCTGGAAACTTCCACAACCCCCAACTGTCCATAGCCCTCTCCCAGCATCACCCCTCCACTCCACTCCCCTCTCAACATCCCTCCTCCACTCCAGCCCCTCTCAACATCCCTCCTCCACTCCAGCCGCCTCTCAATAGACAATAAACAGTAGGTGCAGGAGTAGGCCATTCGGCCCCTCCAGCCAGCACCGCCATTCACTGTGAACATGGCTGATCATACACAATCAGTACCCCGTTCCTTCCCTCTCCCCATATCCCTTGACCCCACTATCTATAAGAGCTCTATCTAACTCTCTCTTGAAAGCATCCAGAGACTTGGCCTCCACTGCCTTCTGGGGCAGAGCATTCCACATATCCACCACTCTCTGGGTGAAAAAGTTTTTCCGCATCTCTGTTCTAAATGGCTTAACCATTTCATCATCCCTCCTCCACTCCAATCCCCTCTCAGCATCCCTCCTCCACTCCAGTCCCCTCTCAACATCCCTCCTCCACTCCACTCCCCTCTCAACATCCCTCCTCCACTCCAGTCCCCTCTCAACATCCCTCCTCCACTCCAGTCCCCTCTCAGCATCCCTCCTCCACTCCAATCCCCTCTCAGCATCCCTCCTGCACTCCAATCCCCTCTTAGCATCCCACCTGCACTCCAGTCCCCTCTCAGCATTCCCCCTCCACTCTAGTCCCCTCTCAGCATACTCCCTCCACTCCAGCCCCCTCTTAACATCCCCCTCCACTCCAGTACCCTCGCAACATCCCTCCTCCATTCCAGTCCCCTCTCAACATCCCTCCACTCCAGCCCCCTCTTAACATCCCCCTGTGCTCCAGCCCCCACTCAACATCCCTCCTGCACTGTATTACCCTCGCATCTCTCCTCCGCTCCAGTCCCCTCTGAACATCCCTCCTCCACTCGTCCCCTCTCAGCATCCCTCCTTCAGTCAAGTCCCGTCTCAACATCCCTCCTCCACTCCACTCCCCTCTCAGCATCCCTCCTCCACTCCACTCCCCTCACATTAGCAACCCCTGGGCACCAGTAATTTTGTTAATTTTTTCATTAAAAGGGTGAGAGTATCAGAGGCTGAGCCGGTGTTTAACTGCCCCACCAGAGGTTCCCTGGAGAAGGTGGTGGTTATAGTGAGCTGCCTTACTGAACTGTAGCAATCCTTGATGTGTGGGGACACCCACAATGAAGATCCGGAGTGTCAGGGCAGACTGGGTTGGGTGGTTCTGCTCACCTCATTATGGGAAGGATGTGGAAGCTTTCGAGAGTGTGCTCAGGCTTTTATCACTGGAGTGAAGGAGGATGAGAGGGGACTTGATAAAGGTGTAAAGGATGGGAAGAGGAATGGATCGAATGGACAGCCAGCTATTTATTTCTCAGGATGGATCTGGCTAATACCAGGGGCCATAATTTTCAAAGCTAAGGTTTTTTCTTTATTTTTTTTACACACAGAGAGTGGTGGGTGCATGGACGTCCTGCCAGGGGTGGTGGTAGATTCAGATATATATGGGGTATTTAAGAAACACTGAGATAAATATTGACATTATCCACACTGGTTCAGGAGCCTGATGGTTTGAAGGGTAGTGTGGGAGCTAAGGCTCCTGTACCTCCTTCCCGATGGCAGCAGTGAGAAGACAGTATGGACTGGATGGTGGGGTCCTTGATGATGGATACTGCTTGTAGATGTGTTTAATGGTGGGGAGGGCTTTTCCTGTGATGGACTGGGCTGCATCCACTACTGTTCTGATCTTGGTCATTGGTGTTTCCATACCAGGCTGTGATGCAACCAGTCAGAAATACTCTCCACCACACATCTATAGAAGTTGGTCAAAGTTTTAGGTGACAGACTGAATCTATGCAGAATTCTCAGAAAGTCAAGGACCTGCCATGCCTTCTTTGTAATGACACGTACGTGCTGGTCCCAGGACAGATCCTCTTATCGTACAAGATGTCTGTTCAAGAGTCTGATGACAGTGGGGGTAGAAGCTGTCCTTGAGCCTGGTGGTAGGTGCTTTCAGACTTTTGTATCTACTGCCCGATGGGAGGGGGAGATGAGAGAATGTCCGGCATGGGGTATTTGATTACGCTGGCTGCTTTACTGAGGCAGCAAGAAGGGTAAACAATGTCTGTCTGTACTTCTTGCCATAGTAATTCTAATATTCTAATAATGTGTTTCAATGCTCTAATAATAATCAGTTTATAATAATAAATTATAACTGAAGACACAGCAGATTTCTATTGAGAGCATTGTAACTGATTGCATCACCGTCTGATATGGAGATACCAAAGCACGAGATTGAAAAAAGCTACTGAGGGTTGTAAACTCAACCAGCTCCACCATGGTCACTGGCCTCCCCACCATCGAGGACATCTTCAAAATCCCTGGTCTCCTCCACATCCCTCTCCCTAAACTCCAACCTGATGACTAACTTCCCACTCTGTCCCAATACCATCTCTACAAACTTATAAAAACAACACTCCCCAGACACCATCTTGACTATCGATTGTACAACACTCCCCAGACACCATCTCGACCATTGATTGTACAACACTCCCCAGACTCCATCTTGACCAGCGATTGTACAACACTCCCCAGACACCATCTTGACCATCTATTGTACAACACTCCCCAGACACCATCAATCACTGTCATGGGGCTGCTGGACTGATTTACATGTTCCTACACCATATCTTCTGAATAATTGTCTATTGGTGTTCCAATCATTACAATTCTAACAGAAACATCTCACAGGTTAATTTTTCGTGAGGGAACAAATGATGTTTCATTATGACAGATATAAAGTAACATTTCATAAATGTAAATTGGTCAGTGGATGTAAATAATCTGGAATGGGTTGGGAGGTGGTGGGTGGAGAGATTCCATCAACATTACTGAAGATTTATTCTGGGCAACACACAGTGACACAATCATGAAGAAGGCACACCAGAAGCTATATCTCATTAGGAGATTGAGGAGATTTGCCTTGTTACCAAAGACTCCAGCAAATTTCTACAGATGTACCGTGGAGAGGATTCTGACGGGTTGTATCACTGTCTGGTGTGGAGGGGCCACTGCACAGGATCGGAAAAAGCTGCTGAGGGTTGTAAACTCAGCCAGCTCCATCATGGGCACTATCTTCCCCATCATCGAGGACATTTTCAAAAGGAGATGCATCAAAGATTAAAGTTCAGATTAAATTTATTATCGATGCACTTGTTTATTACTCTAACAAACACGAGAAAATCAGCAGATGCCAGACATCCAAAGCAACACACACAAAATGCTGGAGGAACTTAGCAGGTCAGGTAACATCTGTGGAAAAGAGTAAACTCTCAATGATTCAGACCAAGACACTTCTTCAGGACTGAGAGGGAAGGGGGAAGATGCCTGAATTAAAAGGTGGGGGTAGGGGAGAGAGGTTGGCTGGAAGGTGATAGGTGAAGCCAGGTGGGTGGAAAAGGACAAGGGCTGGAGAAAAAAGAATCTGATGGGAGACCAGAGTGGACAATAGGAGAAAGGAGAGGAGAATGTGAACCAGGGGTAAGTAACAGTTGGGTGAGAAGAAATACAAGGTCAGAGTGGAGAATAGAGGAAGTAGGAGGAGGAGGGGGGAATTTTGTTCAGCAGAAGGAGAAATCGATATTCATACCAGCAGGTTAGAGGGTACAGAAGGAATATAATGTGTTGCTCCTTGAACTTGAGGGTGGCCTCGTCTTGGCACAAGAGGAGACCATGGATCAACATGTCGGAACGGGAATGGGAATAGTCATTAAAAAATTTGGCCATCAGGAAATCCCGCTTATGGTGGATAGTGCGGAGGTGCTCGAGAAGCTGTTCCTCCAGCTTACGACAGGTCTCACCATTGTAGAGGAGGCCACACCGGGAACACTGGACACAACAGACAGCAGATTCACGGTTGATGTGTTGCCTCACCTGTTTGGGGCCCTGAATGGAGGAGAGGGAGGAGGTGTCGGGGCAGGGGTAGCACTTAGGCCACTTGCAGGGGTAAGTGCTGGGAGGGAGATTAGTGGGGAGGGATAAATGGACAAGGCAATTGTTGAAGAAGCAACCACTGTGAAAAGCAGAGGGGTGGTGGGGGTGGGAAGGTAAAGATATGTTTCGTGGTCTGACCTCTTTGGATATGGCTGAAGTTTCAGAGCATAATTTGTTGGAGAGGGAGGCCGATGGGTGGTAGATGAGGACAAGAAGGACTCGATCACTATTATGACGGTGGGAAGGTAGAGTGAGTGCAGATGTACGTGAAATGGAGGAGTTGTGGGTGAGGGAGGGGAAACTCCGTTCTTTAAATGAGGACATCTCTGATGTCTTGGAATGGAAAACCACAACCTGTGAACAGATGTTGCAGAGGTGTGGAGGTGCATCTTGGGTCAAGATGAGGCCACCCTCAACGTGGAGGAGCAACACCTTATACCTTATACACCTTATACACCTTAGCCTCCTACCTATTCGTATGAATATCGATGTCTCTTACAGTAAGCAAAATTTATTCCCCCACCCATCAACAGCGTCCAAATCTGTCCACTGAAATAAACACACTCCCCTATCCTTTGCTCTGTAATACCTCTAACCCTCACTCTCAAATCCCTCTCCTCACATCTCCCTCTCGGCATTCATTCTGTCTGCATCACTCTCTTTTCAGTCTCTGCTTCCCTCCCTCCAGTTGGAGTGTCACTCTCACTGATCTCTCTGCCCAACTCTCCTCACACAGTCATCACTCTCTCTTCACTCGCCTCATTCCTCCCACTCCAGCATCCCACCTCTCTCTCCATCCCTCTCTCCATCCCTCTCACCCATTTTCTGCTGTCCACGTACTGAATTACTCATGACTAGAATCAACTCGTGCCAGAGCGAGGACCTGGACCCACTGTGATTTGCCTATCACAATAGCTCTACAAATCAAATCAAATTAACGTTAATTATCGTTCAAACCATACATGGATACAGCCGAACGAGACCGCATTCCTCTGCGGACAAGGTACAAAACATTCAAAATAGCAAGCAAACATTCAAAAACATTGAGTAACATAGTTCAGAATATCGAGCAAAGAAGCATCTTCACTTGAAAGGGAAATCATACAGAGTCCAAAACCCTGAGAGACAATGTCCAGCAGTCGATGGTACTGTCTCCCGGCAGTGTACAGACACACGCAATCCAGCCTGTCAGTCCACCGCTCAAACACGATAGGGCAGAGAGGGGTGGAGTGACTGAGTGACACAGGAGGGAGGGGAGGAGTGATGGAGGTGGGAGGGGAGGATGGTCACAGAGAGGAAGGGAGGAATGACTGTGAGGAATTACACGGTGACTGATGAGACATAGAAATGACCGGAGTGGGATTTGAGTATCTCAGTACATGGACAGAAGGAAATGGGTGAAAACACACAGGAGAGAGGGTTGGAGAGAGGTGGGATGCTGGGGTGGGAGGAATGAAGCGAGTGAAGAGAGAGTGATGATTGTGTGAGGGGAGTTGGGCAGAGAGATCAGTGAGAGTGACACTCCAACTGGAGGGAGGGAAGGAGAGACTGAAAAGAGAGTGATGCAGACAGAGTGAATGCCGAGAGAGGGGGATGTGAGGAGAAGGATTTGAGAGAGAAGAGTGAAGGATTGGAGGAGGGGGAACAGAGGGAGATGAGGGACAGATGAGGAGAAGAGAAGGACCAAGATGGGAGCCGGAGTGGGGATGGAAATCGAGAGAAGTGGTAGGGGTAGAAATTACCAGAAATTACAGAAATCAATGTTCATGTCGTCAGCATGGAGGCTACCCAGAAGGAATGTGAGGGTTACCCCTCCATCCTGATTCTGGCCTCATCAGGTGAGTGGAGGAGTCCTTGGACAGACACGTGGGAATGGGAATGGGAAGTTGAATTGAAATGGGAGCCACTGGGACAACAATTTGGAAAGGAGGTCTCTGATCTGAAGAGATACCAAAACCATCCAGTCCCTGTTCAGCAACTCTCCCTCGTGAATGTCTGTGACCGGTCACGACTCTCAGTCAAAGCCCAGGTGAATATTTGGGGCTGAAGGAGAGAAAGATCGTTCCCTTCAATGATCCCCACCACAGTTACCCGAGCTCGCAGACCCTGCTGGGTTGATGGTCAAACCCGAATCAGGCTCTCCGGTCACTGATATCCGGATTTCCTGAGTTGTGTCCGACTGGGAATCTGTACCGGAGCTCGCAGACCCTGCTGGGGTGGTGGTCAAACCCAGACTCGGCTCACTTGTCTCTGATCCCCTCTAATTTCCTGTTTAATACCTCCAACCCTTGTCTGCCAAATCCATCTTGTCACGTGTCCCTCTCTCTGTCTGAATCACTCTCCGGTCAGTCACTCCTTCCTTCCCCCAGTTGGAGTGTCCCTTTCACTAATCTCTCCCTGTCTCCACTTCCCCTCTGCATCTCCCCGTCTCCCCCTCTCCTCGGACTCTCACCATCTCCCCCTCCCCTCGGTCTCAACGTCACTCCCACTCACCTCGACCACTCCCGATCTCCCCTGCCCATCAACTCAGCCTCTCACCATGTCCCACTCCCCTCTCCCCCCCCCCCTGCCCCTCCCTTTCTACCCCACACCTCGGGCGCTCACTGTGGTGGAGATATCACATGTAAGACCGTGATTGGAGAGAGTTCTGAGCATGCGCAGAAATCTGAGAAAGATCGAGAAACATCGAGAAGCATGACACTGTGAGACTCGTGTGGTTTTGCTGCTGTTGTCAATAAAATTCTATTCTTCCAGAATATGTTTCGTTATTAGAAACCCACAGAACGTATTAACATAAAGAATACAACACCTGTCTCACTGTCCCCCTCGGCCTCTCCCTCTCTCCCCATCTCCCCTTCCCCTCGGGCGCTCCCTATCTCACCGTTCCCTCCGTCCCTCCCTGTCACTGCCTCCCCTCAGCCTATCAGTTCCTCCCCCTCACCTCGGTCTCTCCCTGACTCCCACACCCTCAGCCTCTCCCCACACCTCCCTCTCTCTCCTCGGACCCTCCCCTCACTCTCACCACTGCTCCCTCCATTTCCTGTCAGTCTCACCCTCCCTCACTCCAGGGGATGGGTAGACTCTCTCCCGGCAGCTGACACAGCATTGTGGGCCAAAGGGCCTGTGCTGTGCTGTACTGTTCTGTGTTCTATGACCTCTGTCACAGGTCAGACTGGGCAGTTTCATTCTGACCCCGCCCGGTGTGAAGGGGGATACGGGAAAGGTGATCACAGACCACGGGCAGGGCAGCCGACTGGAAAACTCAGCCCGTGGTGTGTGTTGGTGACTCAGGACGTCCCAGAATTTCCCCACAACTACCACACTGCTGTGTCACTGGGGAACGGTGACCTACCTGTACAGTACACAGCGTTACTCCCGGGTGTCGGCCCCAGCCGATACACAAAGTAACCGGAGCAGTTTTTCACCCTGATCTCCCGTCTCTGGTAACAGGTGTTTTCACCATTGGTGAAGCAGACGGTCCTGGTCACCTCCCCCTCTCCCACGTTGGGATGGGGACCTGGAATGAGATTTATAAACACTGTAAAATGTACCCGGTCCCACAGTACAGCAGGGAATGTGAATCAGGACCTACTGTAAATCAGTGGTTCACAACCCACGGTCCGGTCCGGCCTCAGTCAGCACTGAGCTGCTGCCCTCTCCCTCTCCACCCCACCCTCCCCGCAGCAGCACCTTCATCTTCTGAATGAGCCTCCCATGAGGGACCTTGTCAAACGTCTGGGGGAATCTCACTGAAACCTATCTGAAGAGATCTGGGTCATCAATTTGACATTCCCAAAAATAACCGACCCCACTGATGTAAACTCTGACCCTACCGTTTAACCAGCCTGGGTAGTACCCGGAGCAGCGATCCTGTGGAACGACCGTCTCCGGAATCTTCCATCCTCCGGAACTGAAACAACAATCAGAGAGTCAGTCCCTGATCTGAGGGAGATTATTCACTCAGAGAGACATGGGAAATTACACTCACCCTGTCCGTACCCTGTCTCTGGTCAATAACCCCACAATCCTGGGAATTCCCTCTCTGTTGTACCTCCCCCTTGTTTCTACCCCGAGAATGTGCGATCTCCCCTCTCCCTGTATTTACTCCCCATCTCAGTGTAGTCACTGATGATCCCGGTCTCCCTGCATTTCCCATTCACAAACCCATTGTTCCCCTGTTTACATTCCCCTTCTGTGTCCAGTTTCTCAGTGATTATCTCCTCACTTTACCTGTGAAATCTGTACCATCCCTCTTCAAGATTTCTATCACCCATCCATTGTCCACCGGTACACTCAGTGTTGGAACAATTCGTGCTCCTCCAGGTCTGATCCAGGACGGTGTGTGTTACACACGGATCACCGAGTGTGGAGTCTGTGACTGAGGGACAGAACGATGTTCAGTGTTAATGTACAGCTCACGTTCCCCATCCTCTTTCTCTGCCAATCACAACCCCCATCTGCACTTCCACCCTCAGCAACCCCTGGGCAACAATATTTATTTTTATTCCTCGAAGGGACGTGAGTTTCAGAGTCTGAGCCAGTGTATAACTGCCCCACCAGAGGTTCCCTTGAGAAGGTGGTGGTGGTGGCCTGTCCATGGCCTGTTGCAATCCTTGATGTGTGGGGACACCCACAATGATGATCTGGAGTTCCAGGGTTTTGACCCAGTGACACTGAAGGAGCAGCAATGTATTTCCAAGGCATGGCAATATGTAATTCGGAGGGAAAGATCTGGAAACTTCCACAAACCTCCACTGTCCATAGCCCTCTCCCAGCATCACCCCTCCACTCCAGTCCACTCTCAACACCCCTCCTCCACTCCAGCCGCTCTCAACATCCCTCCTCCGCTCCAGCCCCCTCTCAATAGACAATAGACAGTACGTGCAGGAGTAGGCCATTCAGCCCTTCTAGCCAGCACCTCCATTCACTGTGATCATGGCTGATCATACACAATCAGTACCCTGTTCCTGCCCTCTCCCCATATCCCTTGACCCCACTATCTATAAGAGCTCTATCTAACTCTCTCTTGAAAGCATCCAGAGACTTGGCTTCCACTGCCTTCTGGGGCAGAGCATTCCACATATCCACCACTCTCTGGGTGAAAAAGTTTTTCCACATCTCTGTTCTAAATGGCCTACCCATTTCATCATCCCTCCTCCAGTCCAATCCCCTCTCGGCATCCCTCCTCCACTCCACTCCACTCTCAGCATCCCTCCTCCACTCCACTCCCCTCTTAGCATCCCTCCTCCACTCCAGCCCCCTCTCAACATCCCTCCTCCACTCCAATCCCCTCTTAACATGCCCCTCCACTCCAATCCCCTCTTAGCATCTCTCCTCCACTCCAATCCCCTCTCAGCATCTCTCCTCCACTCCAGTCCCCTTAACATCCCCCTCCACTCCACTCCCCTCTCAGCATCCCTCCTCCAGTACTCTTTCAGCATCTCTCCTCCACTCCACTCCCCTCATAGCATCCCTCCTGCACTCTAGTCCCCTCTCAGCATCCCTCCTCCACTCCAATCCACTCTCAGCATCCTCCCTCCACTCCAATCCCCTCTCAGCATCACCCCTCCACTCCAGTCCCCTCTTAGCAACCCTACTGCACTCCAATCCCCTCTCAGCATCCCCCTCTCCAATCCAGTCCCGTCTCAGCATCCCCCTCTCCACTCCAATCCCCTCTCAGCATCCCTCCTCCACTCCAATCCCTTCTCAGCATCCCTCCTCCACTCCAGTCCCCTCTCAGCATCCCCCTCTCCACTCCAGTCCCGTCTCAGCATCCCTCCTCCACTCCAATCCCCTCTCAGCATCTCTCCTCCACTCCACTCTCAGCATCCCTCCTCTAGTCCAGTCCCCTCTCAGCATCCCTCCTCCACTCCAGTCCCCTCTCAACATCCTCCCTCCACTCTAGTCCCCTCTCAGCATCTCTCCTCCACTCCACTCCCCTCTCAGCATCCCTCCTGCACTCCATTCCCCTCTCAACATACCTCCTCCTCTCCAATCCCCTCTCAACATCCTCTCTCCACTCTAGTCCCCTCTCAGCATCCCTCCTCCACTCCACTCCCCTCTTAGCATCCCTCCTGCACTCCAGCTGTCTCTCAGCATCGCCCACTCCACTCCAATCCCCTCTCAGCATCCCTCCTGCACTCTAGTCCCCTCTCAGCATCGCCCACTCCACTCCGATCCCCTCTCAGCATCCCTCCTCCACTCCAGCCCAATTTCAACATCCCTCCTCCACTCTAGTCCCTTCTCAGCATCCCTCCTCCACTCCCCTCAGCATCTCTCCTCGTCCAGTCCCGTCTCAACATCCCTCCTCCACTCCAGTCCCCTCTCAGCATCCCTCCTCCACTCTAGTCCCCTCTCAGCATCCCTCCTCCACTCCAATCCCCTCTCAGCATCCCTCCTCCACTCCAGTCCCCTCTCAGCATCCCCCTCTCCACTCCAGTCCCCGCACAGCATCCCTCCTCCAGTCCAGTCCCATCTCAACATCCCCCCTCCACTCCAATCCCCTCTCAGCATCCCTCCTCCACTCAAGTCCCCTCTCAGCAACCCCCTTCCACTCCAGTCCCCTCTCAGCATCTCTCCTCCACTCCAGTCAACTCTCAGCATCCCTCCTCCACTCCAGTCCCCACTCAGCATCCTCCCTCCACTCCAATCTCCTCGAAGCATCCGCCCTCCACTCCAGTCCCCTCTTAGCAACCCTACTGCACTCTAGTCCCCTCTCAGCATCCCTCCTCCACTCCAATCCCCTCTCAGCATCCGCCCTCCACTCCAATCTCCACTCAGCATCCGCCCTCCACTCCAGTCCCCTCTTAGCAACCCTACTGTACTCTAGTCCCCTCTCAGCATCCCTCCTCCACTCCAATCCACTCTCAGCATCCCTCCTCCACTCCAGTCCCCTCTCAGCATCCCCCTCTCCACTCCACTCCCCGCTCAGCATCCCTCCTGCACTCCAATCCCCTCAGCATCCTACCTCCACTCCAATTCCCTCTCAGCATCCGCCCTCCACTCCAGTCCCCTCTTAGCAACCCTACTGCACTCTAGTCCCCTCTCAGCATCCCACCTCCACTCCAGTCCCCGCTCAGCATCCCTCCTCCAGTCCAGTCCCATCTCAACATCCCTCCTCCACTCCAATCCCCTCTCAGCATCTCTCCTCCACTCCACTCCCCTCTCAGCATCCCCCTTCCACTCCAGTCCCCTCTCAGCATCTCTCCTCCACTCCACTCTCAGCATCCCTCCTCCAGTCCAGTCCCCTCTCAGCATCCCTCCTCCACTCCAGTCCCCTCTCAACATCCCCCCTCCACTCCAGTCCCCTCTCAGCATCTCTCCTCCACTCCACTCCCCTCTCAGCTTACCTCCTCCAGTCCAGTCCCGTCTCAATGTCCCTCCTCCACTCCAGTCCCCTCTCAGCATCCCTCCTCCACTCCCCTCTCAGCATCCCTCCTCCACTCCAATCCACTCTCAGCATCCCTCCTCCACTCCAGTCCCCTCTCAGCATCCCCCTCTCCACTCCACTCCCCGCTCAGCATCCCTCCTGCACTCCAATCCCCACAGCATCCTACCTCCACTCCAATTCCCTCTCAGCATCCGCCCTCCACTCCAGTCCCCTCTTAGCAACCCTACTGCACTCTAGTCCCCTCTCAGCATCCCACCTCCACTCCAGTCCCCGCTCAGCATCACTCCTCCAGTCCAGTCCCCTCTCAGCATCCCTCCTCCACTCCAATCCCCTCTCAGCATCCCTCCTCCACTCCAGTCCCCTCTCAGCATCCCCCTCTCCACTCCAGTCCCCGCACAGCATCCCTCCTCCAGTCCAGTCCCATCTCAACATCCCCCCTCCACTCCAATCCCCTCTCAGCATCCCTCCTCCACTCCAGTCCCCTCTCAGCAACCCCCTTCCACTCCAGTCCCCTCTCAGCATCTCTCCTCCACTCCAGTCCACTCTCAGCATCCCTCCTCCACTCCAGTCCCCACTCAGCATCCTCCCTCCACTCCAATCTCCTCGAAGCATCCGCCCTCCACTCCAGTCCCCTCTTAGCAACCCTACTGCACTCTAGTCCCCTCTCAGCATCCCTCCTCCACTCCAATCCCCTCTCAGCATCCGCCCTCCACTCCAATCTCCTCTCAGCATCCGCCCTCCACTCCAGTCCCCTCTTAGCAACCCTACTGTACTCTAGTCCCCTCTCAGCATCCCTCCTCCACTCCAATCCACTCTCAGCATCCCTCCTCCACTCCAGTCCCCTCTCAGCATCCCCCTCTCCACTCCACTCCCCGCTCAGCATCCCTCCTGCACTCCAATCCCCTCAGCATCCTACCTCCACTCCAATTCCCTCTCAGCATCCGCCCTCCACTCCAGTCCCCTCTTAGCAACCCTACTGCACTCTAGTCCCCTCTCAGCATCCCACCTCCACTCCAGTCCCCGCTCAGCATCCCTCCTCCAGTCCAGTCCCATCTCAACATCCCTCCTCCACTCCAATCCCCTCTCAGCATCCCTCCTCCACTCCACTCCCCTCTCAGCATCCCCCTTCCACTCCAGTCCCCTCTCAGCATCTCTCCTCCACTCCACTCTCAGCATCCCTCCTCCAGTCCAGTCCCCTCTCAGCATCCCTCCTCCACTCCAGTCCCCTCTCAACATCCCTCCTCCACTCCAGTCCCCTCTCAACATCCCCCCTCCACTCCAGTCCCCTCTCAGCATCTCTCCTCCACTCCACTCCCCTCTCAGCTTACCTCCTCCAGTCCAGTCCCGTCTCAATGTCCCTCCTCCACTCCAGTCCCCTCTCAGCATCCCTCCTCCACTCCCCTCTCAGCATCCCTCCTCCACTCCAATCCACTCTCAGCATCCCTCCTCCACTCCAGTCCCCTCTCAGCATCCCCCTCTCCACTCCACTCCCCGCTCAGCATCCCTCCTGCACTCCAATCCCCACAGCATCCTACCTCCACTCCAATTCCCTCTCAGCATCCGCCCTCCACTCCAGTCCCCTCTTAGCAACCCTACTGCACTCTAGTCCCCTCTCAGCATCCCACCTCCACTCCAGTCCCCGCTCAGCATCACTCCTCCAGTCCAGTCCCCTCTCAGCATCCCTCCTCCACTCCAGTCCCCTCTTAGCAACCCTACTGCACTCTAGTCCCCTCTCAGCATCCCACCTCCACTCCAGTCCCCGCTCAGCATCACTCCTCCAGTCCAGTCCCCGCTCAGCATCCCTCCTGCACTCCAATCCCCACAGCATCCTACCTCCACTCCAATTCCCTCTCAGCATCCGCCCTCCACTCCAGTCCCCTCTTAGCAACCCTACTGCACTCTAGTCCCCTCTCAGCATCCCACCTCCACTCCAGTCCCCGCTCAGCATCCCTCCTCCAGTCCAGTCCCATCTCAACATCCCTCCTCCACTCCAATCCCCTCTCAGCATCCCTCCTCCACTCCACTCCCCTCTCAGCATCCCCCTTCCACTCCAGTCCCCTCTCAGCATCTCTCCTCCACTCCACTCTCAGCATCCCTCCTCCAGTCCAGTCCCCTCTCAGCATCCCTCCTCCACTCCAGTCCCCTCTCAACATCCCCCCTCCACTCCAGTCCCCTCTCAGCATCTCTCCTCCACTCCACTCCCCTCTCAGCTTACCTCCTCCAGTCCAGTCCCGTCTCAATGTCCCTCCTCCACTCCAGTCCCCTCTCAGCATCCCTCCTCCACTCCCCTCTCAACATCCCTCCTCCACTCCAGTCCCCTCTCAGCATCTCTCCTCCACTCCAGTCCACTCTCAGATTCCCTCCTCCACTCCAGTCCCATCTCAACATCCCTCCTCTACTCCCATGCCTTCACATTAGCAACCCCTGGGCACCAGGAATTTTGTTAATTTTTTCATCAAAAGGGTGAGAGTTTCAGAGGCTGAGCCAGTGTTTAACTGCCCCACCTGAGGTTCCCTGGAGAAGGTGGTGGTTATACTGATCTGCCTTCCTGAACTGTAGCAATCCTTGATGTGTGGGGACACCCACAATGATGATCTGGAGTCACTGTTCAGCAACTCTCCCTGGTGAATGTCTGTGACCGGTCACTACTCTCAGTCAGAGCCCAGGTAAATATTTGGGGCTGAAGGAGAGAAAGATCGTTCCCTTCAATGATCCCCACCACAGTTACCCGAGCTCGCAGACCCTGCTGGGGGGGTGGTCAATCCCACATCAGGCTCTCCAGTCACTGATACCTGGATTTCCTGAGTTGTGTCCGACTGGGAATCTGTACCGGAGCTCACAGACCCTGCTGGGGTGATGGTCAAACCCAGACTCGGATCACTTGTCTCTGATCCCCTCTAATTTCCTGTTTAATACCTCCAACCCTTGTCGGCCAAACCCATCTTGACACATGTCCCTCTCTCTGTCTGAATCACTCTCCGGTCAGTCACTCCTTCCTTCCCCCAGTTGGAGTGTCCCCTTCACTAATCTCTCCCCATGTCTCCCTCCCCTCCGCATCTCCCCAACTCCCCCTCTCACCTGCCCCTCCCCCTCTACCCCACTCCTCGGGCGCTCCCTGTGGTGGAGATATGACGTGTAAGACCGTGATTGGAGAGAGTTCTGAGCATGCGCAGAAATCTGAGAAAGCTCGAGAAACATCGAGAAGCATGGCACTGTGAGACTCGTGTGGTTTTGCTGCTGTTGTCAATAAAATTCTATTCTTCCAGAATATGTTTCGTTATTAGAAACCCACGGAACGTATTAATATAAAGAATACAACCCCTGTCTCACTGTTCCCTCGGCCTCTCCCTCTCTCCCCTTCTCCCCTTCCCCTCAGGCGCTCCCTATCTCACTGTTCCCTCCGTCCCTCTCTGTCACTGCCTCCCCTCAGCCTATCAGTTCCTCCCCCTCACCCTCAGCCTCTCCCTGACTCCCTCACCCTCAGCCTCTCCCACACCTCTCTCCCTCCTCGGACTCTCCCCATCTCCCCTTCCCCTCGGGCGCTCCCTATCTTACCGTTCCCTCGGTCCCTCCCCATCACTGCCTCCCCTCAGCCTATCAGTTCCTCCCCCTCACCTCGGTCTCTCCCTGACTCCCTCACCCTCAGCCTCTCCCACACCTCTCTCCCTCCTCGGACTACCCCTCCCCTCAGCCTCTCAATTTTTCCCTATCAGTTCCTCCCCTCTCCCTCTCTCCCTCACTCCCACACCCTCAGCCTCTCCCACACCTCTCTCCCCCATCTCCCCTCACTCCCTCCATTTCCTGTCAGCCTCACCCTCCCTCACTCCAGGGGATGGGTAGACTCTCTCCCGGCAGCTGACACAGCATTGTGGGCCGAAGGGCCTGTGCTGTGCTGTACTGTTCTGTGTTCTATGATCTCTGTCACAGGTCAGACTGGGCAGTTTCATTCTGACCCCGGTGTGAAGGGGGATACGGGAAAGGTGATCACAGACCACGGGCAGGGCAGCCGACTGGAAAACTCAGCCCGTGGTGTGTGTTGGTGACTCAGGACGTCCCAGAATTTCCCCACAACTACCGCACTGCTGTGTCACTGGGGAACGGTGACCTACCTGTACAGTACACAGCGTTACTCCCGGGTGTCGGCCCCAGCCGATACACAAAGTAACCGGAGCAGTTTTTCACCCTGATCTCCCGTCTCTGGTAACAGGTGTTTTCACCATTGGTGAAGCAGACGGTCCTGGTCACCTCCCCCTCTCCCACGTTGGGATGGGGACCTGGAATGAGATTTATAAACCCTGTAAAATGTACCCAGTCCCACAGTACAGCGGGGAATGTGAATCAGGACCCACTGTAAATCAGTGGTTCACAACCCACGGTCCGGTCCGGCCTCAGTCAGCACTGAGCTGCTGCCTCTCCACCCCACCCTCCCCGCAGCAGCACCTTCATCTTCTGAATGAGCCTCCCATGAGGGACCTTGTCAAACGTCTGGGGGATCTCACTGAAACCTATCGAATATTGAATGGGGTCAGTGGGCAGATCAGTTCTGTAACCCAACAGGAAGTTGTCACTCCTCCACCGGACTCCATGACGATACAGGACCGTAGAGCGGTCTGAGTGACTGTGGGGAGACCTCTCAGGGAGATGGGGTTCTGTGTCCATGCTAGGGCCCACTGAAGAGATTCGGATTCTCAGTTTGACCCTCCCCAAAAATAACCGAGCCCCACTGATGAAAACTCTGACCCTACCGTTTAACCAGCCTGGGGACTTCCCAGAGCAGTGATACCGTGGAACGACCATCTCGGGAATCTTCCATGCTCCAGAACTGAAACAACAATCAGAGAGTCAGTCACTGATCTGAGGGAGTTTATTAACTCAGAGAGACATGGGAAATTACACTCACCCTGTCCGTACCCTGTCTCTGGTCAATAACACCCCAATCCTGGGAATTCCCTCTCTGTTGTACCTCCCCCTTGTCTCTACCCCGAGAATGTGGGATCTCCCCTCTCCCTGTATTTACTCCCTATCTCAGTGTACTCACTGATGATCCCGGTCTCCCTGCATTTCCCATTCACACACCCCTTGTTCCCCTGTTTACATTCCCCTTCTGTGTCCAGTTTCTCAGTGATTATCTCCTCACTTTACCTGTGAAATCTGTACCATCCCTCTTCAAGATTTCTATCACCCATCCATTGTCCACCGGTACACTCAGTGTTGGAACAATTCGTGCTCCTCCAGGTCTGATCCAGGACGGTGTGTGTTACACACGGATCACCGAGTGTGGAGTCTGTGACTGAGGGACAGAACGATGTTCAGTGTTAATGTACAGCTCACGTTCCCCATCCTCTTTCTCTGCCAATCACAACCCCCATCTGCACTTCCACCCTCAGCAACCCCTGGGTAACAATATTTATTTTTATTCCTCGAAGGGACGTGAGTTTCAGAGTCTGAGCCAGTGTATAACTGCCCCACCAGAGGTTCCCTTGAGAAGGTGGTGGTGGTGGCCTGTCCTTGGCCTGTTGCAATCCTTGATGTGTGGGGACACCCACAATGATGATCCGGAGTTCCAGGGTTTTGACCCAGAGACACTGAAGGAGCAGCAATGTATTTCCAAGGCATGGCAATATGTAATTCGGAGGGAAAGATCTGGAAACTTCCACAAACCTCCACTGTCCATAGCCCTCTCCCAGCATCACCCCTCCACTCCAGTCCCCTCTCAACACCCCTCCTCCACTCCAGCCGCTCTCAACATCCCTCCTCCGCTCCTGCCCCCTCTCAATAGACAATAGACAGTACGTGCAGGAGTAGGCCATTCGGCCCTTCTAGCCAGCACCTCCATTCACTGTGATCATGGCTGATCACACACAATCAGTACCCTGTTCCTGCCCTCTCCCCATATCCCTTGACCCCACTATCTATAAGAGCTCTATCTAACTCTCTCTTGAAAGCATCCAGAGACTTGGCTTCCACTGCCTTCTGGGGCAGAGCATTCCACATATCCACCACTCTCTGGGTGAAAATGTTTTTCCACATCTCTGTTCTAAATGGCCTACCCATTTCATCAACCCTCCTCCAGTCCAATCCCCTCTCGGCATCCCTTCTCCACTCCAATCCCCTCTTAGCATCCCTCCTCCAGTACAGTCCCATCTCAACATCCCTCCTCCACTCCACTCCACTCTCAGCATCCCTCTTCCACTCCACTCCCCTCTTAGCATCCCTCCTCCATTCCAGCCCCCTCTCAACATCCCTCCTCCACTCCAATCCCCTCTTAACATGCCCCTCCACTCCAATCCCCTCTTAGCATCTCTCCTCCACTCCAATCCCCTCTCAGCATCTCTCCTCCACTCCAGTCCCCTTAACATCCCCCTCCACTCCACTCCCCTCTCAGCATCTCTCCTCCACTCCAGTCCCCTTAACATCCCCCTCCACTCCACTCCCCTCTCAGCATCCCTCCTCCAGTACTCTTTCAGCATCTCTCCTCCACTCCACTCCCCTCATAGCATCCCTCCTGCACTCTAGTCCCCTCTCAGCATCCCTCCTCCACTCCAATCCCCTCTCAGCATCCCTCCTCCACTCCACTCCCCTCTCAGCATCCCCCTTCCACTCCAGTCCCCTCTCAGCATCTCTCCTCCACTCCACTCTCAGCATCCCTCCTCCAGTCCAGTCCCCTCTCAGCATCCCTCCTCCACTCCAGTCCCCTCTCAACATCCCCCCTCCACTCCAGTCCCCTCTCAGCATCTCTCCTCCACTCCACTCCCCTCTCAGCTTACCTCCTCCAGTCCAGTCCCGTCTCAATGTCCCTCCTCCACTCCAGTCCCCTCTCAGCATCCCTCCTCCACTCCCCTCTCAACATCCCTCCTCCACTCCAGTCCCCTCTCAGCATCTCTCCTCCACTCCAGTCCACTCTCAGATTCCCTCCTCCACTCCAGTCCCATCTCAACATCCCTCCTCTACTCCCATGCCTTCACATTAGCAACCCCTGGGCACCAGGAATTTTGTTAATTTTTTCATCAAAAGGGTGAGAGTTTCAGAGGCTGAGCCAGTGTTTAACTGCCCCACCTGAGGTTCCCTGGAGAAGGTGGTGGTTATACTGATCTGCCTTCCTGAACTGTAGCAATCCTTGATGTGTGGGGACACCCACAATGATGATCTGGAGTCACTGTTCAGCAACTCTCCCTGGTGAATGTCTGTGACCGGTCACTACTCTCAGTCAGAGCCCAGGTAAATATTTGGGGCTGAAGGAGAGAAAGATCGTTCCCTTCAATGATCCCCACCACAGTTACCCGAGCTCGCAGACCCTGCTGGGGGGGTGGTCAATCCCACATCAGGCTCTCCAGTCACTGATACCTGGATTTCCTGAGTTGTGTCCGACTGGGAATCTGTACCGGAGCTCACAGACCCTGCTGGGGTGATGGTCAAACCCAGACTCGGATCACTTGTCTCTGATCCCCTCTAATTTCCTGTTTAATACCTCCAACCCTTGTCGGCCAAACCCATCTTGACACATGTCCCTCTCTCTGTCTGAATCACTCTCCGGTCAGTCACTCCTTCCTTCCCCCAGTTGGAGTGTCCCCTTCACTAATCTCTCCCCATGTCTCCCTCCCCTCCGCATCTCCCCAACTCCCCCTCTCACCTGCCCCTCCCCCTCTACCCCACTCCTCGGGCGCTCCCTGTGGTGGAGATATGACGTGTAAGACCGTGATTGGAGAGAGTTCTGAGCATGCGCAGAAATCTGAGAAAGCTCGAGAAACATCGAGAAGCATGGCACTGTGAGACTCGTGTGGTTTTGCTGCTGTTGTCAATAAAATTCTATTCTTCCAGAATATGTTTCGTTATTAGAAACCCACGGAACGTATTAATATAAAGAATACAACCCCTGTCTCACTGTTCCCTCGGCCTCTCCCTCTCTCCCCTTCTCCCCTTCCCCTCAGGCGCTCCCTATCTCACTGTTCCCTCCGTCCCTCTCTGTCACTGCCTCCCCTCAGCCTATCAGTTCCTCCCCCTCACCCTCAGCCTCTCCCTGACTCCCTCACCCTCAGCCTCTCCCACACCTCTCTCCCTCCTCGGACTCTCCCCATCTCCCCTTCCCCTCGGGCGCTCCCTATCTTACCGTTCCCTCGGTCCCTCCCCATCACTGCCTCCCCTCAGCCTATCAGTTCCTCCCCCTCACCTCGGTCTCTCCCTGACTCCCTCACCCTCAGCCTCTCCCACACCTCTCTCCCTCCTCGGACTACCCCTCCCCTCAGCCTCTCAATTTTTCCCTATCAGTTCCTCCCCTCTCCCTCTCTCCCTCACTCCCACACCCTCAGCCTCTCCCACACCTCTCTCCCCATCTCCCCTCACTCCCTCCATTTCCTGTCAGCCTCACCCTCCCTCACTCCAGGGGATGGGTAGACTCTCTCCCGGCAGCTGACACAGCATTGTGGGCCGAAGGGCCTGTGCTGTGCTGTACTGTTCTGTGTTCTATGATCTCTGTCACAGGTCAGACTGGGCAGTTTCATTCTGACCCCGGTGTGAAGGGGGATACGGGAAAGGTGATCACAGACCACGGGCAGGGCAGCCGACTGGAAAACTCAGCCCGTGGTGTGTGTTGGTGACTCAGGACGTCCCAGAATTTCCCCACAACTACCGCACTGCTGTGTCACTGGGGAACGGTGACCTACCTGTACAGTACACAGCGTTACTCCCGGGTGTCGGCCCCAGCCGATACACAAAGTAACCGGAGCAGTTTTTCACCCTGATCTCCCGTCTCTGGTAACAGGTGTTTTCACCATTGGTGAAGCAGACGGTCCTGGTCACCTCCCCCTCTCCCACGTTGGGATGGGGACCTGGAATGAGATTTATAAACCCTGTAAAATGTACCCAGTCCCACAGTACAGCGGGGAATGTGAATCAGGACCCACTGTAAATCAGTGGTTCACAACCCACGGTCCGGTCCGGCCTCAGTCAGCACTGAGCTGCTGCCTCTCCACCCCACCCTCCCCGCAGCAGCACCTTCATCTTCTGAATGAGCCTCCCATGAGGGACCTTGTCAAACGTCTGGGGGATCTCACTGAAACCTATCGAATATTGAATGGGGTCAGTGGGCAGATCAGTTCTGTAACCCAACAGGAAGTTGTCACTCCTCCACCGGACTCCATGACGATACAGGACCGTAGAGCGGTCTGAGTGACTGTGGGGAGACCTCTCAGGGAGATGGGGTTCTGTGTCCATGCTAGGGCCCACTGAAGAGATTCGGATTCTCAGTTTGACCCTCCCCAAAAATAACCGAGCCCCACTGATGAAAACTCTGACCCTACCGTTTAACCAGCCTGGGGACTTCCCAGAGCAGTGATACCGTGGAACGACCATCTCGGGAATCTTCCATGCTCCAGAACTGAAACAACAATCAGAGAGTCAGTCACTGATCTGAGGGAGTTTATTAACTCAGAGAGACATGGGAAATTACACTCACCCTGTCCGTACCCTGTCTCTGGTCAATAACACCCCAATCCTGGGAATTCCCTCTCTGTTGTACCTCCCCCTTGTCTCTACCCCGAGAATGTGGGATCTCCCCTCTCCCTGTATTTACTCCCTATCTCAGTGTACTCACTGATGATCCCGGTCTCCCTGCATTTCCCATTCACACACCCCTTGTTCCCCTGTTTACATTCCCCTTCTGTGTCCAGTTTCTCAGTGATTATCTCCTCACTTTACCTGTGAAATCTGTACCATCCCTCTTCAAGATTTCTATCACCCATCCATTGTCCACCGGTACACTCAGTGTTGGAACAATTCGTGCTCCTCCAGGTCTGATCCAGGACGGTGTGTGTTACACACGGATCACCGAGTGCGGAGTCTGTGACTGAGGGACAGAACGATGTTCAGTGTTAATGTACAGCTCACGTTCCCCATCCTCTTTCTCTGCCAATCACAACCCCCATCTGCACTTCCACCCTCAGCAACCCCTGGGTAACAATATTTATTTTTATTCCTCGAAGGGACGTGAGTTTCAGAGTCTGAGCCAGTGTATAACTGCCCCACCAGAGGTTCCCTTGAGAAGGTGGTGGTGGTGGCCTGTCCTTGGCCTGTTGCAATCCTTGATGTGTGGGGACACCCACAATGATGATCCGGAGTTCCAGGGTTTTGACCCAGAGACACTGAAGGAGCAGCAATGTATTTCCAAGGCATGGCAATATGTAATTCGGAGGGAAAGATCTGGAAACTTCCACAAACCTCCACTGTCCATAGCCCTCTCCCAGCATCACCCCTCCACTCCAGTCCCCTCTCAACACCCCTCCTCCACTCCAGCCGCTCTCAACATCCCTCCTCCGCTCCTGCCCCCTCTCAATAGACAATAGACAGTACGTGCAGGAGTAGGCCATTCGGCCCTTCTAGCCAGCACCTCCATTCACTGTGATCATGGCTGATCACACACAATCAGTACCCTGTTCCTGCCCTCTCCCCATATCCCTTGACCCCACTATCTATAAGAGCTCTATCTAACTCTCTCTTGAAAGCATCCAGAGACTTGGCTTCCACTGCCTTCTGGGGCAGAGCATTCCACATATCCACCACTCTCTGGGTGAAAATGTTTTTCCACATCTCTGTTCTAAATGGCCTACCCATTTCATCAACCCTCCTCCAGTCCAATCCCCTCTCGGCATCCCTTCTCCACTCCAATCCCCTCTTAGCATCCCTCCTCCAGTACAGTCCCATCTCAACATCCCTCCTCCACTCCACTCCACTCTCAGCATCCCTCTTCCACTCCACTCCCCTCTTAGCATCCCTCCTCCATTCCAGCCCCCTCTCAACATCCCTCCTCCACTCCAATCCCCTCTTAACATGCCCCTCCACTCCAATCCCCTCTTAGCATCTCTCCTCCACTCCAATCCCCTCTCAGCATCTCTCCTCCACTCCAGTCCCCTTAACATCCCCCTCCACTCCACTCCCCTCTCAGCATCTCTCCTCCACTCCAGTCCCCTTAACATCCCCCTCCACTCCACTCCCCTCTCAGCATCCCTCCTCCAGTACTCTTTCAGCATCTCTCCTCCACTCCACTCCCCTCATAGCATCCCTCCTGCACTCTAGTCCCCTCTCAGCATCCCTCCTCCACTCCAATCCCCTCTCAGCATCCTCCCTCCACTCCAATCCCCTCAGCATCACCCCTCCACTCCAGTCCCCTCTTAGCAACCCTACTGCACTCCAATCCCCTCTCAGCATCCCCCTCTCCAATCCAGTCCCGTCTCAGCATCCCCCTCTCCACTCCAATCCCCTCTCAGCATCCCTCCTCCACTCCAATCCCTTCTCAGCATCCCTCCTCCACTCCAGTCCCCTCTCAGCATCCCCCTCTCCACTCCAGTCCCGTCTCAGCATCCCTCCTCCACTCCAATCCCCTCTCAGCATCTCTCCTCCACTCCACTCTCAGCATCCCTCCTCTAGTCCAGTCCCCTCTCAGCATCCCTCCTCCACTCCAGTCCCCTCTCAACATCCTCCCTCCACTCTAGTCCCATCTCAGCATCTCTCCTCCACTCCACTCCCCTCTCAGCATCCCTCCTGCACTCCATTCCCCTCTCAACATCCCTCCTCCTCTCCAATCCCCTCTCAACATCCTCTCTCCACTCTAGTCCCCTCTCAGCATCTCTCCTCCACTCCACTCCCCTCTCAACATCCCTCCTCCACTCCACTCCCCTCTTAGCATCCCTCCTGCACTCCAGCTGTCTCTCAGCATCGCCCACTCCACTCCAATCCCCTCTCAGCATCCCTCCTGCACTTTAGTCCCCTCTCAGCATCCCTCCTGCACTCTAGTCCCCTCTCAGCATCGCCCACTCCACTCCGATCCCCTCTCAGCATCCCTCCTCCACTCCAGCCCAATTTCAACATCCCACCTCCACTCTAGTCCCTTTTCAGCATCCCTCCTCCACTCCCCTCAGCATCTCTCCTCGTCCAGTCCCGTCTCAACATCCCTCCTCCACTCCAGTCCCCTCTCAGCATCCCTCCTCCACTCTAGTCCCCTCTCAGCATCCCTCCTCCACTCCAATCCCCTCTCAGCATCCCTCCTCCACTCCAGTCCCCTCTCAGCATCCCCCTCTCCACTCCAGTCCCCGCACAGCATCCCTCCTCCAGTCCAGTCCCATCTCAACATCCCCCCTCCACTCCAATCCCCTCTCAGCATCCCTCCTCCACTCCAGTCCCCTCTCAGCAACCCCCTTCCACTCCAGTCCCCTCTCAGCATCTCTCCTCCACTCCAGTCCACTCTCAGCATCCCTCCTCCACTCCAGTCCCCACTCAGCATCCTCCCTCCACTCCAATCTCCTCGAAGCATCCGCCCTCCACTCCAGTCCCCTCTTAGCAACCCTACTGCACTCTAGTCCCCTCTCAGCATCCCTCCTCCACTCCAATCCCCTCTCAACATCCCTCCTCCACTCCACTCCCCTCTTAGCATCCCTCCTGCACTCCAGCTGTCTCTCAGCATCGCCCACTCCACTCCAATCCCCTCTCAGCATCCCTCCTGCACTTTAGTCCCCTCTCAGCATCCCTCCTGCACTCTAGTCCCCTCTCAGCATCGCCCACTCCACTCCAATCCCTTCTCAGCATCCCTCCTCCACTCCAGTCCCCTCTCAGCATCCCCCTCTCCACTCCAGTCCCGTCTCAGCATCCCTCCTCCACTCCAATCCCCTCTCAGCATATCTCCTCCACTCCACTCTCAGCATCCCTCCTCTAGTCCAGTCCCCTCTCAGCATCCCTCCTCCACTCGTCCCCTCTCAACATCCTCCTTCCACTCTAGTCCCCTCTCAGCATCTCTCCTCCACTCCACTCCCCTCTCAGCATCCCTCCTGCACTCTAGTCCCCTCTCAGCATCGCCCACTCCACTCCAATCCCTTCTCAGCATCCCTCCTCCACTCCAGTCCCCTCTCAGCATCCCCCTCTCCACTCCAGTCCCGTCTCAGCATCCCTCCTCCACTCCAATCCCCTCTCAGCATCCCTCCTCCACTCCCCTCTCAACATCCCTCCTCCACTCCAGTCCCCTCTCAGCATCTCTCCTCCACTCCAGTCCACTCTCAGATTCCCTCCTCCACTCCAGTCCCATCTCAACATCCCTCCTCCACTCCCATGCCTTCACATTAGCAACCCCTGGGCACCAGGAATTTTGTTAATTTTTTCATCAAAAGGGTGAGAGTTTCAGAGGCTGAGCCAGTGTTTAACTGCCCCACCTGAGGTTCCCTGGAGAAGGTGGTGGTTATACTGATCTGCCTTCCTGAACTGTAGCAATCCTTGATGTGTGGGGACACCCACAATGATGATCTGGAGTCACTGTTCAGCAACTCTCCCTGGTGAATGTCTGTGACCGGTCACTACTCTCAGTCAGAGCCCAGGTGAATATTTGGGGCTGAAGGAGAGAAAGATCGTTCCCTTCAATGATCCCCACCACAGTTACCCAAGCTCGCAGACCCTGCTGGGGGGGTGGTCAATCCCACATCAGGCTCTCCAGTCACTGATATCCGGATTTCCTGAGTTGTGTCCGACTGGGAATCTGTACCGGAGCTCACAGACCCTGCTGGGGTGATGGTCAAACCCAGACTCGGATCACTTGTCTCTGATCCCCTCTAATTTCCTGTTTAATACCTCCAACCCTTGTCGGCCAAACCCATCTTGACACATGTCCCTCTCTCTGTCTGAATCACTCTCCGGTCAGTCACTCCTTCCTTCCCCCAGTTGGAGTGTCCCCTTCACTAATCTCTCCCCATGTCTCCCTCCCCTCCGCATCTCCCCAACTCCCCCTCTCCTCGGACCCTCACCATCTCCCCCTCCCCAACTCCCCCTCTCCCCTGCCCACTCCCCTCTCCCCCTGCCCCTCCCCCTCTACCCCACACCTCGGGCGCTCCCTGTGGTGGAGATATGACGTGTAAGACCGTGATTGGAGAGAGTTCTGAGCATGCGCAGAAATCTGAGAAAGCTCGAGAAACATCGAGAAGCATGGCACTGTGAGACTTGTGTGGTTTTGCTGCTGTTGTCAATAAAATTCTATTCTTCCAGAATATGTTTCGTTATTAGAAACCCACGGAACGTATTAATATAAAGAATACAACCCCTGTCTCACTGTTCCCTCGGCCTCTCCCTCTCTCCCCTTCTCCCCTTCCCCTCAGGCGCTCCCTATCTCACTGTTCCCTCCGTCCCTCTCTGTCACTGCCTCCCCTCAGCCTATCAGTTCCTCCCCCTCACCCTCAGCCTCTCCCTGACTCCCTCACCCTCAGCCTCTCCCACACCTCTCTCCCTCCTCGGACTCTCCCCATCTCCCCTTCCCCTCGGGCGCTCCCTATCTTACCGTTCCCTCGGTCCCTCCCCATCACTGCCTCCCCTCAGCCTATCAGTTCCTCCCCCTCACCTCGGTCTCTCCCTGACTCCCTCACCCTCAGCCTCTCCCACACCTCTCTCCCTCCTCGGACTCCCCCTCCCCTCAGCCTCTCAATTTTTCCCTATCAGTTCCTCCCCTCTCCCTCTCTCCCTCACTCCCACACCCTCAGCCTCTCCCACACCTCTCTCCCCATCTCCCCTCACTCCCTCCATTTCCTGTCAGCCTCACCCTCCCTCACTCCAGGGGATGGGTAGACTCTCTCCCGGCAGCTGACACAGCATTGTGGGCCGAAGGGCCTGTGCTGTGCTGTACTGTTCTGTGTTCTATGATCTCTGTCACAGGTCAGACTGGGCAGTTTCATTCTGACCCCGGTGTGAAGGGGGATACGGGAAAGGTGATCACAGACCACGGGCAGGGCAGCCGACTGGAAAACTCAGCCCGTGGTGTGTGTTGGTGACTCAGGACGTCCCAGAATTTCCCCACAACTACCACACTGCTGTGTCACTGGGGAACGGTGACCTACCTGTACAGTACACAGCGTTACTCCCGGGTGTCGGCCCCAGCCGATACACAAAGTAACCGGAGCAGTTTTTCACCCTGATCTCCCGTCTCTGGTAACAGGTGTTTTCACCATTGGTGAAGCAGACGGTCCTGGTCACCTCCCCCTCTCCCACGTTGGGATGGGGACCTGGAATGAGATTTATAAACACTGTAAAATGTACCCGGTCCCACAGTAGAGCGGGGAATGTGAATCAGGACCCACTGTAAATCAGTGGTTCACAACCCACGGTCCGGTCCGGCCTCAGTCAGCACTGAGCTGCTGCCCTCTCCCTCTCCACCCCACCCTCCCCGCAGCAGCACCTTCATCTTCTGAATGAGCCTCCCATGAGGGACCTTGTCAAACGTCTGGGGGATCTCACTGAAACCTATCGAATATTGAATGGGGTCAGTGGGCAGATCAGTTCTGTAACCCAACTGGAAGTTGTCACTCCTCCACCGGACTCCATGACGATACAGGACCGTAGAGCGGTCTGAGTGACTGTGGGGAGACCTCTCAGGGAGATGGGGTTCCGTGTCCATGCTAGGGCCCACTGAAGAGATTCGGATTCTCAGTTTGACCCTCCCCAAAAATAACCGAGCCCCACTGATGAAAACTCTGACCCTACCGTTTAACCAGCCTGGGGACTTCCCAGAGCAGTGATACCGTGGAACGACCATCTCGGGAATCTTCCATGCTCCAGAACTGAAACAACAATCAGAGAGTCAGTCACTGATCTGAGGGAGTTTATTAACTCAGAGAGACATGGGAAATTACACTCACCCTGTCCGTACCCTGTCTCTGGTCAATAACACCCCAATCCTGGGAATTCCCTCTCTGTTGTACCTCCCCCTTGTCTCTACCCCAAGAATGTGGGATCTCCCCTCTCCCTGTATTTACTCCCTATCTCAGTGTAGTCACTGATGATCCCGGTCTCCCTGCATTTCCCATTCACACACCCCTTGTTCCCCTGTTTACATTCCCCTTCTGTGTCCAGTTTCTCAGTGATTATCTCCTCACTTTACCTGTGAAATCTGTACCATCCCTCTTCAAGATTTCTATCACCCATCCATTGTCCACCGGTACACTCAGTGTTGGAACAATTCGTGCTCCTCCAGGTCTGATCCAGGACGGTGTGTGTTACACACGGATCACCGAGTGTGGAGTCTGTGACTGAGGGACAGAACGATGTTCAGTGTTAATGTACAGCTCACGTTCCCCATCCTCTTTCTCTGCCAATCACAACCCCCATCTGCACTTCCACCCTCAGCAACCCCTGGGCAACAATAATTATTTTTATTCCTCGAAGGGACGTGAGTTTCAGAGGCTGAGCCAGTGTATAACTGCCCCTCCAGAGGTTCCCTTGACAAGGTGGTGGTGGTGGCCTGTCCTTGGCCTGTTGCAATCCTTGATGTGTGGGGACACCCACAATGATGATCCGGAGTTCCAGGGTTTTGACCCAGTGACACTGAAGGAGCAGCAATGTATTTCCAAGGCATGGCAATATGTAATTCGGAGGGAAAGATCTGGAAACTTCCACAAACCTCCACTGTCCATAGCCCTCTCCCAGCATCACCCCTCCACTCCAGTCCCCTCTCAACACCCCTCCTCCACTCCAGCCGCTCTCAACATCCCTCCTCCGCTCCTGCCCCCTCTCAATAGACAATAGACAGTACGTGCAGGAGTAGGCCATTCGGCCCTTCTAGCCAGCACCTCCATTCACTGTGATCATGGCTGATCATACACAATCAGTACCCTGTTCCTGCCCTCTCCCCATATCCCTTGACCCCACTATCTATAAGAGCTCTATCTAACTCTCTCTTGAAAGCATCCAGAGACTTGGCTTCCACTGCCTTCTGGGGCAGAGCATACCACATATCCACCACTCTCTGGGTGAAAAAGTTTTTCCACATCTCTGTTCTAAATGGCCTACCCATTTCATCATCCCTCCTCCAGTCCAATCCCCTCTCGGCATCCCTTCTCCACTCCAATCCCCTCTTAGCATCCCTCCTCCAGTACAGTCCCATCTCAACATCCCTCCTCCACTCCACTCCACTCTCAGCATCCCTCTTCCACTCCACTCCCCTCTTAGCATCCCTCCTCCACTCCAGCCCCCTCTCAACATCCCTCCTCCACTCCAATCCCCTCTTAACATGCCCCTCCACTCCAATCCCCTCTTAGCATCTCTCCTCCACTCCAATCCCCTCTCAGCATCTCTCCTCCACTCCAGTCCCCTTAACATCCCCCTCCACTCCACTCCCCTCTCAGCATCCCTCCTCCAGTACTCTTTCAGCATCTCTCCTCCACTCCACTCCCCTCATAGCAACCCTCCTGCACTCTAGTCCCCTCTCAGCATCCCTCCTCCACTCCAATCCCCTCTCAGCATCCTCCCTCCACTCCAATCCCCTCAGCATCACCCCTCCACTCCAGTCCCCTCTTAGCAACCCTACTGCACTCCAATCCCCTCTCAGCATCCCCCTCTCCAATCCAGTCACGTCTCAGCATCCCCCTCTCCACTCCAATCCCCTCTCAGCATCCCTCCTCCACTCCAATCCCTTCTCAGCATCCCTCCTCCACTCCAGTCCCCTCTCAGCATCCCCCTCTCCACTCCAGTCCCGTCTCAGCATCCCTCCTCCACTCCAATCCCCTCTCAGCATCTCTCCTCCACTCCACTCTCAGCATCCCTCCTCTAGTCCAGTCCCCTCTCAGCATCCCTCCTCCACTCCAGTCCACTCTCAACATCCTCTCTCCACTCTAGTCCCCTCTCAGCATCTCTCCTCCACTCCACTCCCCTCTCAACATCCCTCCTCCACTCCACTCCCCTCTTAGCATCCCTCCTGCACTCCAGCTGTCTCTCAGCATCGCCCACTCCACTCCAATCCCCTCTCAGCATCCCTCCTGCACTTTAGTCCCCTCTCAGCATCCCTCCTGCACTCTAGTCCCCTCTCAGCATCCCTCCTGCACTCTAGTCCCCTCTCAGCATCGCCCACTCCACTCCGATCCCCTCTCAGCATCCCTCCTCCACTCCAGCCCAATTTCAACATCCCTCCTCCACTCTAGTCCCTTCTCAGCATCCCTCCTCCACTCCCCTCAGCATCTCTCCTCGTCCAGTCCCGTCTCAACATCCCTCCTCCACTCCAGTCCCCTCTCAGCATCCCTCCTCCACTCTAGTCCCCTCTCAGCATCCCTCCTCCACTCCAATCCCCTCTCAGCATCCCTCCTCCACTCCAGTCCCCTCTCAGCATCCCCCTCTCCACTCCAGTCCCCGCACAGCATCCCTCCTCCAGTCCAGTCCCATCTCAACATCCCCCCTCCACTCCAATCCCCTCTCAGCATCCCTCCTCCACTCCAGTCCCCTCTCAGCAACCCCCTTCCACTCCAGTCCCCTCTCAGCATCTCTCCTCCACTCCAGTCCACTCTCAGCATCCCTCCTCCACTCCAGTCCCCACTCAGCATCCTCCCTCCACTCCAATCTCCTCGAAGCATCCGCCCTCCACTCCAGTCCCCTCTTAGCAACCCTACTGCACTCTAGTCCCCTCTCAGCATCCCTCCTCCACTCCAATCCCCTCTCAACATCCCTCCTCCACTCCACTCCCCTCTTAGCATCCCTCCTGCACTCCAGCTGTCTCTCAGCATCGCCCACTCCACTCCAATCCCCTCTCAGCATCCCTCCTGCACTTTAGTCCCCTCTCAGCATCCCTCCTGCACTCTAGTCCCCTCTCAGCATCGCCCACTCCACTCCAATCCCTTCTCAGCATCCCTCCTCCACTCCAGTCCCCTCTCAGCATCCCCCTCTCCACTCCAGTCCCGTCTCAGCATCCCTCCTCCACTCCAATCCCCTCTCAGCATCTCTCCTCCACTCCACTCTCAGCATCCCTCCTCTAGTCCAGTCCCCTCTCAGCATCCCTCCTCCACTCCAGTCCCCTCTCAACATCCTCCCTCCACTCTAGTCCCCTCTCAGCATCTCTCCTCCACTCCACTCCCCTCTCAGCATCCCTCCTGCACTCCATTCCCCTCTCAACATCCCTCCTCCTCTCCAATCCCCTCTCAACATCCTCTCTCCACTCTAGTCCCCTCTCAGCATCTCTCCTCCACTCCACTCCCCTCTCAACATCCCTCCTCCACTCCACTCCCCTCTTAGCATCCCTCCTGCACTCCAGCTGTCTCTCAGCATCGCCCACTCCACTCCAATCCCCTCTCAGCATCCCTCCTGCACTTTAGTCCCCTCTCAGCATCCCTCCTGCACTCTAGTCCCCTCTCAGCATCGCCCACTCCACTCCGATCCCCTCTCAGCATCCCTCCTCCACTCCAGCCCAATTTCAACATCCCTCCTCCACTCTAGTCCCTTCTCAGCATCCCTCCTCCACTCCCCTCTGCATCTCTCCTCGTCCAGTCCTGTCTCAACATCCCTCCTCCACTCCAGTCCCCTCTCAGCATCCCTCCTCCACTCTAGTCCCTTCTCAATATCCCTCCTCCACTCTATTCCCCTCTCAGCATCGCCCACTCCACACCAATCCTTTCTTAGCATCTCTCCTCCACTCCAGACCCCTCTCAGCAGCCCTCCTCCAGTCCAGTCCTGTCTCAACATCCACCTCCACTCCAGTTCCCTCTCAACGTCCCACTTCCACTCCAGTCCCCTCTCAACATCCCTCCTCCACTCCAGTCCCCTCTCAGCTTCCCTCCTCCAGTCCAGTCCCGTCTGAACATCCCTCCTCCACTCCAGTCCCGCCTCAACATCCCTCCTCCACTCCCATCCCCTCGCATTAGCAACCCCTGAGCACCAGTAATTTTGTTCATTTTTTCCTCAAAAGGGTGAGAGTTTCAGAGTCTGAGCCAGTGTTTAACTGCCCCACCAGAGGTTCCCTGGAGAAGGTGGTGGTTATACTGAGCTGGCTTCCTGAACTGTAGCAATCCTTGATGTGTGGGGACACCCACAATGATGATCCGGAGTTCCAGGGTTTTGACCCAGTGACACTGAAGGAGCAGCAATGTATTTCCAAGGCACAGTAGTGTGTTGCTGAGACAGAAACTTGCAGAAACTCCCCCACCTGCAATCACCTCGCTTCATCCCACACACCAGACCTTAATCCCATCCCCCACCTCCGGTCTCCATCCACTTTCCCTTCCCCCTCCCCACTCTCCTCCACTCTTCCCCATTCCCTTCCTCCCCACCGTGGCCTTTACAATGTTTCTGTGCTCCCCATGTGTGTCAGGGCAGACTGGGTTGGGTGGTTCTGCTCACCTCATTATGGGAAGGATGTGGAAGCTTTCGAGAGTGTGCTCAGGCTTTTATCACTGGAGTGAAGGAGGATGAGAGGGGACTTGATAAAGGTGTAAAGGATGGGAAGAGGAATGGATCGAATGGACAGCCAGCTATTTATTTCCCAGGATGGATGTGGCTAATACCAGGGGCCATAATTTTCAAAGCTAAGATTTTTTCTTTTCTTTTTACACACAGAGAGTGGTGGACGCATGGACGTCCTGCCAGGGGTGGTGGTAGATTCAGATACTTTAGGGGTATTTAAGAAACACAGATACATATTGACATTATCCACACTGGTTCAGGAGCCTGATGGTTTGAAGGGTAGTGTGGGAGCTAAGGCTCCTGTACCTCCTTCCCGATGGCAGCAGTGAGAAGACAGCATGGACTGGATCGTAGGGTCCTTGATGATGGATGCTGCTTGTAGATGTGTTTAATGGTGGGGAGGGCTTTTCCTGTGATGGACTGGGCTGCATCCACTACTGTTCTGATCTTGGTCATTGGTGTTTCCATACCAAGCTGTCATGCAACCAGTCAGAAATACTCTCCACCACACATCTATAGAAGTTGGTCAAAGCTTTAGGTGACAGACTGAATCTGTGCAAACTTCTCAGAAAGTAGAGGAGCTGCCATGCCTTCTTTGTAATGACACTTACATACTGGTCCCAGAACAGATCCTCTTATCGTACAAGATGTCTGTTCAAGAGTCTGATGACAGTGGGGGTAGAAGCTGTCCTTGAGACGTGCTTTCAGACTTTTGTATCTACTGCCCGATGGGAGGGGAGATGAGTGAATGTCCGGGGTGCTGGCTGCTTTACTGAGGTAAACAGTGTCTGTCTGTACTTCTCCTTGCTACAGTGATTCTAATATTCTAATAATTTCTATTTTGAATAATCAAATAATAATCAGTTTATAAATTATAACTGAAGACACAGCGGATTTCTATAGATGTACTGTGGAGAGCATTGTAACTGGTTTCATCACCATCTGATATGGAGATACCAAAGCACAAGATGGAAAAAAGTTGCGGAGGGTTGTAAACTCAACCAGCTCCATCATGATCACTGGCCTCCCCACCATCGATGACGTCTTCAAAAGCCCCCGCGTCACAATGTCCCTTCATCGCTGGCTTTCGAATGTGGAGTGGCGGTCTGACCTCTAATTCATCACAACCCTGTCCCTAAACCTTAATGTGACCCATGATTCCACTCTGTCCCTAAAACCATTCCTACGAACTGATAACAAGGCCTATATCTGAGGCAAGATCTTGACACAGATCGCAGTAGGGTGCCATCTTGACCATCTATTCTACAACACTCCCTAGACACCATCTTGACCATCTATTGTACAACACTCCCCAGACACCATCTTGACCATCTATTGTACAACACTCCCCAGTCACCATCTTGACCATCTATTGTACAACACTCCGCAGACACCATGTTGTCCATCTATTGTACAACACTCCCCAGACACCATCTTGACCATCGATTGTACAACACTCCCCAGACACCATCTCGACCATCGATTGTACAACACTCCCCAGACACCATCTTGACCATCTATTGTACAACACTCCCCAGACACCATCTTGACCATCTATTGTACAGCACTCCCCAGACACCATCTCGACCATCTATTGTACAACACTCTCCAGACACCATCTCGACCATCTATTGTACAGCACTCCCCAGACACCATCTAGACCATCTATTGTACAACACTCCCCAGACACCATCTTGACCATCTATTGTACAGCACTCCCCAGACACCATCTTGACCATCTATTGTACAACACTCCCCAGACACCATCTTGACCATCTATTGTACAGCACTCCCCAGACACCATCTTGACCATCTATTGTACAACACTCCCCAGACACCATCTTGACCATCTATTGTACAACACTCCCCAGACACCATCTTGACCATCTATTGTAGAACACTCCCCAGACACCATCTTGACCATCTATTGTACAACACTGCTCAGACACCATCTTGACCATCTATTGTACAACACACCCCAGACACCATCTTGACCATCTATTGTACAACACTCCCCAGACATCATCTTGACCATCTATTGTACAACACTCCCCAGACACTATCTTGACCATCTATTGTACAACACTCCCCAGACACCATCTCGACCATCTATTGTACAACACTCCCCAGACACCATCTTGGGCACAAGTCTTGAATTGATCAGTGGATGTAAATAATGTGGCACGGGTTGGGAGGTGGTGGGTGGAGAGAAGCTGTCAACATCTCTGAAGATCTATTCTGTGTCCCATACATTGACCCAATCACGAAGAATGCATGCCAGCAGCTATAACTGATTAGTAGTTTGAGGAGATTTGCTTTGTTACCAAAGACTCGAGCAAGTTTCTACAGCTGTGCCTTGAAGAGCATTGCAACTGGCTGTATCACCATTTGATATGGAGGGGCCACTGCACAGCATCGGTAAAAGCATTGTGCCAAGATGAGGCCACCCTCAAGGTGGAGGAGCAACACCTCATATTCCATCTGGGTACCCTCCAACCTGATGGTATGAATATCGATTTCACTGTCCGGTGAACAAAATTTACTCCACTCCCTTCCTATATTCCCATTCTGATCTTTTACTTCTCACCTACTTTAAGCTTCCCCCTGGGTCTCCTCCTCTTTCCGTTTCTCCAATTGTATTCACTCCCCTCTCCTATCAGTTTCTTTCTTCTCCAGTCCTTGACCTTCCCACCCACCTGGCTTTACCTGTCACCTTCCAGCTAACCACTCTGCCCCACCAACCTTTGTTCTGGCATTTCCCCCTCCCCTCTCAGTCCTAAAGAGGGGTCTTGGCCCAAATTATCAACTAACTAATCATTTCCATAGATGCTGCCTGACCTGCTGAGTTTCCCCAGCATTGTGTGTGTGTGTTGCTACATATTACTATATAATACCCTGAGATTCAGTTTCTTCCCAGCATTCACAGTAGAACAAAGAAATACAATAGAATCAATGAAAAACTACACACAAACAAAGACTGACAAGCAACAAATGTGCAATAGAAATCAACAAAGACAGTATCCATCAGTCAGGATCCCACCACCCAGGACATTCCCTCTTCCTATTACCACCATCAGAGAGGAGGGACAGGAGCCTGAAGACACACACTCAACATTTCAGGAACAGCTTCTTCCCCTCCACCATCAGATTTCTGAACGGACAGTGAACCCATGAACATTACCTCACTATTTTTGCTCTCTTTCTACACTACATATTGATTTTCTATATATTTGTTATTGTCACTTGTGTATTGCACTGTACTGCTGCTGCAAACAACAAAATTCATGATATTTGTCAGTGATAATAAACCTGATTCTGATTCTGTGTTCTAGTACATGGAACATAGAAGAGTACAGCACAGGAACAGGCCCTTCGGCCCACAATGTTGTGCTGAACCAGATAAACAACAAATCAGAAACACCCAAACACTAATCCCTTGTGATGTTCCCACAACCAATGATCTCACTTTAAGGACTTTATCTTGTTATTTCATGTTCTCATTATATATTGCAATTTTGAGTCTCAGACCACCCAACACTCGATCTCTCCCTCCATCCCTCTGCCCTCGATCTCTCACTCCTTCTTCCTTCACTCTCCCCCAAACTCTCTCAACACTCAGTCTCTCTCCACTTCTCTCCCCATACAGTCACTGCCTAACTCCCCCTCACCTCGGCGTCTCTCTGTCTCTCACTCCCCTCAGCCTCTCCCCACCTCCCCATCCCCTTCGGCCTCTCCCTGAATTCCCCTCCCCTCGGCCTCTCCCTAACTCACCTTCCCCTTAGCCTCTCTTTAACACTCCCTCCCCTCAGCCTCTCCCTAACTCCTCTTCCCCTCAGCCTCTCCCTAACACTCCCTCCCCTCAGCCTCTCCCTGAATTCCCCTCCCCTCGGCCTATCCCTAACTCACCTTCCCCTTAGCCTCTCTTTTTCACTCCCTCCCCTCAGCCTCTCCTTAACTCTCCCTCCCCTCGGCCTCTCCCTAATTCTCCCTCCCCTCGGCCTCTCCCTAACACTCCCTCCCCTCGCCCTCTCCCTGAATAAACCTCCCCTCAACATCTCCTTAACTCTTCCTCCTCTCGGCCTCTCCCTGAATTCCCCTCCCCTCGGCCTCTCCCTAACTCACCTTCCCCTTAGCCTTTCCTTAACACTCCCTCCCCTCAGCCTCTCCCTAACACTCCCACCCCTCAGGCTCTCCCTAATTCTCCCTCCCCTCGGCCTCTCCCTAACTACCGTTCCCTCGGCCTCTTCCCCTCTCATGCTCCTGTTGGACATCCCCTGTCACCTGCTCCCTATCTCCTGCTCCAGTTGGGATATCTGTCACTCCCCCTCCCCTCAGCCTCTCCCTCTCTCCCCTACCCCTTGGCCTCTCCCTGTCTACCCGAACCCTCGGTAGCCCCCTGCCACTCCTCCACTCATCTCTCCCTGTTTACCCTTCCTCTAGGCCTATTGCAGTCTCCGACTCCCCTCGGCCACTTCCTGTCTCCCCTCACCTCGCCCTCTCCGCTACCTCCATCTCCCCTCCAATTCTCCCTCTCTCCCCTTCCCCTCATCGTCTCCCTGTCTCTCCATCCCCTCGGGCGCTCCCTACCTTCCACTCGCATTGGTCTCCCTCCATCTCCCTCTCTGCCTGGTACGTCACTCCCCCTCTCTCCCCTCACTCTCACCACTGCACCCTCCATTTCCTGTCAGCCTCACCCTCCCTCACTCCAGGGGATGGGTAGACTCTCTCCTGGCAGCTGACACAGCATTGTGGGCCGAAGGGCCTGTGCTGTGCTGTACTGTTCTGTGTTCTATGATCTCTGTCACAGGTCAGACCGGGCAGTTTCATTCTGACCCCGGTGTGAAGGGGGATACGGGAAAGGTGATCACAGACCACGGGCAGGGCAGCCGACTGGAAATCTCAGCCCGTGGTGTGTGTTGGTGACTCGGGACGTCCCAGAATTTCCCCACAACTACCACACTGCTGTGTCACTGGGGAACGGTGACCTACCTGTACAGTACACAGCGTTACTCCAGGGTGTCGGCCACAGCCAATACACAAAGTAACCGGAGCAGATTTTCACCCTGATCTCCTGGCTCCAGTGACAGGTGTATCCAGACTGGGTGAAGCAGACGGTCCTGGTCACCTCCCCCTCTCCCACGTTGGGATGGGGACCTGGAACGAGATTTATAAACACTGTAAAATGTACCCGGTCCCACAGTACAGCGGGGAATGTGAATCAGGACCCACTGTAAATCAGTGGTTCACAATCCACGGTCCGGTCCGGCCTCAGTCAGCACTGAGCTGCTGCCCTCTCCCTCTCCACCCCACCCTCCCCACAGCAGCACCTTCATCTTCTGAATGAGCCTCCCATGAGGGACCTTGTCAAACGTCTGGGGATCTCACTGAAACCTATCGAATATTGAAAGGCCTGGATAGAGTGGACATGGAGAGGATGTTTCCTATAGTGGGGGAGTCTGGGACCAGAGGGCACAGCCTCAGACCAGGAACCTCTCTTTAGAACAGAGATAAGGGAGAATTTATTTATCTATTTGGCAATAAAACACGGAGTAGGGCTTTCTGACCCTTTGAGCCACACTGCCTCTGCAACCCTCGACAATCCCGAAGAAGCCGATCGTCATCATGGGACAATTTACAATGACCAATGAACCCACCTGGTACGTCTTTGGACAGTGGGAGGAAACCGGAGAACCCGGGGAAAACCCATGCATTCCATGGGGAGGACGGACAGAGACTCCTTACAGATGAGGCTGGAATTGAACTCTGAACTCCGACACCCCGAGCTGTAATAGTGATGCACTAACCACCAATGGCAACCATTAATTTATCCCACTAATTGGTGAACGATGATGTCTGCAGACTCTCCCAACTCCCTGGAGATTGCCCCACCACTGAAATGAGTCTGGAGTCGTTGAAACTCCTCCGGGTCGTATCCAGAATGGGGTCAGTGGGCAGATCAGTTCTGTAACCCAACTCCAGGAAGTTGTCACTCCTCCACCGGACTCCATGACGATACAGGACCGTAGAGCGGTCTGAGTGACTGTGGGGAGACCTCTCAGGGAGATGGGGTTCTGTGTCCATGCTAGGGCCCTCTGAAGAGATCCAGGTTGTTATTGTGACACTCCCCAAAAATAACCGAGCCCCACTGTTGTAAACTCTAACCCTACCGTTTAACCAGCCTGAGTAGTACCCGGAGCAGCGATACTCTGGAACGACCGTCTCGGGAATCTTCCATCCTCCGGAACTGAAACAACAATCAGAGTCAGACCCTGATCTGAGAGAGTTTATTCACTCATGGAGACATGGGAAATTACACTCACCCTATCCGTACCCTGCCTCTGGTCAATAACCCCCAATCCTGGGAATTCCCTCTCTGTTGTACCTCCCCCTTGTCTCTACCCCAAGAATGTGGGATCTCCCCTCTCCCTGTATTTACTCCCCATCTCAGTGTAGTCACTGATGATCCCCGTCTCCCTGCATTTCCCATTCACACACCCCTTGTTCCCCTGTTTACATTCCCCGTGTCCAGTTTCTCGGTGATTATCTCCTCAGTTTACCTGTTAAATCTGTACCATCCCACTGCAAGATTTCCATCATCCATCCATTGTCCACCAGTACACTCAGTGTTGGAACAATTCGTGCTCCTCCAGGGCTGATCCAGGACGGTGGGGGTTACACACGGATCACCGAGTGTGGAGTCTGTGACTGAGGGACAGAACAATGTTCAGTGTTAATGTACAGCTCACGTTCCCCATCCTCTTTCTGTGCCAACCACAACCCCAATCCTGAACTAAATGGTGGGGGGAGGGGAGGGAGACTAGCTGGAAGGTGATGGGTGAAGCCAAGTGGGTGGGAAAGGTCAAGGGCTGGAGAAGACAGAATCTGATCAGAGAGGAGAATGGACAATAGGAGAAATGGCAGGAGGAGGGGACCCAGGGGGAAGTAATAGTTTGGTGCTGAGAAGTAAAAGGTCACATTGGGGAATAGACGAAGGGGGAGGAGAATTTTGTTCACCAGAAGGAGAAATCGATATTCGTACCATTAGTTTGGAGGCTACGGAAGGAATATAAAGTGTTGCCCCTCGACTTTAAGGGGAATCATCTTGGCACAAGACAAGGCTATAGATCAACAACATTGGAAAGGGATTGGGAATCGGAATTTAAATGTTTGGCCATCGGGAAATCCCGTTTATGGCGGATGGTGTGGAGGTGTTTGAGAAGCAGTCCCCCAGTTTACAATGAGTCTCTCCAAAGTACAGGAGGCCACAATGGGAACAATAGACAGTCCCGGCAGATTCGGTGAAGTGATGCCTCACCTGGAAGGAGTGTTTGGGGCACTCAATGGAGGTGAGGGAGGAGGTGAATGGACAGGTGCAGGGATAGATGCCTGGAGGGAGATTAGTGGGGAGGGACATATGGACAAGGGAATCGTGGAGAGAGCGATCCCTGCAGACAGTGATGGGTAGGGGCAGGAAAGGATATGTTTAGCAGTCGGGTCCCTTTGGAGATTGAGGAAATTGTGGAAGATAATGTGTTGGATGCGGAGGCTGAAGTGGTGGTAGGTGAGGACTCGGGAAGATAGAGTGAGGGCATATGTAAGGGAAATGGAGGAGATAAAGGTGAGGGAAACATCAATAGTAGAGGGAGGGAAACCCCATTCTTTAAAGCAGGAGGACATCTCTGATACCCTGGAATGGAAACCACATCCTGAGAACAGACGTGGTGGAGGAACATCTTGTGTCAAGATGAGGCCACCCTCAAGGTGGAGGAGCAACACCTCATATTCCATCTGGGTACCCTCCAACCTGATGGTATGAATATCGATTTCACTGTCCGATGAACAAAATTTACTCCACTCCCTTCCTATATTCCCATTCTGATCTTTTACTTCTCACCTGCTTTAAACTTCCCCCTGGGTCTCCTCCTCTGTCCGTTTCTCCAATTGTATTCACTCTCCTCTCCTATCAGTTTCTTTCTTCTCCAGCCCTTGACCTTCCCACCCACCTGGCTTCACCTGTCACCTTCCAGCTAACCACTCTGCCCCCCCAACCTATGTTCTGGAATCTTCCCCCTGCCCTCTCAGTCCTAAAGAGGGGTCTTAGCCCAAACTGTCAACTAACTATTCATTTCCATAGATGCTGCCTGACCTGCTGAGTTTCCCCAGCATTGTGTGTGTGTGTTGCTACATATTACTATATAATACCCTGAGATTCAGTTTCTACCCGGCATTCACAGTGGAACAAAGAAATACAATAGAATCAATGAAAAACTACACACAAACAAAGACTGACAAGCAACAAATGTGCAATAGAAATCAACAAAGACAGTATCCATCAGTCAGGACTCCCACCATCCAGGACATGCCCTCTTCCTATTACCACCATCAGAGAGGAGGGACAGGAGCCTGAAGACACACACTCAACGTTTCAGGAACAGCTTCTTCCCCTCCGCCATCAGATTTCTGAACGGACAGTGAACCCATGAACATTACCTCACTATTTTTGCTCTCTTTCTACACTACATATTGATTTTCTATATATTTGTTATTGTAACTTGTGTATTGCACTGTACTGTTGCTGCAAAACAACAAAATTCATGACATTTGTCAGTGATAATAAACCTGATTCTGAATCTGTGTTCTAGTACATGGAACATAGAACAGTACAGCACAGGAACAGGCCCTTCGGCCCACAATGTTGTGCTGAACCAGCTAAAAAACAAATCACAAACCCCCAAACACTAATCCCTTGAGATGTTCCCACAACCAATGATCTCACTTTAAGGACTATATCTTGTTATTTCATGTTCTCATTATATATTGCTATTTTGAGTCTCAGACCACCCAACACTCGATCTCTCCCTCCATCCCTCTGCCCTCGATCTCTCACTCCTTCTTCCTTCACTCTCCCCCAAACTCTCTCAACACTCAGTCTCTCTCCACTTCTCTCCCCATACAGTCAGTGCCTAACTCCCCCTCACCTCGGCGTCTCTCTGTCTCTCACTCCCCTCAGCCTCTCCCCACCTCCCCATCCCCTTCGGCCTCTCCCTGAATTCCCCTCCCCTCGGCCTCTCCCTAACTCACCTTCCCCTTAGCCTCTCTTTAACACTCCCTCCCCTCAGCCTCTCCTTAACTCTCCCTCCCTTCGGCCTCTCCCTAATTCTCCCTCCCCTCGGCCTCTCCCTAACACTCCCTCCCCTCGGCCTCTCCCTGAATAAACCTCCCCTCAACATCTCCTTAACTCTTCCTCCTCTCGGCCTCTCCCTGAATTCCCCTCCCCTCAGCCTCTCCCTAACACTCCCACCCCTCAGGCTCTCCCTAATTCTCCCTCCCCTCGGCCTCTCCCTAACTACCGTTCCCTCGGCCTCTTCCCCTCTCATGCTCCTGTTGGACATCCCCTGTCACCTGCTCCCTATTTCCTGCTCCAGTTGGGATATCTGTCACTCCCCCCTCCCCTCAGCCTCTCCCTCTCTCCCCTACCCCTTGGCCTCTCCCTGTCTACCCGAACCCTCGGTAGCCCCCTGCCACTCCTCCACTCATCTCTCCCTGTTTACCCTTCCTCTAGGCCTATTGCAGTCTCCGACTCCCCTCGGCCACTTCCTGTCTCCCCTCACGTCGCCCTCTCCGCTACCTCCATCTCCCTTCCAATTCTCCCTCTCTCCCCTTCCCCTCATCGTCTCCCTGTCTCTCCATCCCCTCGGGCGCTCCCTACCTTCCACTCGCATTGGTCTCCCTCCATCTCCCTCTCTGCCTTGGTACATCACTCCCCCCCTCCACTCAATCTCCCCTCACTCCCTCCATTTCCTGTCAGCCTCACCCTCCCTCACTCCAGGGGATGGGTAGACTCTCTCCTGGCAGCTGACACAGCATTGTGGGCCGAAGGGCCTGTGCTGTGCTGTACTGTTCTGTGTTCTATGATCTCTGTCACAGGTCAGACTGGGCAGTTTCATTCTGACCCCGGTGTGAAGGGGGATACGGGAAAGGTGATCACAGACCACGGGCAGGGCAGCCGACTGGAAAACTCAGCCCGTGGTGTGTGTTGGTGACTCAGGACGTCCCAGAATTTCCCCACAACTACCACACTGCTGTGTCACTGGGGAACGGTGACCTACCTGTACAGTACACAGCGTTACTCCAGGGTGTCGGCCACAGCCAATACACAAAGTAACCGGAGCAGTTTTTCACCCTGATCTCCTGGCTCCAGTGACAGGTGTATCCAGACTGGGTGAAGCAGACGGTCCTGGTCACCTCCCCCTCTCCCACGTTGGGATGGGGACCTGGAATGAGATTTATAAACACTGTAAAATGTTGCCTGTCCCACAGTACAGCGGGGAATGTGAATCAGGACCCACTGTAAATCAGTGGTTCACAATCCACGGTCCGGTCCGGCCTCAGTCAGCACTGAGCTGCTGCCCTCTCCCTCTCCACCCCACCCTCCCCACAGCAGCACCTTCATCTTCTGAATGAGCCTCCCATGAGGGACCTTGTCAAACGTCTGGGGGATCTCACTGAAACCTATCGAATATTGAAAGGCCTGGATAGAGTGGACATGGAGAGGATGTTTCCTATAGTGGGGGAGTCTGGGACCAGAGGGCACAGCCTCAGACCAGGAACCTCTCTTTAGAACAGAGATAAGGGAGAATTTATTTATCTATTTGGCAATAAAACACGGAGTAGGGCTTTCTGACCCTTTGAGCCACACTGCCTCTGCAACCCTCGACAATCCCGAAGAAGCCGATCGTCATCATGGGACAATTTACAATGACCAATGAACCCACCTGGTACGTCTTTGGACAGTGGGAGGAAACCGGAGAACCCGGGGAAAACCCATGCATTCCATGGGGAGGACGGACAGAGACTCCTTACAGATGAGGCTGGAATTGAACTCTGAACTCCGACACCCCGAGCTGTAATAGTGATGCACTAACCACCAATGGCAACCATTAATTTATCCCACTAATTGGTGAACGATGATGTCTGCAGACTCTCCCAACTCCCTGGAGATTGCCCCACCACTGAAATGAGTCTGGAGTCGTTGAAACTCCTCCGGGTCGTATCCAGAATGGGGTCAGTGGGCAGATCAGTTCTGTAACCCAACTCCAGGAAGTTGTCACTCCTCCACCGGACTCCATGACGATACAGGACCGTAGAGCGGTCTGAGTGACTGTGGGGAGACCTCTCAGGGAGATGGGGTTCTGTGTCCATGCTAGGGCCCTCTGAAGAGATCCAGGTTGTTATTGTGACACTCCCCAAAAATAACCGAGCCCCACTGTTGTAAACTCTAACCCTACCGTTTAACCAGCCTGAGTAGTACCCGGAGCAGCGATACTCTGGAACGACCGTCTCGGGAATCTTCCATCCTCCGGAACTGAAACAACAATCAGAGTCAGACCCTGATCTGAGAGAGTTTATTCACTCATGGAGACATGGGAAATTACACTCACCCTATCCGTACCCTGCCTCTGGTCAATAACCCCCAATCCTGGGAATTCCCTCTCTGTTGTACCTCCCCCTTGTCTCTACCCCAAGAATGTGGGATCTCCCCTCTCCCTGTATTTACTCCCCATCTCAGTGTAGTCACTGATGATCCCCGTCTCCCTGCATTTCCCATTCACACACCCCTTGTTCCCCTGTTTACATTCCCCGTGTCCAGTTTCTCGGTGATTATCTCCTCAGTTTACCTGTTAAATCTGTACCATCCCACTTCAAGATTTCGATCACTCATCCATTGTCCACCAGTACACTCAGTGTTGGAACAATTCGTGCTCCTCCAGGGCTGATCCAGGACGGTGTGGGTTGCACACGGATCACCGAGTGTGGACTCTGTGACTGAGGGACAGAACAATGTTCAGTGTTAATGTACAGCTCACGTTCCCCATCCTCTTTCTGTGCCAACCACAACCCCCATCCTGAACTAAATGGTGGGGGAGCGGAGGGAGGCTGGCTGGAAGGTGATAGGTGAAGCCAAGTGGGTGGGAAAGGTCAAGGGCTGGAGAAGAAAGAATCTGATCAGAGAGGAGAGTGGACAATAGGAGAAATGGCAGGAGGAGGGGACCCAGGGGGAAGTAATAGTTTGGTGCTGAGAAGTAAAAGGTCACATTGGGGAATAGACGAAGGGGGAGGAGAATTTTGTTCACCAGAAGGAGAAATCGATATTCGTACCATTAGTTTGGAGGCTACGGAAGGAATATAAAGTGTTGCCCCTCGACTTTAAGGGGAATCATCTTGGCACAAGACAAGGCTATAGATCAACAACATTGGAAAGGGATTGGGAATCGGAATTTAAATGTTTGGCCATCGGGAAATCCCGTTTATGGCGGATGGTGTGGAGGTGTTTGAGAAGCAGTCCCCCAGTTTACAATGAGTCTCTCCAAAGTACAGGAGGCCACAATGGGAACAATAGACAGTCCCGGCAGATTCGGTGAAGTGATGCCTCACCTGGAAGGAGTGTTTGGGGCACTCAATGGAGGTGAGGGAGGAGGTGAATGGACAGGTGCAGGGATAGATGCCTGGAGGGAGATTAGTGGGGAGGGACATATGGACAAGGGAATCGTGGAGAGAGCGATCCCTGCAGACAGTGATGGGTAGGGGCAGGAAAGGATATGTTTAGCAGTCGGGTCCCTTTGGAGATTGAGGAAATTGTGGAAGATAATGTGTTGGATGCGGAGGCTGAAGTGGTGGTAGGTGAGGACTCGGGAAGATAGAGTGAGGGCATATGTAAGGGAAATGGAGGAGATAAAGGTGAGGGAAACATCAATAGTAGAGGGAGGGAAACCCCATTCTTTAAAGCAGGAGGACATCTCTGATACCCTGGAATGGAAACCACATCCTGAGAACAGACGTGGTGGAGGAACATCTTGTGTCAAGATGAGGCCACCCTCAAGGTGGAGGAGCAACACCTCATATTCCATCTGGGTACCCTCCAACCTGATGGTATGAATATCGATTTCACTGTCCGATGAACAAAATTTACTCCACTCCCTTCCTATATTCCCATTCTGATCTTTTACTTCTCACCTGCTTTAAACTTCCCCCTGGGTCTCCTCCTCTGTCCGTTTCTCCAATTGTATTCACTCTCCTCTCCTATCAGTTTCTTTCTTCTCCAGCCCTTGACCTTCCCACCCACCTGGCTTCACCTGTCACCTTCCAGCTAACCACTCTGCCCCCCCAACCTATGTTCTGGAATCTTCCCCCTGCCCTCTCAGTCCTAAAGAGGGGTCTTAGCCCAAACTGTCAACTAACTATTCATTTCCATAGATGCTGCCTGACCTGCTGAGTTTCCCCAGCATTGTGTGTGTGTGTTGCTACATATTACTATATAATACCCTGAGATTCAGTTTCTTCTCGGCATTCACAGTGGAACAAAGAAATACAATAGAATCAATGAAAAACTACACACAAACAAAGACTGACAAGCAACAAATGTGCAATAGAAATCAACAAAGACAGTATCCATCAGTCAGGACTCCCACCATCCAGGACATGCCCTCTTCCTATTACCACCATCAGAGAGGAGGGACAGGAGCCTGAAGACACACACTCAACGTTTCAGGAACAGCTTCTTCCCCTCCGCCATCAGATTTCTGAATGGACAGTGAACCCATGAACATTACCTCACTATTTTTGCTCTCTTTCTACACTACATATTGATTTTCTATATATTTGTTATTGTAACTTGTGTATTGCACTGTACTGTTGCTGCAAAACAACAAAATTCATGACATTTGTCAGTGATAATAAACCTGATTCTGAATCTGTGTTCTAGTACATGGAACATAGAACAGTACAGCACAGGAACAGGCCCTTCGGCCCACAATGTTGTGCTGAACCAGCTAAAAAACAAATCACAAACCCCCAAACACTAATCCCTTGAGATGTTCCCACAACCAATGATCTCACTTTAAGGACTATATCTTGTTATTTCATGTTCTCATTATATATTGCTATTTTGAGTCTCAGACCACCCAACACTCGATCTCTCCCTCCATCCCTCTGCCCTCGATCTCTCACTCCTTCTTCCTTCACTCTCCCCCAAACTCTCTCAACACTCAGTCTCTCTCCACTTCTCTCCCCATACAGTCAGTGCCTAACTCCCCCTCACCTCGGCGTCTCTCTGTCTCTCACTCCCCTCAGCCTCTCCCCACCTCCCCATCCCCTTCGGCCTCTCCCTGAATTCCCCTCCCCTCGGCCTCTCCCTAACTCACCTTCCCCTTAGCCTCTCTTTAACACTCCCTCCCCTCAGCCTCTCCTTAACTCTCCCTCCCTTCGGCCTCTCCCTAATTCTCCCTCCCCTCGGCCTCTCCCTAACACTCCCTCCCCTCGGCCTCTCCCTGAATAAACCTCCCCTCAACATCTCCTTAACTCTTCCTCCTCTCGGCCTCTCCCTGAATTCCCCTCCCCTCAGCCTCTCCCTAACACTCCCACCCCTCAGGCTCTCCCTAATTCTCCCTCCCCTCGGCCTCTCCCTAACTACCGTTCCCTCGGCCTCTTCCCCTCTCATGCTCCTGTTGGACATCCCCTGTCACCTGCTCCCTATTTCCTGCTCCAGTTGGGATATCTGTCACTCCCCCTCCCCTCAGCCTCTCCCTCTCTCCCCTACCCCTTGGCCTCTCCCTGTCTACCCGAACCCTCGGTAGCCCCCTGCCACTCCTCCACTCATCTCTCCCTGTTTACCCTTCCTCTAGGCCTATTGCAGTCTCCGACTCCCCTCGGCCACTTCCTGTCTCCCCTCACCTCGCCCTCTCCGCTACCTCCATCTCCCTTCCAATTCTCCCTCTCTCCCCTTCCCCTCATCGTCTCCCTGTCTCTCCATCCCCTCGGGCGCTCCCTACCTTCCACTCGCATTGGTCTCCCTCCATCTCCCTCTCTGCCTTGGTACATCACTCCCCCCCTCCACTCAATCTCCCCTCACTCCCTCCATTTCCTGTCAGCCTCACCCTCCCTCACTCCAGGGGATGGGTAGACTCTCTCCTGGCAGCTGACACAGCATTGTGGGCCGAAGGGCCTGTGCTGTGCTGTACTGTTCTGTGTTCTATGATCTCTGTCACAGGTCAGACTGGGCAGTTTCATTCTGACCCCGGTGTGAAGGGGGATACGGGAAAGGTGATCACAGACCACGGGCAGGGCAGCCGACTGGAAAACTCAGCCCGTGGTGTGTGTTGGTGACTCAGGACGTCCCAGAATTTCCCCACAACTACCACACTGCTGTGTCACTGGGGAACGGTGACCTACCTGTACAGTACACAGCGTTACTCCAGGGTGTCGGCCACAGCCAATACACAAAGTAACCGGAGCAGTTTTTCACCCTGATCTCCTGGCTCCAGTGACAGGTGTATCCAGACTGGGTGAAGCAGACGGTCCTGGTCACCTCCCCCTCTCCCACGTTGGGATGGGGACCTGGAATGAGATTTATAAACACTGTAAAATGTTGCCTGTCCCACAGTACAGCGGGGAATGTGAATCAGGACCCACTGTAAATCAGTGGTTCACAATCCACGGTCCGGTCCGGCCTCAGTCAGCACTGAGCTGCTGCCCTCTCCCTCTCCACCCCACCCTCCCCACAGCAGCACCTTCATCTTCTGAATGAGCCTCCCATGAGGGACCTTGTCAAACGTCTGGGGGATCTCACTGAAACCTATCGAATATTGAAAGGCCTGGATAGAGTGGACATGGAGAGGATGTTTCCTATAGTGGGGGAGTCTGGGACCAGAGGGCACAGCCTCAGACCAGGAACCTCTCTTTAGAACAGAGATAAGGGAGAATTTATTTATCTATTTGGCAATAAAACACGGAGTAGGGCTTTCTGACCCTTTGAGCCACACTGCCTCTGCAACCCTCGACAATCCCGAAGAAGCCGATCGTCATCATGGGACAATTTACAATGACCAATGAACCCACCTGGTACGTCTTTGGACAGTGGGAGGAAACCGGAGAACCCGGGGAAAACCCATGCATTCCATGGGGAGGACGGACAGAGACTCCTTACAGATGAGGCTGGAATTGAACTCTGAACTCCGACACCCCGAGCTGTAATAGTGATGCACTAACCACCAATGGCAACCATTAATTTATCCCACTAATTGGTGAACGATGATGTCTGCAGACTCTCCCAACTCCCTGGAGATTGCCCCACCACTGAAATGAGTCTGGAGTCGTTGAAACTCCTCCGGGTCGTATCCAGAATGGGGTCAGTGGGCAGATCAGTTCTGTAACCCAACTCCAGGAAGTTGTCACTCCTCCACCGGACTCCATGACGATACAGGACCGTAGAGCGGTCTGAGTGACTGTGGGGAGACCTCTCAGGGAGATGGGGTTCTGTGTCCATGCTAGGGCCCTCTGAAGAGATCCAGGTTGTTATTGTGACACTCCCCAAAAATAACCGAGCCCCACTGTTGTAAACTCTAACCCTACCGTTTAACCAGCCTGAGTAGTACCCGGAGCAGCGATACTCTGGAACGACCGTCTCGGGAATCTTCCATCCTCCGGAACTGAAACAACAATCAGAGTCAGACCCTGATCTGAGAGAGTTTATTCACTCATGGAGACATGGGAAATTACACTCACCCTATCCGTACCCTGCCTCTGGTCAATAACCCCCAATCCTGGGAATTCCCTCTCTGTTGTACCTCCCCCTTGTCTCTACCCCAAGAATGTGGGATCTCCCCTCTCCCTGTATTTACTCCCCATCTCAGTGTAGTCACTGATGATCCCCGTCTCCCTGCATTTCCCATTCACACACCCCTTGTTCCCCTGTTTACATTCCCCGTGTCCAGTTTCTCGGTGATTATCTCCTCAGTTTACCTGTTAAATCTGTACCATCCCACTTCAAGATTTCGATCACTCATCCATTGTCCACCAGTACACTCAGTGTTGGAACAATTCGTGCTCCTCCAGGGCTGATCCAGGACGGTGTGGGTTGCACACGGATCACCGAGTGTGGAGTCTGTGACTGAGGGACAGAACGATGTTCAGTGTTAATGTACAGCTCACGTTCCCCATCCTCTTTCTCTGCCAACCACAACCCCCATCCTGAACTAAATGGTGGGGGGAGGGGAGAGAGGCTAGCTGGAAGGTGATAGGTGAAGCCAAGTGGGTGGGAAAGGTCAAGGGCTGGAGAAGAAAGAATCTGATCAGAGAGGAGAGTGGACAATAGGAGAAATGGCAGGAGGAGGGGACACAGGGGGAAGTAATAGTTTGGTGCTGAGAAGTAAAAGGTCACATTGGGGAATAGACGAAGGGGGAGGAGAATTTTGTTCACCAGAAGGAGAAATCGATATTCGTACCATTAGTTTGGAGGCTACGGAAGGAATATAAAGTGTTGCCCCTCGACTTTAAGGGGAATCATCTTGGCACAAGACAAGGCTATAGATCAACAACATTGGAAAGGGATTGGGAATCGGAATTTAAATGTTTGGCCATCGGGAAATCCCGTTTATGGCGGATGGTGTGGAGGTGTTTGAGAAGCAGTCCCCCAGTTTACAATGAGTCTCTCCAAAGTACAGGAGGCCACAATGGGAACAATAGACAGTCCCGGCAGATTCGGTGAAGTGATGCCTCACCTGGAAGGAGTGTTTGGGGCACTCAATGGAGGTGAGGGAGGAGGTGAATGGACAGGTGCAGGGATAGATGCCTGGAGGGAGATTAGTGGGGAGGGACATATGGACAAGGGAATCGTGGAGAGAGCGATCCCTGCAGACAGTGGTGGGTAGGGGCAGGAAAGGATATGTTTAGCAGTCGGGTCCCTTTGGAGATTGAGCAAATTGTGGAAGATAATGTGTTGGATGCGGAGGCTGAAGTGGTGGTAGGTGAGGACTCGGGAAGATAGAGTGAGGGCATATGTAAGGGAAATGGGGGAGATAAAGGTGAGGGAAACATCAATAGTAGAGGGAGGGAAACCCCATTCTTTAAAGCAGGAGGACATCTCTGATACCCTGGAATGGAAACCACATCCTGAGAACAGACGTGGTGGAGGAACATCTTGTGTCAAGATGAGGCCACCCTCAAGTTGGAGGAGCAACACCTCATATTCCATCTGGGTACCCTCCAACCTGATGGTATGAATATCGATTTCACTGTCCGATGAACAAAATTTACTCCACTCCCTTCCTATATTCCCATTCTGATCTTTTACTTCTCACCTGCTTTAAACTTCCCCCTGGGTCTCCTCCTCTGTCCGTTTCTCCAATTGTATTCACTCTCCTCTCCTATCAGTTTCTTTCTTCTCCAGCCCTTGACCTTCCCACCCAGCTGGCTTCACCTGTCACCTTCCAGCTAACCACTCTGCCCCCCCAACCTTTGTTCTGGAATCTTCCCCCTGCCCTCTCAGTCCTAAAGAGGGGTCTTAGCCCAAACTGTCAACTAACTATTCATTTCCATAGATGCTGCCTGACCTGCTGAGTTTCCCCAGCATTGTGTGTGTGTGTTGCTACATATTACTATATAATACCCTGAGATTCAGTTTCTTCTCGGCATTCACAGTGGAACAAAGAAATACAATAGAATCAATGAAAAACTACACACAAACAAAGACTGACAAGCAACAAATGTGCAATAGAAATCAACAAAGACAGTATCCATCAGTCAGGACTCCACCACCCAGGACATTCCCTCTTCCTATTACCACCATCAGAGAGGAGGGACAGGAGCCGGAAGACACACACTCAACATTTCAGGAACAGCTTCTTCCCCTCCACCATCAGATTTCTGAACGGACAGTGAACTTATGAACATTACCTCACTATTTTTGCTCTCTTTCTACACTACATATTGATTTTCTATATATTTGTTATTGTAACTTGTGTATTGCACTGTACTGCTGCTGCAAAACAACAAAATTCATGACATTTGTCAGTGATAATAAACCTGATTCTGATTCTGTGTTCTAGTACATGGAACATAGAACAGTACAGCACAGGAACAGGCCCTTCGGCCCACAATGTTGTGCTGAACCAGCTAAAAAACAAATCAGAAACACCCAAACACTAATCCCTTGAGATGCTCCCACAACCAATGATCTCACTTTAAGGACTTTATCCTGTTATTTCATGTTCTCGTTATTTATTGCTATTTTGAGTCTCAGACCACCCAACCCTCGATCTTTCCCTCCATCCCTCTGCCCTCGATCTCTCACTCCTTCTTCCTTCACTCTCCCCCAAACTCTCTCAACACTCAGTCTCTCTCCACTTCTCTCCCCATACAGTCAGTGCCTAACTCCCCCTCACCTCGGCGTCTCTCTGTCTCTCACTCCCCTCAGCCTCTCCCCACCTCCCCATCCCCTTCGGCCTCTCCCTGAATTCCCCTCCCCTCGGCCTCTCCCTAACTCACCATCCCCTTAGCCTCTCTTTAACACTCCCTCCCCTCAGCCTCTCCTTAACTCTCCCTCCCCTCGGCCTCTCCCTAATTCTCCCTCCCCTCGGCCTCTCCCTAACACTCCCTCCCCTCGGCCTCTCCCTGAATAAACCTCCCCTCAACATCTCCTTAACTCTTCCTCCTCTCGGCCTCTCCCTGAATTCCCCTCCCCTCGGCCTCTCCCTAACTCACCTTCCCCTTAGCCTTTCCTTAACACTCCCTCCGCTCGGCCTCTCCCTAACTCCTCTTCCCCTCAGCCTCTCCCTAACACTCCCACCCCTCAGGCTCTCCCTAATTCTCCCTCCTCTCGGCCTCTCCCTAACTACCGTTCCCTCGGCCTCTTCCCCTCTCATGCTCCTGTTGGACATCCCCTGTCACCTGCTCCCTATCTCCTGCTCCAGTTGGGATATCTGTCACTCCCCCTCCCCTCAGCCTCTCCCTCTCTCCCCTACCCCTTGGCCTCTCCCTGTCTACCCAAACCCTCGGTAGCCCCCTGCCACTCCTCCACTCATCTCTCCCTGTTTACCCTTCCTCTAGGCCTATTGCAGTCTCCGACTCCCCTCGGCCACTTCCTGTCTCCCCTCACCTCGCCTCTCTCTGCTACCTCCATCTCCCCTCCAATTCTCCCTCTCTCCCCTTCCCCTCATCGTCTCCCTGTCTCTCCATCCCCTCGGGCGCTCCCTACCTTCCACTCGCATTGGTCTCCCTCCATCTCCCTCTCTGCCTGGTACGTCACTCCCCCTCTCTCCCCTCACTCTCACCACTGCACCCTCCATTTCCTGTCAGCCTCACCCTCCCTCACTCCAGGGGATGGGTGGACTCTCTCCCGGCAGCTGACACAGCATTGTGGGCCGAAGGGCCTGTGCTGTGCTGTACTGTTCTGTGTTCTATGATCTCTGTCACAGGTCAGACTGGGCAGTTTCATTCTGACCCCGGAGTGAAGGGGGATACGGGAAAGGTGATCACAGACCACGGGCAGGGCAGCCGACTGGAAAACTCAGCCCGTGGTGTGTGTTGGTGACTCAGGACGTCCCAGAATTTCCCCACAACTACCACACTACTGTGTCACTGGGGAACGGTTCCCTACCTGTACAGTACACAGCGATACTCCAGGGTGTCGGCCACAGCCAATACACAAAGTAACCGGAGCAGTTTTTCACCCTGATCTCCTGGCTCCAGTGACAGGTGTATCCAGACTGGGTGAAGCAGACGGTCCTGGTCACCTCCCCCTCTCCCACGTTGGGATGGGGACCTGGAATGAGATTTATAAACACTGTAAAATGTTGCCAGTCCCACAATACAGCGGGGAATGTGAATCAGGACCCACTGTAAATCAGTGGTTCACAACCCACGGTCCGGTCCGGCCTCAGTCAGCACTGAGCTGCTGCCCTCTCCCTCTCCACCCCACCCTCCCCACAGCAGCACCTTCATCTTCTGAATGAGCCTCCCATGAGGGACCTTGTCAAACGTCTGGGGGATCTCACTGAAACCTATCGAATATTGAAAGGCCTGGATAGAGTGGACATGGAGAGGATGTTTCCTATAGTGGGGGAGTCTGGGACCAGAGGGCACAGCCTCAGGACACAAGAACCTCCTTTTAGAACAGAGATCAGGAAGAATTTCTTTAGCCAGAAGGTGGTGAATCTGTGGAGTTCATTGCCACAAACGGCTGTGGAGGTCACGTCATTTATAAATGTAAAGTGGAGGTTGAGAGGTTTTTTGATTTGTGAGGGTGTCATTTGTGACTGTCCCTCATTCACCCACGGTCTTCCCAATGCTCATCAGTCCCATCCATAAGAATCCTCTCCACTGCCTTCCCTACCACTGACGTGAGACTTACTGGTCAGAGAGTCACAGAAAGCTACAGCACAGAAACAGGCTCTTCGGCCCATCCAGTCCATGCTGAACCATTTAAACTGCCTTGTCCCATCAATCTGCACCCGGACCACAGCCGTCCATCTCTCCCATCCATGTACCAACCAAACTTCTCTTAAACATTGAAATCGAAATGGCATCCTCCACTTGCTCAGGCAGCTCGATCCACTCTGTAGTTTCCAGGATTATTCCTGTTTCCCAACATTTTCTCCACATTTCAACAAAAGTTTAAATCTGTTTCTGCATTTATTTATCTATTTGGCAATGAAACATGGAGTAGGGTCTTCTGACCGTTTGAGCCACACTGCCTCTGCAACCCTCGACAATCTCGAAAAAGCCGATCATCATCATGGGACAATTTACAATGACCAATGAACCCACCCGGTACGTCTGTGGACAGTGGGAGGAAACCGGAGAACCCGGGGAAAACCCATGTATTCCATGGGGAGGACGGACAGAGACTCCTTACAGATGAGGCTGGAATTGAACTCTGAACTCCGACACCCCGAGCTGTAATAGTGATGCACTAACCACCAATGGCAACCATTAATTTATCCCACTAATTGGTGAACGATGATGTCTGCAGACTCTCCCAACTTCCTGGAGATTGCCCCACCACTGAAATGAGTCTGGGGTCGTTGAAATTCCTCCGGGTCGTATCCAGAATGGGGTCAGTGGGCAGATCAGTTCTGTAACCCAACTCCAGGAAGTTGTCACTCCTCCACCGGACTCCATGACGGTACAGGACCGTAGAGCGGTCTGAGTGACTGTGGGGAGACCTCTCAGGGAGATGGGGTTCTGTGTCCATGCTCGGGCCCTCTGAAGAGATTCAGGTTGTTATTGTGACACTCCCCAAAAATAACTGAGCCCCACTGATGTAAACTCTGACCCTACCGTTTAACCAGCCTGAGTAGTACCCGGAGCAGCGATACTCTGGAACGACCATCTCGGGAATCTTCCATCCTCCAGAACTGAAACAACAATCAGAGAGTCAGTCCCTGATCTGAGGGAGTTTATTCACTCAGAGAGACATGGGAAATTACACTCACCCTGTCCGTACCCTGTCTCTGGTCAATAATACCCCAATCCTGGGAATTCCCTCTCTGTTGTACCTCCCCCTTGTCTCTACCCCCAAAATGTGGGATCTCCTCTTCTCCTTGTATTTACTCCCCATCTCAGTGTAGTCACTGATGATCCCGGTCTCCCTGCATTTCCCATTCACACACCCCTTGTTCCCCTGTTTTTATTCCCCTTCTGTGTCCAGTTTCTCAGTAATCATCTCCTCACTTTACCTCTTAAATCTGTACCATCCCACTTCAAGATTTCCATCACTCATCAGCTCTGCACCGGTACACGAAGTGCTGGAACAACTCGTGCTCCTCCAGGGCTGATCCAGGATGGTGTAGGTTACACATGGATCACCGAGTGCGGAGTCTGTGACTGAGGGACAGAACGATGTTCAGTGTTAATGTACAGCTCACATTCCCCATACTCTTTCTCTGCCGATCACAACCCCCATCCTGAACTAAATGGTGGGGGGAGAGGAGGGAGGATAGCTGGAAAGTGATAGGTGAAGCCACGTGGGTGGGAAAGATCAAGGTCTGGAGAAGAAAGAATCTGATCAGAGAGGAGAGTGGACAATAGGTGAAATGGCAGGAGGCGGGGACACAGGGGAGAGTAATAGTTTGGTGCTAAGAAGTAAAAGGTCACACTGGGGAATAGACGAAGGGGAGGAGAATTTTGTTCACCAGAAGGACAAATCGATATTCGTACCATTAGGTTGGAGAAAACGCAAAAGGAATATAAAGTGTTGCTCCTCGACTTTAAGGGGATTCATCTTGGCACAAGACAAGGCTATAGATCAACAACATTGGAAATGGATTGGGAATCGGAATTTAAATGTTTGGCCATTGGGAAATCCTGTTTATGGCGGATGGTGTGGAGGTGTTTGAGAAGCAGTCCCCCAGTTTATGATAAGTCTCTCCAATGTAGAGGAGGCCACATTGGGAACAATAGACAGTCCCGGCAGATTCGGTGAAGTGATGCCTCACCTGGAAGGAGTGTTTGGGGCACTCAATGGAGGTGAGGGAGGAGGTGAATGGACAGGTGCAGGGATAGATGCCTGGAGGGAGATTAGTGGGGAGGGACATATGGACAAGGGAATCGTGGAGAGAGCGATCCCTGCAGACAGTGGTGGGTAGGGGCAGGAAAGGATATGTTTAGCAGTCGGGTCCCTTTGGAGATTGAGGAAATTGTGGAAGATAATGTGTTGGATGCGGAGGCTGAAGTGGTGGTAGGTGAGGACTCGGGAAGATAGAGTGAGGGCATATGTAAGGGAAATGGAGGAGATAAAGGTGAGGGAAACATCAATAGTAGAGCGAGGGAAACCCCATTCTTTAAAGCAGGAGGACATCTCTGATACCCTGGAATGGAAACCACATCCTGAGAACAGACGTGGTGGAGGAACATCTTGTGCCAAGATGAGGCCAACCTCAAGGTGGAGGAGCAACACCTCATATTCCATCTGGGTACCCTCCAACCTGATGGTATGAATATCGATTTCACTGTCCGGTGAACAAAATTTACTCCACTCCCTTCCTATATTCCCATTCTGATCTTTTACTTCTCACCTGCTTTAAACTTCCCCCTGGGTCTCCTCCTCTTTCCATTTCTCCAATTGTATTCACTCTCCTCTCCTATCAGTTTCTTTCTTCTCCAGCCCTTGACCTTTCCACCCACCTGGCTTTACCTGTCACCTTCCAGCTAAACACTCTGCACCAACCACCCCCCCTCCCCCAGCCTTCATTCTGGCATCTTCCCCCTGTCCTCTCAGTCATATACTACATATTACTATATAATACCCTGAGATTCAGTTTCTTCCCGGCATTCACAGTGGAACAAAGAAATACAATAGAACCAATGAAAAACTACACACAAACAAAGACTGACAAGCAACAAATGTGCAATAGAAATCAACAAAGACAGTATCCATCAGTCAGGACCCCACCACCCAGGACATGCCCTCTTCCTATTACCACCATCAGAGAGGAGGGACAGGAGCCTGAAGACACACACTCAACATTTCAGGAACAGCTTCTTCCCCTCCGCCATCAGTTTTCTGAATAAACAGTGAACCCATGAACATTATCTCACTACTTTTGCTCTCTTTCGACACTACATATTTATTTTCTATATATTTGTTATTGTAACTTGTGTATTGCACTGTACTGCTGCTGCAAAACAACAAAATTCATGACATTTGTCAGTGATAATAAACCTGATTCTGATTCTGTGTTCTAGTACATGGAACATAGAACAGTACAGCACAGGAACAGGCCCTTCGGCCCACAATGTTGTGCTGAACCAGCTAAAAAACAAATCAGAAACACCCAAACACTAATCCCTTGTGATGTTCCCACAACCAATGATCTCACTTTAAGGACTATATCTTGTTATTTCATGTTCTCATTATATATTGCTATTTTGAGTCTCAGACCACCCAACACTCGATCTCTCCCTCCATCCCTCTGCCCTCGATCTCTCACTCCTTCTTCCTTCACTCTCCCCCAAACTCTCTCAACACTCAGTCTCTCTCCACTTCTCTCCCCATACAGTCAGTGCCTAACTCCCCCTCACCTCGGCGTCTCTCTGTCTCTCACTCCCCTCAGCCTCTCCCCACCTCCCCATCCCCTTCGGCCTCTCCCTGAATTCCCCTCCCCTCGGCCTCTCCCTAACTCACCTTCCCCTTAGCCTTTCCTTAACATTCCCTCCCCTCAGCCTCTCCCTACACTCCCACCCCTCAGGCTCTCCCTAATTCTCCCTCCCCTCGGCCTCTCCCTAACTACCGTTCCCTCGGCCTCTTCCCCTCTCATGCTCCTGTTGGACATCCCCTGTCACCTGCTCCCTATCTCCTGCTCCAGTTGGGATATCTGTCACTCCCCCTCCCCTCAGCCTCTCCCTCTCTCCCCTACCCCTTGGCCTCTCCCTGTCTACCCGAACCCTCGGTAGCCCCCTGCCACTCCTCCACTCATCTCTCCCTGTTTACCCTTCCTCTAGGCCTATTGCAGTCTCCGACTCCCCTCGGCCACTTCCTGTCTCCCCTCACCTCGCCCTCTCCGCTACCTCCATCTCCCCTCCAATTCTCCCTCTCTCCCCTTCCCCTCATCATCTCCCTGTCTCTCCATCCCCTCGGGCGCTCCCTACCTTCCACACGCATTGGTCTCCCTCCATCTCCCTCTCTGCCTTGGTACATCACTCCCCCCCTCCACTCAATCTCCCCTCACTCCCTCCATTTCCTGTCAGCCTCACCCTCCCTCACTCCAGGGGATGGGTAGACTCTCTCCTGGCAGCTGACACAGCATTGTGGGCCGAAGGGCCTGTGCTGTGCTGTACTGTTCTGTGTTCTATGATCTCTGTCACAGGTCAGACCGGGCAGTTTCATTCTGACCCCGGTGTGAAGGGGGATACGGGAAAGGTGATCACAGACCACGGGCAGGGCAGCCGACTGGAAAACTCAGCCCGTGGTGTGTGTTGGTGACTCAGGACGTCCCAGAATTTCCCCACAACTACCACACTGCTGTGTCACTGGGGAACGGTGACCTACCTGTACAGTACACAGCGTTACTCCAGGGTGTCGGCCACAGCCAATACACAAAGTAACCGGAGCAGTTTTTCACCCTGATCTCCTGGCTCCAGTGACAGGTGTATCCAGACTGGGTGAAGCAGACGGTCCTGGTCACCTCCCCCTCTCCCACGTTGGGATGGGGACCTGGAATGAGATTTATAAACACTGTAAAATGTTGCCTGTCCCACAGTACAGCGGGGAATGTGAATCAGGACCCACTGTAAATCAGTGGTTCACAATCCACGGTCCGGTCCGGCCTCAGTCAGCACTGAGCTGCTGCCCTCTCCCTCTCCACCCCACCCTCCCCACAGCAGCACCTTCATCTTCTGAATGAGCCTCCCATGAGGGACCTTGTCAAACGTCTGGGGGATCTCACTGAAACCTATCGAATATTGAAAGGCCTGGATAGAGTGGACATGGAGAGGATGTTTCCTATAGTGGGGGAGTCTGGGACCAGAGGGCACAGCCTCAGACCAGGAACCTCTCTTTAGAACAGAGATAAGGGAGAATTTATTTATCTATTTGGCAATAAAACACGGAGTAGGGCTTTCTGACCCTTTGAGCCACACTGCCTCTGCAACCCTCGACAATCCCGAAGAAGCCGATCGTCATCATGGGACAATTTACAATGACCAATGAACCCACCTGGTACGTCTGTGGACAGTGGGAGGAAACCGGAAAACCCGGGGAAAACCCATGTATTCCATGGGGAGGACGGACAGAGACTCCTTACAGATGACACTGGAATTGAACTCTGAACTCCGACACCCCGAGCTGTAATAGTGATGCACTAACCACCAATGGCAACCATTAATTTATCCCACTAATTGGTGAACGATGATGTCTGCAGACTCTCCCAACTCCCTGGAGATTGCCCCACCACTGAAATGAGTCTGGGGTCATTGAAACTCCTCCGGGTCGTATCCACAATGGGGTCAGTGGGCAGATCAGTTCTGTAACCCAACTCCAGGAAGTTGTCACTCCTCCACCGGACTCCATGACGATACAGGACCGTAGAGCGGTCTGAGTGACTGTGGGGAGACCTCTCAGGGAGATGGGGTTCTGTGTCCATGCTAGGGCCCTCTGAAGAGATCCAGGTTGTTATTGTGACACTCCCCAAACATAACCGAGCCCCACTGTTGTAAACTCTAACCCTACCGTTTAACCAGCCTGAGTAGTACCCGGAGCAGCGATACTCTGGAACGACCGTCTCGGGAATCTTCCATCCTCCGGAACTGAAACAACAATCAGAGTCAGACCCTGATCTGAGAGAGTTTATTCACTCATGGAGACATGGGAAATTACACTCACCCTATCCGTACCCTGCCTCTGGTCAATAACCCCCAATCCTGGGAATTCCCTCTCTGTTGTACCTCCCCCTTGTCTCTACCCCGAGAATGTGGGATCTCCCCTCTCCCTGTATTTACTCCCCATCTCAGTGTAGGCACTGATGATCCCCGTCTCCCTGCATTTCCCATTCACACACCCCTTGTTCCCCTGTTTACATTCCCCGTGTCCAGTTTCTCGGTGATTATCTCCTCAGTTTACCTGTTAAATCTGTACCATCCCACTGCAAGATTTCCATCATCCATCCATTGTCCACCGGTACACTCAGTGTTGGAACAATTCGTGCTCCTCCAGGGCTGATCCAGGACGGTGTGGGTTGCACACGGATCACCGAGTGTGGAGTCTGTGACTGAGGGACAGAACGATGTTCAGTGTTAATGTACAGCTCACGTTCCCCATCCTCTTTCTCTGCCAACCACAACCCCCATCCTGAACTAAATGGTGGGGGAGGGGAGAGGCTAGCTGGAAAGTGATAGGTGAAGCCAAGTGGGTGGGAAAGGTCAAGGGCTGGAGAAGAAGGAATCTGATCAGAGAGGAGAGTGGACAATAGGAGAAATGGCAGGAGGAGGGGACCCAGGGGGAAGTAATAGTTTGGTGCTGAGAAGTAAAAGGTCACATTGGGGAATAGAGGAAGTGGGAGGAGAATTTTGTTCACCAGAAGGACAAATCGATATTCGTACCATTAGGTTGGAGGCTACGGAAGGAATATAAAGTGTTGCCCCTCGACTTTAAGGGGAATCATCTTGGCACAAGACAAGGCTATAGATCAACAACATTGGAAAGGGATTGGGAATCGGAATTTAAATGTTTGGCCATCGGGAAATCCCGTTTATGGCGGATGGTGTGGAGGTGTTTGAGAAGCAGTCCCCCAGTTTACAATGAGTCTCTCCAAAGTACAGGAGGCCACAATGGGAACAATAGACAGTCCCGGCAGATTCGGTGAAGTGATGCCTCACCTGGAAGGAGTGTTTGGGGCACTCAATGGAGGTGAGGGAGGAGGTGAATGGACAGGTGCAGGGATAGATGCCTGGAGGGAGATTAGTGGGGAGGGACATATGGACAAGGGAATCGTGGAGAGAGCGATCCCTGCAGACAGTGGTGGGTAGGGGCAGGAAAGGATATGTTTAGCAGTCGGGTCCCTTTGGAGATTGAGCAAATTGTGGAAGATAATGTGTTGGATGCGGAGGCTGAAGTGGTGGTAGGTGAGGACTCGGGAAGATAGAGTGAGGGCATATGTAAGGGAAATGGAGGAGATAAAGGTGAGGGAAACATCAATAGTAGAGCGAGGGAAACCCCATTCTTTAAAGCAGGAGGACATCTCTGATACCCTGGAATGGAAACCACATCCTGAGAACAGACGTGGTGGAGGAACATCTTGTGTCAAGATGAGGCCACCCTCAAGGTGGAGGAGCAACACCTCATATTCCATCTGGGTACCCTCCAACCTGATGGTATGAATATCGATTTCACTGTCCGATGAACAAAATTTACTCCACTCCCTTCCTATATTCCCATTCTGATCTTTTACTTCTCACCTGCTTTAAACTTCCCCCTGGGTCTCCTCCTCTGTCCGTTTCTCCAATTGTATTCACTCTCCTCTCCTATCAGTTTCTTTCTTCTCCAGCCCTTGACCTTCCCACCCACCTGGCTTCACCTGTCACCTTCCAGCTAACCACTCTGCCCCCCCAACCTTTGTTCTGGAATCTTCCCCCTGCCCTCTCAGTCCTAAAGAGGGGTCTTAGCCCAAACTGTCAACTAACTATTCATTTCCATAGATGCTGCCTGACCTGCTGAGTTTCCCCAGCATTGTGTGTGTGTGTTGCTACATATTACTATATAATACCCTGAGATTCAGTTTCTTCTCGGCATTCACAGTGGAACAAAGAAATACAATAGAATCAATGAAAAACTACACACAAACAAAGACTGACAAGCAACAAATGTGCAATAGAAATCAACAAAGACAGTATCCATCAGTCAGGACCCCACCACCCAGGACATGCCCTCTTCCTATTACCACCATCAGAGAGGAGGGACAGGAGCCTGAAGACACACACTCAACGTTTCAGGAACAGCTTCTTCCCCTTCGCCATCAGATTTCTGAACGGACAGTGAACCCATGAACATTACCTCACTATTTTTGCTCTCTTTCTACACTACATATTTATTTTCTATATATTTGTTATTGTAACTTGTGTATTGCACTGTACTGCTGCTGCAAAACAACAAAATTCATGACATTTGTCAGTGATAATAAACCTGATTCTGATTCTGTGTCCTAGTACATGGAACATAGAACAGTACAGCACAGGAACAGGCCCTTCGGCCCACAATGTTGTGCTGAACCAGCTAAAAAACAAATCACAAACACCCAAACACTAATCCCTTGTGATGTTCCCACAACCAATGATCTCACTTTAAGGACTATATCTTGTTATTTCATGTTCTCATTATTTATTGCAATTTTGAGTCTCAGACCGCCCAACACTCGATCTCTCCCTCCATCCCTCTGCCCTCGATCTCTCACTCCTTCTTCCTTCACTCTCCCCCAAACTCTCTCAACACTCAGTCTCTCTCCACTTCTCTCCCCATACAGTCAGTGCCTAACTCCCCCTCACCTCGGCGTCTCTCTGTCTCTCACTCCCCTCAGCCTCTCCCCACCTCCCCATCCCCTTCGGCCTCTCCCTGAATTCCCCTCCCCTCGGCCTCTCCCTAACTCACCTTCCCCTTAGCCTCTCTTTAACACTCCCTCCCCTCAGCCTCTCCCTAACTCCTCTTCCCCTCAGCCTCTCCCTAACACTCCCTCCCCTCAGCCTCTCCCTGAATTCCCCTCCCCTCGGCCTCTCCCTAACTCACCATCCCCTTAGCCTCTCTTTAACACTCCCTCCCCTCAGCCTCTCCTTAACTCTCCCTCCCCTCGGCCTCTCCCTAATTCTCCCTCCCCTCGGCCTCTCCCTAACACTCCCTCCCCTCGGCCTCTCCCTGAATAAACCTCCCCTCAACATCTCCTTAACTCTTCCTCCTCTCGGCCTCTCCCTGAATTCCCCTCCCTTCGGCCTCTCCCTAACTCACCTTCCCCTTAGCCTTTCCTTAACACTCCCTCCGCTCGGCCTCTCCCTAACTCCTCTTCCCCTCAGCCTCTCCCTAACACTCCCACCCCTCAGGCTCTCCCTAATTCTCCCTCCTCTCGGCCTCTCCCTAACTACCGTTTCCTCGGCCTCTTCCCCTCTCATGCTCCTGTTGGACATCCCCTGTCACCTGCTCCCTATCTCCTGCTCCAGTTGGGATATCTGTCACTCCCCCTCCCCTCAGCCTCTCCCTCTCTCCCCTACCCCTTGGCCTCTCCCTGTCTACCCGAACCCTCGGTAGCCCCCTGCCACTCCTCCACTCATCTCTCCCTGTTTACCCTTCCTCTAGGCCTATTGCAGTCTCCGACTCCCCTCGGCCACTTCCTGTCTCCCCTCACCTCGCCCTCTCCGCTACCTCCATCTACCCTCCAATTCTCCCTCTCTCCCCTTCCCCTCATCGTCTCCCTGTCTCTCCATCCCCTCGGGCGCTCCCTACCTTCCACTCGCATTGGTCTCCCTCCATCTCCCTCTCTGCCTGGTACGTCACTCCCCCTCTCTCCCCTCACTCTCACCACTGCACCCTCCATTTCCTGTCAGCCTCACCCTCCCTCACTCCAGGGGATGGGTGGACTCTCTCCCGGCAGCTGACACAGCATTGTGGGCCGAAGGGCCTGTGCTGTGCTGTACTGTTCTGTGTTCTATGATCTCTGTCACAGGTCAGACTGGGCAGTTTCATTCTGACCCCGGTGTGAAGGGGGATACGGGAAAGGTGATCACAGACCACGGGCAGGGCAGCCGACTGGAAAACTCAGCCCGTGGTGTGTGTTGGTGACTCAGGACGTCCCAGAATTTCCCCACAACTACCACACTGCTGTGTCACTGGGGAACGGTGACCTACCTGTACAGTACACAGCGTTACTCCAGGGTGTCGGCCACAGCCAATACACAAAGTAACCGGAGCAGTTTTTCACCCTGATCTCCTGGCTCCAGTGACAGGTGTATCCAGACTGGGTGAAGCAGACGGTCCTGGTCACCTCCCCCTCTCCCACGTTGGGATGGGGACCTGGAATGAGATTTATAAACACTGTAAAATGTTGCCTGTCCCACAGTACAGCGGGGAATGTGAATCAGGACCCACTGTAAATCAGTGGTTCACAACCCACGGTCCGGTCCGGCCTCAGTCAGCACTGAGCTGCTGCCCTCTCCCTCTCCACCCCACCCTCCCCACAGCAGCACCTTCATCTTCTGAATGAGCCTCCCATGAGGGACCTTGTCAAATGTCTGGGGGATCTCACTGAAACCTATCGAATATTGAAAGGCCTGGATAGAGTGGACATGGAGAGGATGTTTCCTATAGTGGGGGAGTCTGGGACCAGAGGGCACAGCCTCAGGACACAAGAACCTCCATTTGGAGCAGAGATAAGGGAGAATTTCTTTAGCCAGAAGGTGGTGAATCTGAGGAATTCATTGCCACAAACGGCTGTGGAGGTCACGTCATTTATAAATGTAAAGTGGAGGTTGAGAGGTTTTTTGATTTGTGAGGGTGTCATTTGTGACTGTCCCTCATTCACCCACGGTCTTCCCAATGCTCATCAGTCCCATCCATAAGAATCCTCTCCACTGCCTTCCCTACCACTGACGTGAGACTTACTGGTCAGAGAGTCACAGAAAGCTACAGCACAGAAACAGGCTCTTCGGCCCATCCAGTCCATGCTGAACCATTTAAACTGCCTTGTCCCATCAATCTGCACCCGGACCACAGCCGACCATCTCTCCCATCCATGTACCAACCAAACTTCTCTTAAACATTGAAATCGAAATGGCATCCACCACTTGCTCAGGCAGCTCGATCCACTCTGTAGTTTCCAGGATTATTCCTGTTTCCCAACATTTTCTCCACATTTCAACAAAAGTTTAAATCTGTTTCTGCATTTATTTATCTATTTGGCAATGAAACATGGAGTAGGGTCTTCTGACCGTTTGAGCCACACTGCCTCTGCAACCCTCGACAATCTCGAAAAAGCCGATCATCATCATGGGACAATTTACAGTGACCAATGAACCCACCCGGTACGTCTGTGGACAGTGGGAGGAAACCGGAGAACCCGGGGAAAACCCATGTATTCCATGGGGAGGACGGACAGAGACTCCTTACAGATGAGGCTGGAATTGAACTCTGAACTCCGACACCCCGAGCTGTAATAGTGATGCACTAACCACCAATGGCAACCATTAATTTACCCCACTAATTGGTGAACGATGATGTCTGCAGACTCTCCCAACTCCCTGGAGATTGCCCCACCACTGAAGTGAGTCTGAGGTTGTTGAAACTCCTCCGGGTCATATCCAGAATGGGGTCAGTGGGCAGATCAGTTCTGTAACCCAACTCCAGGAAGTTGTCACTCCTCCACCGGACTCCATGACGGTACAGGACCGTAGACCGGTCTGAGTGACTGTGGGGAGACCTCTCAGGGAGATGGGGTTCTGTGTCCATGCTCGGGCCCTCTGAAGAGATTCAGGTTGTTATTGTGACACTCCCCAAAAATAACTGAGCCCCACTGATGTAAACTCTGACCCTACCGTTTAACCAGCCTGAGTAGTACCCGGAGCAGCGATACTCTGGAACGACCATCTCGGGAATCTTCCATCCTCCAGAACTGAAACAACAATCAGAGAGTCAGTCTCTGATCTGAGGGAGTTTATTCACTCAGAGAGACATGGGAAATTACACTCACCCTGTCCGTACCCTGTCTCTGGTCAATAATACCCCAATCCTGGGAATTCCCTCTCTGTTGTACCTCCCCCTTGTCTCTACCCCCAAAATGTGGGATCTCCTCTTCTCCTTGTATTTACTCCCCATCTCAGTGTAGTCACTGATGATCCCGGTCTCCCTGCATTTCCCATTCACACACCCCTTGTTCCCCTGTTTTTATTCCCCTTCTGTGTCTAGTTTCTCAGTAATCATCTCCTCACTTTACCTCTTAAATCTGTACCATCCCACTTCAAGATTTCCATCATTCATCAGCTCTGCACCGGTACACGAAGTGCTGGAACAACTCGTGCTCCTCCAGGGCTGATCCAGGATGGTGTAGGTTACACATGGATCACCGAGTGCGGAGTCTGTGACTGAGGGACAGAACGATGTTCAGTGTTAATGTACAGCTCACGTTCCCCATACTCTTTCTCTGCCGATCACAACCCCCATCCTGAACTAAATGGTGGGGGGAGAGGAGGGAGGATAGCTGGAAAGTGATAGGTGAAGCCACGTGGGTGGGAAAGATCAAGGTCTGGAGAAGAAAGAATCTGATCAGAGAGGAGAGTGGACAATAGGTGAAATGGCAGGAGGCGGGGACACAGGGGAGAGTAATAGTTTGGTGCTAAGAAGTAAAAGGTCACACTGGGGAATAGACGAAGGGGAGGAGAATTTTGTTCACCAGAAGGACAAATCGATATTCGTACCATTAGGTTGGAGAAAACGCAAAAGGAATATAAAGTGTTGCTCCTCGACTTTAAGGGGATTCATCTTGGCACAAGACAAGGCTATAGATCAACAACATTGGAAATGGATTGGGAATCGGAATTTAAATGTTTGGCCATTGGGAAATCCTGTTTATGGCGGATGGTGTGGAGGTGTTTGAGAAGCAGTCCCCCAGTTTATGATAAGTCTCTCCAATGTAGAGGAGGCCACATTGGGAACAATAGACAGTCCCGGCAGATTCGGTGAAGTGATGCCTCACCTGGAAGGAGTGTTTGGGGCACTCAATGGAGGTGAGGGAGGAGGTGAATGGACAGGTGCAGGGATAGATGCCTGGAGGGAGATTAGTGGGGAGGGACATATGGACAAGGGAATCGTGGAGAGAGCGATCCCTGCAGACAGTGGTGGGTAGGGGCAGGAAAGGATATGTTTAGCAGTCGGGTCCCTTTGGAGATTGAGGAAATTGTGGAAGATAATGTGTTGGATGCGGAGGCTGAAGTGGTGGTAGGTGAGGACTCGGGAAGATAGAGTGAGGGCATATGTAAGGGAAATGGAGGAGATAAAGGTGAGGGAAACATCAATAGTAGAGCGAGGGAAACCCCATTCTTTAAAGCAGGAGGACATCTCTGATACCCTGGAATGGAAACCACATCCTGAGAACAGACGTGGTGGAGGCACATCTTGTGCCAAGATGAGGCCACCCTCAAGGTGGAGGAGCAACACCTCATATTCCATCTGGGTACCCTCCAACCTGATGGTATGAATATCGATTTCACTGTCCGGTGAACAAAATTTACTCCACTCCCTTCCTATATTCCCATTCTGATCTTTTACTTCTCACCTGCTTTAAACTTCCCCCTGGGTCTCCTCCTCTTTCCATTTCTCCAATTGTATTCACTCTCCTCTCCTATCAGTTTCTTTCTTCTCCAGCCCTTGACCTTTCCACCCACCTGGCTTTACCTGTCACCTTCCAGCTAAACACTCTGCACCAACCACCCCCCCTCCCCCAGCCTTCATTCTGGCATCTTCCCCCTGTCCTCTCAGTCATATACTACATATTACTATATAATACCCTGAGATTCAGTTTCTTCCCGGCATTCACAGTGGAACAAAGAAATACAATAGAATCAATGAAAAACTACACACACACAAAGACTGACAAGCAACAAACGTGCAATAGAAATCAACAAAGACAGTATCCATCAGTCAGGACCCCACCAACCAGGACATGCCCTCTTCCTATTACCACCATCAGAGAGGAGGGACAGGAGCCTGAAGACACACACTCAACATTTCAGGAACAGCTTCTTCCCCTCCGCCATCAGTTTTCTGAATAAACAGTGAACCCATGAACATTATCTCACTATTTTTGCTCTCTTTCGACACTACATATTTATTTTCTATATATTTGTTATTGTAACTTGTGTATTGCACTGTACTGCTGCTGCAAAACAACAAAATTCATGACATTTGTAAGTGATAATAAACCTGATTCTGATTCTGTGTTCTAGTACATGGAACATAGAACAGTACAGCACAGGAACAGGCCCTTCGGCCCACAATGTTGTGCTGAACCAGCTAAAAAACAAATCAGAAACACCCAAACACTAATCCCTTGTGATGTTCCCACAACCAATGATCTCACTTTAAGGACTATATCTTGTTATTTCATGTTCTCATTATATATTGCTATTTTGAGTCTCAGACCACCCAACACTCGATCTCTCCCTCCATCCCTCTGCCCTCGATCTCTCACTCCTTCTTCCTTCACTCTCCCCCAAACTCTCTCAACACTCAGTCTCTCTCCACTTCTCTCCCCATACAGTCAGTGCCTAACTCCCCCTCACCTCGGCGTCTCTCTGTCTCTCACTCCCCTCAGCCTCTCCCCACCTCCCCATCCCCTTCGGCCTCTCCCTGAATTCCCCTCCCCTCGGCCTCTCCCTAACTCACCTTCCCCTTAGCCTCTCTTTAACACTCCCTCCCCTCAGCCTCTCCTTAACTCTCCCTCCCTTCGGCCTCTCCCTAATTCTCCCTCCCCTCGGCCTCTCCCTAACACTCCCTCCCCTCGGCCTCTCCCTGAATAAACCTCCCCTCAACATCTCCTTAACTCTTCCTCCTCTCGGCCTCTCCCTGAATTCCCCTTCCCTCAGCCTCTCCCTAACACTCCCACCCCTCAGGCTCTCCCTAATTCTCCCTCCCCTCGGCCTCTCCCTAACTACCGTTCCCTCGGCCTCTTCCCCTCTCATGCTCCTGTTGGACATCCCCTGTCACCTGCTCCCTATCTCCTGCTCCAGTTGGGATATCTGTCAGTCCCCCTCCCCTCAGCCTCTCCCTCTCTCCCCTACCCCTTGGCCTCTCCCTGTCTACCCGAACCCTCGGTAGCCCCCTGCCACTCCTCCACTCATCTCTCCCTGTTTACCTTCCTCTAGGCCTATTGCAGTCTCCGACTCCCCTCGGCCACTTCCTGTCTCCCCTCACCTCGCCCTCTCCGCTACCTCCATCTCCCCTCCAATTCTCCCTCTCTCCCCTTCCCCTCATCGTCTCCCTGTCTCTCCATCACCTCGGGCGCTCCCTACCTTCCACTCACATTGGTCTCCCTCCATCTCCCTCTCTGCCTTGGTACATCACTCCCCCCCTCCACTCAATCTCCCCTCACTCGCTCGATTTCCTGTCAGCCTCACCCTCCCTCACTCCAGGGGATGGGTAGACTCTCTCCCGGCAGCTGACACAGCATTGTGGGCCGAAGGGCCTGTGCTGTGCTGTACTGTTCTGTGTTCTATGATCTCTGTCACAGGTCAGACTGGGCAGTTTCATTCTGACCACGGTGTGAAGGGGGATACGGGAAAGGTGATCACAGACCACGGGCAGGGCAGCCGACTGGAAAACTCAGCCCGTGGTGTGTGTTGGTGACTCAGGACGTCCCAGAATTTCCCCACAACTACCACACTGCTGTGTCACTGGGGAACGGTGACCTACCTGTACAGTACACAGCGTTACTCCAGGGTGTCGGCCACAGCCAATACACAAAGTAACCGGAGCAGTTTTTCACCCTGATCTCCTGGCTCCAGTGACAGGTGTATCCAGACTGGGTGAAGCAGACGGTCCTGGTCACCTCCCCCTCTCCCACGTTGGGATGGGGACCTGGAATGAGATTTATAAACACTGTAAAATGTTGCCTGTCCCACAGTACAGCGGGGAATGTGAATCAGGACCCACTGTAAATCAGTGGTTCACAATCCACGGTCCGGTCCGGCCTCAGTCAGCACTGAGCTGCTGCCCTCTCCCTCTCCACCCCACCCTCCCCACAGCAGCACCTTCATCTTCTGAATGAGCCTCCTATGAGCGACCTTGTCAAACGTCTGGGGGATCTCACTGAAACCTATCGAATATTGAAAGGCCTGGATAGAGTGGACATGGAGAGGATGTTTCCTATAGTGGGGGAGTCTGGGACCAGAGGGCACAGCCTCAGACCAGGAACCTCTCTTTAGAACAGAGATAAGGGAGAATTTATTTATCTATTTGGCAATAAAACACGGAGTAGGGCTTTCTGACCCTTTGAGCCACACTGCCTCTGCAACCCTCGACAATCCCGAAGAAGCCGATCGTCATCATGGGACAATTTACAATGACCAATGAACCCACCTGGTACGTCTTTGGACAGTGGGAGGAAACCGGAAAACCCGGGGAAAACCCATGCATTCCATGGGGAGGACGGACAGAGACTCCTTACAGATGACACTGGAATTGAACTCTGAACTCCGACACCCCGAGCTGTAATAGTGATGCACTAACCACCAATGGCAACCATTAATTTATCCCACTAATTGGTGAACGATGATGTCTGCAGACTCTCCCAACTCCCTGGAGATTGCCCCACCACTGAAGTGAGTCTGAGGTTGTTGAAACTCCTCCGGGTCGTATCCACAATGGGGTCAGTGGGCAGATCAGTTCTGTAACCCAACTCCAGGAAGTTGTCACTCCTCCACCGGACTCCATGACGATACAGGACCGTAGAGCGGTCTGAGTGACTGTGGGGAGACCTCTCAGGAAGATGGGGTTCTGTGTCCATGCTAGGGCCCTCTGAAGAGATCCAGGTTGTTATTGTGACACTCCCCAAAAATAACCGAGCCCCACTGTTGTAAACTCTAACCCTACCATTTAACCAGCCTGAGTAGTACCCGGAGCAGCGATACTCTGGAACGACCGTCTCGGGAATCTTCCATCCTCCGGAACTGAAACAACAATCAGAGTCAGACCCTGATCTGAGAGAGTTTATTCACTCATGGAGACATGGGAAATTACACTCACCCTATCCGTACCCTGCCTCTGGTCAATAACCCCCAATCCTGGGAATTCCCTCTCTGTTGTACCTCCCCCTTGTCTCTACCTCGAGAATGTGGGATCTCCCCTCTCCCTGTATTTACTCCCCATCTCAGTGTAGGCACTGATGATCCCCGTCTCCCTGCATTTCCCATTCACACACCCCTTGTTCCCCTGTTTACATTCCCCGTGTCCAGTTTCTCGGTGATTATCTCCTCAGTTTACCTGTTAAATCTGTACCATCCCACTGCAAGATTTCCATCATCCATCCATTGTCCACCAGTACACTCAGTGTTGGAACAATTCGTGCTCCTCCAGGGCTGATCCAGGACGGTGTGGGTTGCACACGGATCACTGAGTGCGGAGTCTGTGACTGAGGGAGAGAACGATGTTCAGTGTTAATGTACAGCTCACGTCCCCATCCTCTTTCTCTGCCAATCACAACCCCCATCCTGAACTAAATGGTGGAGGAGGGGAGTGAGGCTAGCTGGAAGGTGATGGGTGAAGCCAAGTGGGTGGGAAAGGTCAAGGGCTGGAGAAGAAAGAATCTGATCAGAGAGGAGAGTGGACAATAGGAGAAATGGCAGGAGGAGGGGACACAGGGGGAAGTAATAGTTTGGTGCTGAGAAGTAAAAGGTCACATTGGGGAATAGACGAAGTGGGAGGAGAATTTTGTTCACCAGAAGGACAAATCGATATTCGTACCATTAGGTTGGAGGCTACGGAAGGAATATAAAGTGTTGCCCCTCGACTTTAAGGGGAATCATCTTGGCACAAGACAAGGCTATAGATCAACAACATTGGAAAGGGATTGGGAATCGGAATTTAAATGTTTGGCCATCGGGAAATCCCGTTTATGGCGGATGGTGTGGAGGTGTTTGAGAAGCAGTCCCCCAGTTTACAATGAGTCTCTCCAAAGTACAGGAGGCCACAATGGGAACAATAGACAGTCCCGGCAGATTCGGTGAAGTGATGCCTCACCTGGAAGGAGTGTTTGGGACCCTCAGTGGAGGTGAGGGAGGAGGTGAATGGGAAGTGCAGGGATAGATGCCTGGAGGGAGATTAGTGGGGAGGGACATATGGATAAGGGAATCGTGGAGAGAGCGATCCCTGCAGACAGTGGTGGGTAGGGGCAGGAAAGGATATGTTTAGCAGTCGGGTCCCTTTGGAGATTGAGGAAATTGTGGAAGATAATGTGTTGGATGCGGAGGCTGAAGTGGTGGTAGGTGAGGACTCGGGAAGATAGAGTGAGGGCATATGTAAGGGAAATGGAGGAGATAAAGGTGAGGGAAACATCAATAGTAGAGCGAGGGAAACCCCATTCTTTAAAGCAGGAGGACATCTCTGATACCCTGGAATGGAAACCACATCCTGAGAACAGACGTGGTGGAGGCACATCTTGTGCCAAGATGAGGCCACCCTCAAGGTGGAGGAGCAACACCTCATATTCCATCTGGGTACCCTCCAACCTGATGGTATGAATATCGATTTCACTGTCCGGTGAACAAAATTTACTCCACTCCCTTCCTATATTCCCATTCTGATCTTTTACTTCTCACCTGCTTTAAACTTCCCCCTGGGTCTCCTCCTCTTTCCATTTCTCCAATTGTATTCACTCTCCTCTCCTATCAGTTTCTTTCTTCTCCAGCCCTTGCCCTTCCCACCCACCTGGCTTTACCTGTCACCTTCCAGCTAAACACTCTGCACCAACCACCCCCCCTCCCCCAGCCTTCATTCTGGCATCTTCCCCCTGTCCTCTCAGTCATATACTACATATTACTATATAATACCCTGAGATTCAGTTTCTTCCCGGCATTCAGAGTGGAACAAAGAAATACAATAGAACCAATGAAAAACTACACACAAACAAAGACTGACAAGCAACAAATGTGCAATAGAAATCAACAAAGACAGTATCCATCAGTCAGGACCCCACCACCCAGGACATGCCCTCTTCCTATTACCACCATCAGAGAGGAGGGACAGGAGACTCAAGACACTCACTCAACGTTTCAGGAACAGCTTCTTCCCCTCCACCATCAGATTTCTGAACGGACAGTGAACCCATGAACATTACCTCACTATTTTTGCTCTCTTTCTACACTACATATTTATTTTCTATATATTTGTTATTGTAACTTGTGTATTGCACTGTACTGCTGCTGCAAACAACAAAATTCATGACATTTGTCAGTGATAATAAACCTGATTCTGATTCTGTGTTCTAGTACATGGAACATAGAACAGTACAGCACAGGAACAGGCCCTTCGGCCCACAATGTTGTGCTGAACCAGCTAAAAAACAAATCAGAAACACCCAAACACTAATCCCTTGAGATGTTCCCACAACCAATGATCTCACTTTAAGGACTATATCTTGTTATTTCATGTTCTCATTATATATTGCTATTTTGAGTCTCAGACCACCCAACACTCGATCTCTCCCTCCATCCCTCTGCCCTCGATCTCTCACTCCTTCTTCCTTCACTCTCCCCCAAACTCTCTCAACACTCAGTCTCTCTCCACTTCTCTCCCCATACAGTCAGTGCCTAACTCCCCCTCACCTCGGCGTCTCTCTGTCTCTCACTCCCCTCAGCCTCTCCCCACCTCCCCATCCCCTTCGGCCTCTCCCTGAATTCCCCTCCCCTCGGCCTCTCCCTAACTCACCTTCCCCTTAGCCTCTCTTTAACACTCCCTCCCCTCAGCCTCTCCTTAACTCTCCCTCCCTTCGGCACCTCCCTAATTCTCCCTCCCCTCGGCCTCTCCCTGAATAAACCTCCCCTCAACATCTCCTTAACTCTTCCTCCTCTCGGCCTCTCCCTGAATTCCCCTCCCCTCAGCCTCTCCCTAACACTCCCACCCCTCAGGCTCTCCCTAATTCTCCCTCCCCTCGGCCTCTCCCTAACTACCGTTCCCTCGGCCTCTTCCCCTCTCATGCTCCTGTTGGACATCCCCTGTCACCTGCTCCCTATCTCCTGCTCCAGTTGGGATATCTGTCAGTCCCCCTCCCCTCAGCCTCTCCCTCTCTCCCCTACCCCTTGGCCTCTCCCTGTCTACCCGAACCCTCGGTAGCCCCCTGCCACTCCTCCACTCATCTCTCCCTGTTTACCCTTCCTGTAGGCCTATTGCAGTCTCCGACTCCCCTCGGCCACTTCCTGTCTCCCCTCACCTCGCCCTCTCCGCTACCTCCATCTCCCCTCCAATTCTCCCTCTCTCCCCTTCCCCTCATCATCTCCCTGTCTCTCCATCCCCTCGGGCGCTCCCTACCTTCCACACGCATTGGTCTCCCTCCATCTCCCTCTCTGCCTTGGTACATCACTCCCCCCCTCCACTCAATCTCCCCTCACTCCCTCCATTTCCTGTCAGCCTCACCCTCCCTCACTCCAGGGGATGGGTAGACTCTCTCCTGGCAGCTGACACAGCATTGTGGGCCGAAGGGCCTGTGCTGTGCTGTACTGTTCTGTGTTCTATGATCTCTGTCACAGGTCAGACCGGGCAGTTTCATTCTGACCCCGGTGTGAAGGGGGATACGGAAAAGGTGATCACAGACCACGGGCAGGGCAGCCGACTGGAAAACTCAGCCCGTGGTGTGTGTTGGTGACTCAGGACGTCCCAGAATTTCCCCACAACTACCACACTGCTGTGTCACTGGGGAACGGTGACCTACCTGTACAGTACACAGCGTTACTCCAGGGTGTCGGCCACAGCCAATACACAAAGTAACCGGAGCAGTTTTTCACCCTGATCTCCTGGCTCCAGTGACAGGTGTATCCAGACTGGGTGAAGCAGACGGTCCTGGTCACCTCCCCCTCTCCCACGTTGGGATGGGGACCTGGAATGAGATTTATAAACACTGTAAAATGTTGCCTGTCCCACAGTACAGCGGGGAATGTGAATCAGGACCCACTGTAAATCAGTGGTTCACAATCCACGGTCCGGTCCGGCCTCAGTCAGCACTGAGCTGCTGCCCTCTCCCTCTCCACCCCACCCTCCCCACAGCAGCACCTTCATCTTCTGAATGAGCCTCCCATGAGGGACCTTGTCAAACGTCTGGGGGATCTCACTGAAACCTATCGAATATTGAAAGGCCTGGATAGAGTGGACATGGAGAGGATGTTTCCTATAGTGGGGGAGTCTGGGACCAGAGGGCACAGCCTCAGACCAGGAACCTCTCTTTAGAACAGAGATAAGGGAGAATTTATTTATCTATTTGGCAATAAAACACGGAGTAGGGCTTTCTGACCCTTTGAGCCACACTGCCTCTGCAACCCTCGACAATCCCGAAGAAGCCGATCGTCATCATGGGACAATTTACAATGACCAATGAACCCACCTGGTACGTCTGTGGACAGTGGGAGGAAACCGGAAAACCCGGGGAAAACCCATGTATTCCATGGGGAGGACGGACAGAGACTCCTTACAGATGACACTGGAATTGAACTCTGAACTCCGACACCCCGAGCTGTAATAGTGATGCACTAACCACCAATGGCAACCATTAATTTATCCCACTAATTGGTGAACGATGATGTCTGCAGACTCTCCCAACTCCCTGGAGATTGCCCCACCACTGAAATGAGTCTGGGGTCATTGAAACTCCTCCGGGTCGTATCCACAATGGGGTCAGTGGGCAGATCAGTTCTGTAACCCAACTCCAGGAAGTTGTCACTCCTCCACCGGACTCCATGACGATACAGGACCGTAGAGCGGTCTGAGTGACTGTGGGGAGACCTCTCAGGGAGATGGGGTTCTGTGTCCATGCTAGGGCCCTCTGAAGAGATCCAGGTTGTTATTGTGACACTCCCCAAACATAACCGAGCCCCACTGTTGTAAACTCTAACCCTACCGTTTAACCAGCCTGAGTAGTACCCGGAGCAGCGATACTCTGGAACGACCGTCTCGGGAATCTTCCATCCTCCGGAACTGAAACAACAATCAGAGTCAGACCCTGATCTGAGAGAGTTTATTCACTCATGGAGACATGGGAAATTACACTCACCCTATCCGTACCCTGCCTCTGGTCAATAACCCCCAATCCTGGGAATTCCCTCTCTGTTGTACCTCCCCCTTGTCTCTACCCCGAGAATGTGGGATCTCCCCTCTCCCTGTATTTACTCCCCATCTCAGTGTAGGCACTGATGATCCCCGTCTCCCTGCATTTCCCATTCACACACCCCTTGTTCCCCTGTTTACATTCCCCGTGTCCAGTTTCTCGGTGATTATCTCCTCAGTTTACCTGTTAAATCTGTACCATCCCACTGCAAGATTTCCATCATCCATCCATTGTCCACCGGTACACTCAGTGTTGGAACAATTCGTGCTCCTCCAGGGCTGATCCAGGACGGTGTGGGTTGCACACGGATCACCGAGTGTGGAGTCTGTGACTGAGGGACAGAACGATGTTCAGTGTTAATGTACAGCTCACGTTCCCCATCCTCTTTCTCTGCCAACCACAACCCCCATCCTGAACTAAATGGTGGGGGAGGGGAGAGGCTAGCTGGAAAGTGATAGGTGAACCCAAGTGGGTGGGAAAGGTCAAGGGCTGGAGAAGAAGGAATCTGATCAGAGAGGAGAGTGGACAATAGGAGAAATGGCAGGAGGAGGGGACCCAGGGGGAAGTAATAGTTTGGTGCTGAGAAGTAAAAGGTCACATTGGGGAATAGAGGAAGTGGGAGGAGAATTTTGTTCACCAGAAGGACAAATCGATATTCGTACCATTAGGTTGGAGGCTACGGAAGGAATATAAAGTGTTGCCCCTCGACTTTAAGGGGAATCATCTTGGCACAAGACAAGGCTATAGATCAACAACATTGGAAAGGGATTGGGAATCGGAATTTAAATGTTTGGCCATCGGGAAATCCCGTTTATGGCGGATGGTGTGGAGGTGTTTGAGAAGCAGTCCCCCAGTTTACAATGAGTCTCTCCAAAGTACAGGAGGCCACAATGGGAACAATAGACAGTCCCGGCAGATTCGGTGAAGTGATGCCTCACCTGGAAGGAGTGTTTGGGGCACTCAATGGAGGTGAGGGAGGAGGTGAATGGACAGGTGCAGGGATAGATGCCTGGAGGGAGATTAGTGGGGAGGGACATATGGACAAGGGAATCGTGGAGAGAGCGATCCCTGCAGACAGTGGTGGGTAGGGGCAGGAAAGGATATGTTTAGCAGTCGGGTCCCTTTGGAGATTGAGCAAATTGTGGAAGATAATGTGTTGGATGCGGAGGCTGAAGTGGTGGTAGGTGAGGACTCGGGAAGATAGAGTGAGGGCATATGTAAGGGAAATGGAGGAGATAAAGGTGAGGGAAACATCAATAGTAGAGCGAGGGAAACCCCATTCTTTAAAGCAGGAGGACATCTCTGATACCCTGGAATGGAAACCACATCCTGAGAACAGACGTGGTGGAGGAACATCTTGTGTCAAGATGAGGCCACCCTCAAGGTGGAGGAGCAACACCTCATATTCCATCTGGGTACCCTCCAACCTGATGGTATGAATATCGATTTCACTGTCCGATGAACAAAATTTACTCCACTCCCTTCCTATATTCCCATTCTGATCTTTTACTTCTCACCTGCTTTAAACTTCCCCCTGGGTCTCCTCCTCTGTCCGTTTCTCCAATTGTATTCACTCTCCTCTCCTATCAGTTTCTTTCTTCTCCAGCCCTTGACCTTCCCACCCACCTGGCTTCACCTGTCACCTTCCAGCTAACCACTCTGCCCCCCCAACCTTTGTTCTGGAATCTTCCCCCTGCCCTCTCAGTCCTAAAGAGGGGTCTTAGCCCAAACTGTCAACTAACTATTCATTTCCATAGATGCTGCCTGACCTGCTGAGTTTCCCCAGCATTGTGTGTGTGTGTTGCTACATATTACTATATAATACCCTGAGATTCAGTTTCTACCCGGCATTCACAGTGGAACAAAGAAATACAATAGAATCAATGAAAAACTACACACAAACAAAGACTGACAAGCAACAAATGTGCAATAGAAATCAACAAAGACAGTATCCATCAGTCAGGACCCCACCACCCAGGACATGCCCTCTTCCTATTACCACCATCAGAGAGGAGGGACAGGAGCCTGAAGACACACACTCAACGTTTCAGGAACAGCTTCTTCCCCTTCGCCATCAGATTTCTGAACGGACAGTGAACCCATGAACATTACCTCACTATTTTTGCTCTCTTTCTACACTACATATTTATTTTCTATATATTTGTTATTGTAACTTGTGTATTGCACTGTACTGCTGCTGCAAAACAACAAAATTCATGACATTTGTCAGTGATAATAAACCTGATTCTGATTCTGTGTTCTAGTACATGGAACATAGAACAGTACAGCACAGGAACAGGCCCTTCGGCCCACAATGTTGTGCTGAACCAGCTAAAAAACAAATCAGAAACACCCAAACACTAATCCCTTGTGATGTTCCCACAACCAATGATCTCACTTTAAGGACTATATCTTGTTATTTCATGTTCTCATTATTTATTGCAATTTTGAGTCTCAGACCGCCCAACACTCGATCTCTCCCTCCATCCCTCTGCCCTCGATCTCTCACTCCTTCTTCCTTCACTCTCCCCCAAACTCTCTCAACACTCAGTCTCTCTCCACTTCTCTCCCCATACAGTCAGTGCCTAACTCCCCCTCACCTCGGCGTCTCTCTGTCTCTCACTCCCCTCAGCCTCTCCCCACCTCCCCATCCCCTTCGGCCTCTCCCTGAATTCCCCTCCCCTCGGCCTCTCCCTAACTCACCTTCCCCTTAGCCTCTCTTTAACACTCCCTCCCCTCAGCCTCTCCCTAACTCCTCTTCCCCTCAGCCTCTCCCTAACACTCCCTCCCCTCAGCCTCTCCCTGAATTCCCCTCCCCTCGGCCTCTCCCTAACTCACCATCCCCTTAGCCTCTCTTTAACACTCCCTCCCCTCAGCCTCTCCTTAACTCTCCCTCCCCTCGGCCTCTCCCTAATTCTCCCTCCCCTCGGCCTCTCCCTAACACTCCCTCCCCTCGGCCTCTCCCTGAATAAACCTCCCCTCAACATCTCCTTAACTCTTCCTCCTCTCGGCCTCTCCCTGAATTCCCCTCCCTTCGGCCTCTCCCTAACTCACCTTCCCCTTAGCCTTTCCTTAACACTCCCTCCGCTCGGCCTCTCCCTAACTCCTCTTCCCCTCAGCCTCTCCCTAACACTCCCACCCCTCAGGCTCTCCCTAATTCTCCCTCCTCTCGGCCTCTCCCTAACTACCGTTTCCTCGGCCTCTTCCCCTCTCATGCTCCTGTTGGACATCCCCTGTCACCTGCTCCCTATCTCCTGCTCCAGTTGGGATATCTGTCACTCCCCCTCCCCTCAGCCTCTCCCTCTCTCCCCTACCCCTTGGCCTCTCCCTGTCTACCCGAACCCTCGGTAGCCCCCTGCCACTCCTCCACTCATCTCTCCCTGTTTACCCTTCCTCTAGGCCTATTGCAGTCTCCGACTCCCCTCGGCCACTTCCTGTCTCCCCTCACCTCGCCCTCTCCGCTACCTCCATCTACCCTCCAATTCTCCCTCTCTCCCCTTCCCCTCATCGTCTCCCTGTCTCTCCATCCCCTCGGGCGCTCCCTACCTTCCACTCGCATTGGTCTCCCTCCATCTCCCTCTCTGCCTGGTACGTCACTCCCCCTCTCTCCCCTCACTCTCACCACTGCACCCTCCATTTCCTGTCAGCCTCACCCTCCCTCACTCCAGGGGATGGGTGGACTCTCTCCCGGCAGCTGACACAGCATTGTGGGCCGAAGGGCCTGTGCTGTGCTGTACTGTTCTGTGTTCTATGATCTCTGTCACAGGTCAGACTGGGCAGTTTCATTCTGACCCCGGTGTGAAGGGGGATACGGGAAAGGTGATCACAGACCACGGGCAGGGCAGCCGACTGGAAAACTCAGCCCGTGGTGTGTGTTGGTGACTCAGGACGTCCCAGAATTTCCCCACAACTACCACACTGCTGTGTCACTGGGGAACGGTGACCTACCTGTACAGTACACAGCGTTACTCCAGGGTGTCGGCCACAGCCAATACACAAAGTAACCGGAGCAGTTTTTCACCCTGATCTCCTGGCTCCAGTGACAGGTGTATCCAGACTGGGTGAAGCAGACGGTCCTGGTCACCTCCCCCTCTCCCACGTTGGGATGGGGACCTGGAATGAGATTTATAAACACTGTAAAATGTTGCCTGTCCCACAGTACAGCGGGGAATGTGAATCAGGACCCACTGTAAATCAGTGGTTCACAACCCACGGTCCGGTCCGGCCTCAGTCAGCACTGAGCTGCTGCCCTCTCCCTCTCCACCCCACCCTCCCCACAGCAGCACCTTCATCTTCTGAATGAGCCTCCCATGAGGGACCTTGTCAAATGTCTGGGGGATCTCACTGAAACCTATCGAATATTGAAAGGCCTGGATAGAGTGGACATGGAGAGGATGTTTCCTATAGTGGGGGAGTCTGGGACCAGAGGGCACAGCCTCAGGACACAAGAACCTCCATTTGGAGCAGAGATAAGGGAGAATTTCTTTAGCCAGAAGGTGGTGAATCTGAGGAATTCATTGCCACAAACGGCTGTGGAGGTCACGTCATTTATAAATGTAAAGTGGAGGTTGAGAGGTTTTTTGATTTGTGAGGGTGTCATTTGTGACTGTCCCTCATTCACCCACGGTCTTCCCAATGCTCATCAGTCCCATCCATAAGAATCCTCTCCACTGCCTTCCCTACCACTGACGTGAGACTTACTGGTCAGAGAGTCACAGAAAGCTACAGCACAGAAACAGGCTCTTCGGCCCATCCAGTCCATGCTGAACCATTTAAACTGCCTTGTCCCATCAATCTGCACCCGGACCACAGCCGACCATCTCTCCCATCCATGTACCAACCAAACTTCTCTTAAACATTGAAATCGAAATGGCATCCACCACTTGCTCAGGCAGCTCGATCCACTCTGTAGTTTCCAGGATTATTCCTGTTTCCCAACATTTTCTCCACATTTCAACAAAAGTTTAAATCTGTTTCTGCATTTATTTATCTATTTGGCAATGAAACATGGAGTAGGGTCTTCTGACCGTTTGAGCCACACTGCCTCTGCAACCCTCGACAATCTCGAAAAAGCCGATCATCATCATGGGACAATTTACAGTGACCAATGAACCCACCCGGTACGTCTGTGGACAGTGGGAGGAAACCGGAGAACCCGGGGAAAACCCATGTATTCCATGGGGAGGACGGACAGAGACTCCTTACAGATGAGGCTGGAATTGAACTCTGAACTCCGACACCCCGAGCTGTAATAGTGATGCACTAACCACCAATGGCAACCATTAATTTACCCCACTAATTGGTGAACGATGATGTCTGCAGACTCTCCCAACTCCCTGGAGATTGCCCCACCACTGAAGTGAGTCTGAGGTTGTTGAAACTCCTCCGGGTCGTATCCAGAATGGGGTCAGTGGGCAGATCAGTTCTGTAACCCAACTCCAGGAAGTTGTCACTCCTCCACCGGACTCCATGACGGTACAGGACCGTAGACCGGTCTGAGTGACTGTGGGGAGACCTCTCAGGGAGATGGGGTTCTGTGTCCATGCTCGGGCCCTCTGAAGAGATTCAGGTTGTTATTGTGACACTCCCCAAAAATAACTGAGCCCCACTGATGTAAACTCTGACCCTACCGTTTAACCAGCCTGAGTAGTACCCGGAGCAGCGATACTCTGGAACGACCATCTCGGGAATCTTCCATCCTCCAGAACTGAAACAACAATCAGAGAGTCAGTCTCTGATCTGAGGGAGTTTATTCACTCAGAGAGACATGGGAAATTACACTCACCCTGTCCGTACCCTGTCTCTGGTCAATAATACCCCAATCCTGGGAATTCCCTCTCTGTTGTACCTCCCCCTTGTCTCTACCCCCAAAATGTGGGATCTCCTCTTCTCCTTGTATTTACTCCCCATCTCAGTGTAGTCACTGATGATCCCGGTCTCCCTGCATTTCCCATTCACACACCCCTTGTTCCCCTGTTTTTATTCCCCTTCTGTGTCTAGTTTCTCAGTAATCATCTCCTCACTTTACCTCTTAAATCTGTACCATCCCACTTCAAGATTTCCATCATTCATCAGCTCTGCACCGGTACACGAAGTGCTGGAACAACTCGTGCTCCTCCAGGGCTGATCCAGGATGGTGTAGGTTACACATGGATCACCGAGTGCGGAGTCTGTGACTGAGGGACAGAACGATGTTCAGTGTTAATGTACAGCTCACGTTCCCCATACTCTTTCTCTGCCGATCACAACCCCCATCCTGAACTAAATGGTGGGGGGAGAGGAGGGAGGATAGCTGGAAAGTGATAGGTGAAGCCACGTGGGTGGGAAAGATCAAGGTCTGGAGAAGAAAGAATCTGATCAGAGAGGAGAGTGGACAATAGGTGAAATGGCAGGAGGCGGGGACACAGGGGAGAGTAATAGTTTGGTGCTAAGAAGTAAAAGGTCACACTGGGGAATAGACGAAGGGGAGGAGAATTTTGTTCACCAGAAGGACAAATCGATATTCGTACCATTAGGTTGGAGAAAACGCAAAAGGAATATAAAGTGTTGCTCCTCGACTTTAAGGGGATTCATCTTGGCACAAGACAAGGCTATAGATCAACAACATTGGAAATGGATTGGGAATCGGAATTTAAATGTTTGGCCATTGGGAAATCCTGTTTATGGCGGATGGTGTGGAGGTGTTTGAGAAGCAGTCCCCCAGTTTATGATAAGTCTCTCCAATGTAGAGGAGGCCACATTGGGAACAATAGACAGTCCCGGCAGATTCGGTGAAGTGATGCCTCACCTGGAAGGAGTGTTTGGGGCACTCAATGGAGGTGAGGGAGGAGGTGAATGGACAGGTGCAGGGATAGATGCCTGGAGGGAGATTAGTGGGGAGGGACATATGGACAAGGGAATCGTGGAGAGAGCGATCCCTGCAGACAGTGGTGGGTAGGGGCAGGAAAGGATATGTTTAGCAGTCGGGTCCCTTTGGAGATTGAGGAAATTGTGGAAGATAATGTGTTGGATGCGGAGGCTGAAGTGGTGGTAGGTGAGGACTCGGGAAAATAGAGTGAGGGCATATGTAAGGGAAATGGAGGAGATAAAGGTGAGGGAAACATCAATAGTAGAGCGAGGGAAACCCCATTCTTTAAAGCAGGAGGACATCTCTGATACCCTGGAATGGAAACCACATCCTGAGAACAGACGTGGTGGAGGCACATCTTGTGCCAAGATGAGGCCACCCTCAAGGTGGAGGAGCAACACCTCATATTCCATCTGGGTACCCTCCAACCTGATGGTATGAATATCGATTTCACTGTCCGGTGAACAAAATTTACTCCACTCCCTTCCTATATTCCCATTCTGATCTTTTACTTCTCACCTGCTTTAAACTTCCCCCTGGGTCTCCTCCTCTTTCCATTTCTCCAATTGTATTCACTCTCCTCTCCTATCAGTTTCTTTCTTCTCCAGCCCTTGACCTTTCCACCCACCTGGCTTTACCTGTCACCTTCCAGCTAAACACTCTGCACCAACCACCCCCCCTCCCCCAGCCTTCATTCTGGCATCTTCCCCCTGTCCTCTCAGTCATATACTACATATTACTATATAATACCCTGAGATTCAGTTTCTTCCCGGCATTCACAGTGGAACAAAGAAATACAATAGAATCAATGAAAAACTACACACACACAAAGACTGACAAGCAACAAACGTGCAATAGAAATCAACAAAGACAGTATCCATCAGTCAGGACCCCACCAACCAGGACATGCCCTCTTCCTATTACCACCATCAGAGAGGAGGGACAGGAGCCTGAAGACACACACTCAACGTTTCAGGAACAGCTTCTTCCCCTCCACCATCAGATTTCTGAACGGACAGTGAACCCGTGAACATTACCTCACTATTTTTGCTCTCTTTCGACACTACATATTTATTTTCTATATATTTGTTATTGTAACTTGTGTATTGCACTGTACTGCTGCTGCAAAACAACAAAATTCATGACATTTGTAAGTGATAATAAACCTGATTCTGATTCTGTGTTCTAGTACATGGAACATAGAACAGTACAGCACAGGAACAGGCCCTTCGGCCCACAATGTTGTGCTGAACCAGCTAAAAAACAAATCAGAAACACCCAAACACTAATCCCTTGTGATGTTCCCACAACCAATGATCTCACTTTAAGGACTATATCTTGTTATTTCATGTTCTCATTATATATTGCTATTTTGAGTCTCAGACCACCCAACACTCGATCTCTCCCTCCATCCCTCTGCCCTCGATCTCTCACTCCTTCTTCCTTCACTCTCCCCCAAACTCTCTCAACACTCAGTCTCTCTCCACTTCTCTCCCCATACAGTCAGTGCCTAACTCCCCCTCACCTCGGCGTCTCTCTGTCTCTCACTCCCCTCAGCCTCTCCCCACCTCCCCATCCCCTTCGGCCTCTCCCTGAATTCCCCTCCCCTCGGCCTCTCCCTAACTCACCTTCCCCTTAGCCTCTCTTTAACACTCCCTCCCCTCAGCCTCTCCTTAACTCTCCCTCCCTTCGGCCTCTCCCTAATTCTCCCTCCCCTCGGCCTCTCCCTAACACTCCCTCCCCTCGGCCTCTCCCTGAATAAACCTCCCCTCAACATCTCCTTAACTCTTCCTCCTCTCGGCCTCTCCCTGAATTCCCCTTCCCTCAGCCTCTCCCTAACACTCCCACCCCTCAGGCTCTCCCTAATTCTCCCTCCCCTCGGCCTCTCCCTAACTACCGTTCCCTCGGCCTCTTCCCCTCTCATGCTCCTGTTGGACATCCCCTGTCACCTGCTCCCTATCTCCTGCTCCAGTTGGGATATCTGTCAGTCCCCCTCCCCTCAGCCTCTCCCTCTCTCCCCTACCCCTTGGCCTCTCCCTGTCTACCCGAACCCTCGGTAGCCCCCTGCCACTCCTCCACTCATCTCTCCCTGTTTACCTTCCTCTAGGCCTATTGCAGTCTCCGACTCCCCTCGGCCACTTCCTGTCTCCCCTCACCTCGCCCTCTCCGCTACCTCCATCTCCCCTCCAATTCTCCCTCTCTCCCCTTCCCCTCATCGTCTCCCTGTCTCTCCATCACCTCGGGCGCTCCCTACCTTCCACTCACATTGGTCTCCCTCCATCTCCCTCTCTGCCTTGGTACATCACTCCCCCCCTCCACTCAATCTCCCCTCACTCGCTCGATTTCCTGTCAGCCTCACCCTCCCTCACTCCAGGGGATGGGTAGACTCTCTCCCGGCAGCTGACACAGCATTGTGGGCCGAAGGGCCTGTGCTGTGCTGTACTGTTCTGTGTTCTATGATCTCTGTCACAGGTCAGACTGGGCAGTTTCATTCTGACCACGGTGTGAAGGGGGATACGGGAAAGGTGATCACAGACCACGGGCAGGGCAGCCGACTGGAAAACTCAGCCCGTGGTGTGTGTTGGTGACTCAGGACGTCCCAGAATTTCCCCACAACTACCACACTGCTGTGTCACTGGGGAACGGTGACCTACCTGTACAGTACACAGCGTTACTCCAGGGTGTCGGCCACAGCCAATACACAAAGTAACCGGAGCAGTTTTTCACCCTGATCTCCTGGCTCCAGTGACAGGTGTATCCAGACTGGGTGAAGCAGACGGTCCTGGTCACCTCCCCCTCTCCCACGTTGGGATGGGGACCTGGAATGAGATTTATAAACACTGTAAAATGTTGCCTGTCCCACAGTACAGCGGGGAATGTGAATCAGGACCCACTGTAAATCAGTGGTTCACAATCCACGGTCTGGTCCGGCCTCAGTCAGCACTGAGCTGCTGCCCTCTCCCTCTCCACCCCACCCTCCCCACAGCAGCACCTTCATCTTCTGAATGAGCCTCCCATGAGGGACCTTGTCAAACGTCTGGGGGATCTCACTGAAACCTATCGAATATTGAAAGGCCTGGATAGAGTGGACATGGAGAGGATGTTTCCTATAGTGGGGGAGTCTGGGACCAGAGGGCACAGCCTCAGACCAGGAACCTCTCTTTAGAACAGAGATAAGGGAGAATTTATTTATCTATTTGGCAATAAAACACGGAGTAGGGCTTTCTGACCCTTTGAGCCACACTGCCTCTGCAACCCTCGACAATCCCGAAGAAGCCGATCGTCATCATGGGACAATTTACAATGACCAATGAACCCACCTGGTACGTCTTTGGACAGTGGGAGGAAACCGGAAAACCCGGGGAAAACCCATGCATTCCATGGGGAGGACGGACAGAGACTCCTTACAGATGACACTGGAATTGAACTCTGAACTCCGACACCCCGAGCTGTAATAGTGATGCACTAACCACCAATGGCAACCATTAATTTATCCCACTAATTGGTGAACGATGATGTCTGCAGACTCTCCCAACTCCCTGGAGATTGCCCCACCACTGAAGTGAGTCTGAGGTTGTTGAAACTCCTCCGGGTCGTATCCACAATGGGGTCAGTGGGCAGATCAGTTCTGTAACCCAACTCCAGGAAGTTGTCACTCCTCCACCGGACTCCATGACGATACAGGACCGTAGAGCGGTCTGAGTGACTGTGGGGAGACCTCTCAGGAAGATGGGGTTCTGTGTCCATGCTAGGGCCCTCTGAAGAGATCCAGGTTGTTATTGTGACACTCCCCAAAAATAACCGAGCCCCACTGTTGTAAACTCTAACCCTACCATTTAACCAGCCTGAGTAGTACCCGGAGCAGCGATACTCTGGAACGACCGTCTCGGGAATCTTCCATCCTCCGGAACTGAAACAACAATCAGAGTCAGACCCTGATCTGAGAGAGTTTATTCACTCATGGAGACATGGGAAATTACACTCACCCTATCCGTACCCTGCCTCTGGTCAATAACCCCCAATCCTGGGAATTCCCTCTCTGTTGTACCTCCCCCTTGTCTCTACCTCGAGAATGTGGGATCTCCCCTCTCCCTGTATTTACTCCCCATCTCAGTGTAGGCACTGATGATCCCCGTCTCCCTGCATTTCCCATTCACACACCCCTTGTTCCCCTGTTTACATTCCCCGTGTCCAGTTTCTCGGTGATTATCTCCTCAGTTTACCTGTTAAATCTGTACCATCCCACTGCAAGATTTCCATCATCCATCCATTGTCCACCAGTACACTCAGTGTTGGAACAATTCGTGCTCCTCCAGGGCTGATCCAGGACGGTGTGGGTTGCACACGGATCACTGAGTGCGGAGTCTGTGACTGAGGGAGAGAACGATGTTCAGTGTTAATGTACAGCTCACGTCCCCATCCTCTTTCTCTGCCAATCACAACCCCCATCCTGAACTAAATGGTGGAGGAGGGGAGTGAGGCTAGCTGGAAGGTGATGGGTGAAGCCAAGTGGGTGGGAAAGGTCAAGGGCTGGAGAAGAAAGAATCTGATCAGAGAGGAGAGTGGACAATAGGAGAAATGGCAGGAGGAGGGGACACAGGGGGAAGTAATAGTTTGGTGCTGAGAAGTAAAAGGTCACATTGGGGAATAGACGAAGGGGGAGGAGAATTTTGTTCACCAGAAGGACAAATCGATATTCGTACCATTAGGTTGGAGGCTACGGAAGGAATATAAAGTGTTGCCCCTCGACTTTAAGGGGAATCATCTTGGCACAAGACAAGGCTATAGATCAACAACATTGGAAAGGGATTGGGAATCGGAATTTAAATGTTTGGCCATCGGGAAATCCCGTTTATGGCGGATGGTGTGGAGGTGTTTGAGAAGCAGTCCCCCAGTTTACAATGAGTCTCTCCAAAGTACAGGAGGCCACAATGGGAACAATAGACAGTCCCGGCAGATTCGGTGAAGTGATGCCTCACCTGGAAGGAGTGTTTGGGACCCTCAGTGGAGGTGAGGGAGGAGGTGAATGGGAAGTGCAGGGATAGATGCCTGGAGGGAGATTAGTGGGGAGGGACATATGGATAAGGGAATCGTGGAGAGAGCGATCCCTGCAGACAGTGGTGGGTAGGGGCAGGAAAGGATATGTTTAGCAGTCGGGTCCCTTTGGAGATTGAGGAAATTGTGGAAGATAATGTGTTGGATGCGGAGGCTGAAGTGGTGGTAGGTGAGGACTCGGGAAGATAGAGTGAGGGCATATGTAAGGGAAATGGAGGAGATAAAGGTGAGGGAAACATCAATAGTAGAGCGAGGGAAACCCCATTCTTTAAAGCAGGAGGACATCTCTGATACCCTGGAATGGAAACCACATCCTGAGAACAGACGTGGTGGAGGCACATCTTGTGCCAAGATGAGGCCACCCTCAAGGTGGAGGAGCAACACCTCATATTCCATCTGGGTACCCTCCAACCTGATGGTATGAATATCGATTTCACTGTCCGGTGAACAAAATTTACTCCACTCCCTTCCTATATTCCCATTCTGATCTTTTACTTCTCACCTGCTTTAAACTTCCCCCTGGGTCTCCTCCTCTTTCCATTTCTCCAATTGTATTCACTCTCCTCTCCTATCAGTTTCTTTCTTCTCCAGCCCTTGCCCTTCCCACCCACCTGGCTTTACCTGTCACCTTCCAGCTAAACACTCTGCACCAACCACCCCCCCTCCCCCAGCCTTCATTCTGGCATCTTCCCCCTGTCCTCTCAGTCATATACTACATATTACTATATAATACCCTGAGATTCAGTTTCTTCCCGGCATTCACAGCGGAACAAAGAAATACAATAGAACCAATGAAAAACTACACACAAACAAAGACTGACAAGCAACAAATGTGCAATAGAAATCAACAAAGACAGTATCCATCAGTCAGGACCCCACCACCCAGGACATGCCCTCTTCCTATTACCACCATCAGAGAGGAGGGACAGGAGACTCAAGACACTCACTCAACGTTTCAGGAACAGCTTCTTCCCCTCCACCATCAGATTTCTGAACGGACAGTGAACCCATGAACATTACCTCACTATTTTTGCTCTCTTTCTACACTACATATTTATTTTCTATATATTTGTTATTGTAACTTGTGTATTGCACTGTACTGCTGCTGCAAACAACAAAATTCATGACATTTGTCAGTGATAATAAACCTGATTCTGATTCTGTGTTCTAGTACATGGAACATAGAACAGTACAGCACAGGAACAGGCCCTTCGGCCCACAATGTTGTGCTGAACCAGCTAAAAAACAAATCAGAAACACCCAAACACTAATCCCTTGAGATGTTCCCACAACCAATGATCTCACTTTAAGGACTATATCTTGTTATTTCATGTTCTCATTATATATTGCTATTTTGAGTCTCAGACCACCCAACACTCGATCTCTCCCTCCATCCCTCTGCCCTCGATCTCTCACTCCTTCTTCCTTCACTCTCCCCCAAACTCTCTCAACACTCAGTCTCTCTCCACTTCTCTCCCCATACAGTCAGTGCCTAACTCCCCCTCACCTCGGCGTCTCTCTGTCTCTCACTCCCCTCAGCCTCTCCCCACCTCCCCATCCCCTTCGGCCTCTCCCTGAATTCCCCTCCCCTCGGCCTCTCCCTAACTCACCTTCCCCTTAGCCTCTCTTTAACACTCCCTCCCCTCAGCCTCTCCTTAACTCTCCCTCCCTTCGGCACCTCCCTAATTCTCCCTCCCCTCGGCCTCTCCCTGAATAAACCTCCCCTCAACATCTCCTTAACTCTTCCTCCTCTCGGCCTCTCCCTGAATTCCCCTCCCCTCAGCCTCTCCCTAACACTCCCACCCCTCAGGCTCTCCCTAATTCTCCCTCCCCTCGGCCTCTCCCTAACTACCGTTCCCTCGGCCTCTTCCCCTCTCATGCTCCTGTTGGACATCCCCTGTCACCTGCTCCCTATCTCCTGCTCCAGTTGGGATATCTGTCAGTCCCCCTCCCCTCAGCCTCTCCCTCTCTCCCCTACCCCTTGGCCTCTCCCTGTCTACCCGAACCCTCGGTAGCCCCCTGCCACTCCTCCACTCATCTCTCCCTGTTTACCCTTCCTGTAGGCCTATTGCAGTCTCCGACTCCCCTCGGCCACTTCCTGTCTCCCCTCACCTCGCCCTCTCCGCTAACTCCATCTCCCCTCCAATTCTCCCTCTCTCCCCTTCCCCTCATCGTCTCCCTGTCTCTCCATCCCCTCGGGCGCTCCCTACCTTCCACTCGCATTGGTCTCCCTCCATCTCCCTCTCTGCCTGGTACGTCACTCCCCCTCTCTCCCCTCACTCTCACCACTGCACCCTCCATTTCCTGTCAGCCTCACCCTCCCTCACTCCAGGGGATGGGTAGACTCTCTCCTGGCAGCTGACACAGCATTGTGGGCCGAAGGGCCTGTGCTGTGCTGTACTGTTCTGTGTTCTATGATCTCTGTCACAGGTCAGACCGGGCAGTTTCATTCTGACCCCGGTGTGAAGGGGGATACGGGAAAGGTGATCACAGACCACGGGCAGGGCAGCCGACTGGAAAACTCAGCCCGTGGTGTGTGTTGGTGACTCAGGACGTCCCAGAATTTCCCCACAACTACCACACTGCTGTGTCACTGGGGAACGGTGACCTACCTGTACAGTACACAGCGTTACTCCAGGGTGTCGGCCACAGCCAATACACAAAGTAACCGGAGCAGTTTTTCACCCTGATCTCCTGGCTCCAGTGACAGGTGTATCCAGACTGGGTGAAGCAGACGGTCCTGGTCACCTCCCCCTCTCCCACGTTGGGATGGGGACCTGGAATGAGATTTATAAACACTGTAAAATGTTGCCTGTCCCACAGTACAGCGGGGAATGTGAATCAGGACCCACTGTAAATCAGTGGTTCACAATCCACGGTCTGGTCCGGCCTCAGTCAGCACTGAGCTGCTGCCCTCTCCCTCTCCACCCCACCCTCCCCACAGCAGCACCTTCATCTTCTGAATGAGCCTCCCATGAGGGACCTTGTCAAACGTCTGGGGGATCTCACTGAAACCTATCGAATATTGAAAGGCCTGGATAGAGTGGACATGGAGAGGATGTTTCCTATAGTGGGGGAGTCTGGGACCAGAGGGCACAGCCTCAGACCAGGAACCTCTCTTTAGAACAGAGATAAGGGAGAATTTATTTATCTATTTGGCAATAAAACACGGAGTAGGGCTTTCTGACCCTTTGAGCCACACTGCCTCTGCAACCCTCGACAATCCCGAAGAAGCCGATCGTCATCATGGGACAATTTACAATGACCAATGAACCCACCTGGTACGTCTTTGGACAGTGGGAGGAAACCGGAAAACCCGGGGAAAACCCATGTATTCCATGGGGAGGACGGACAGAGACTCCTTACAGATGACACTGGAATTGAACTCTGAACTCCGACACCCCGAGCTGTAATAGTGATGCACTAACCACCAATGGCAACCATTAATTTATCCCACTAATTGGTGAACGATGATGTCTGCAGACTCTCCCAACTCCCTGGAGATTGCCCCACCACTGAAGTGAGTCTGAGGTTGTTGAAACTCCTCCGGGTCGTATCCAGAATGGGGTCAGTGGGCAGATCAGTTCCGTAACCCAACTCCAGGAAGTTGTCACTCCTCCACCGGACTCCATGACGATACAGGACCGTAGAGCGGTCTGAGTGACTGTGGGGAGACCTCTCAGGAAGATGGGGTTCTGTGTCCATGCTAGGGCCCTCTGAAGAGATCCAGGTTGTTATTGTGACACTCCCCAAAAATAACCGAGCCCCACTGTTGTAAACTCTAACCCTACCGTTTAACCAGCCTGAGTAGTACCCGGAGCAGCGATACTCTGGAACGACCGTCTCGGGAATCTTCCATCCTCCGGAACTGAAACAACAATCAGAGTCAGACCCTGATCTGAGAGAGTTTATTCACTCATGGAGACATGGGAAATTACACTCACCCTATCCGTACCCTGCCTCTGGTCAATAACCCCCAATCCTGGGAATTCCCTCTCTGTTGTACCTCCCCCTTGTCTCTACCCCGAGAATGTGGGATCTCCCCTCTCCCTGTATTTACTCCCCATCTCAGTGTAGGCACTGATGATCCCCGTCTCCCTGCATTTCCCATTCACACACCCCTTGTTCCCCTGTTTACATTCCCCGTGTCCAGTTTCTCGGTGATTATCTCCTCAGTTTACCTGTTAAATCTGTACCATCCCACTGCAAGATTTCCATCATCCATCCATTGTCCACCAGTACACTCAGTGTTGGAACAATTCGTGCTCCTCCAGGGCTGATCCAGGACGGTGTGGGTTGCACACGGATCACCGAGTGTGGAGTCTGTGACTGAGGGACAGAACGATGTTCAGTGTTAATGTACAGCTCACGTTCCCCATCCTCTTTCTGTGCCAACCACAACCCCAATCCTGAACTAAATGGTGGGGGGAGGGGAGGGAGGCTAGCTGGAAGCTGATAGGTGAATCAAAGTGGGTGGGAAAGGTCAAGGGCTGGAGAAGACAGAATCTGATCTGAGAGGAGAGTGGACAATAGGAGAAATGTCAGGAGGAAGTGACCCAGGGGAAGTAATAGTTTGGTGCTGAGAAGTAAAAGGTCACATTGGGGAATAGACGAAGGGGGAGGAGAATTTTGTTCACCAGAAGGACAAATCGATATTCGTACCATTAGGTTGGAGGCTACGGAAGGAATATAAAGTGTTGCCCCTCGACTTTAAGGGGAATCATCTTGGCACAAGACAAGGCTATAGATCAACAACATTGGAAAGGGATTGGGAATCGGAATTTAAATGTTTGGCCATCGGGAAATCCCGTTTATGGCGGATGGTGTGGAGGTGTTTGAGAAGCAGTCCCCCAGTTTACAATGAGTCTCTCCAAAGTACAGGAGGCCACAATGGGAACAATAGACAGTCCCGGCAGATTCGGTGAAGTGATGCCTCACCTGGAAGGAGTGTTTGGGGCACTCAATGGAGGTGAGGGAGGAGGTGAATGGACAGGTGCAGGGATAGATGCCTGGAGGGAGATTAGTGGGGAGGGACATATGGATAAGGGAATCGTGGAGAGAGCGATCCCTGCAGACAGTGGTGGGTAGGGGCAGGAAAGGATATGTTTAGCAGTCGGGTCCCTTTGGAGATTGAGCAAATTGTGGAAGATAATGTGTTGGATGCGGAGGCTGAAGTGGTGGTAGGTGAGGACTCGGGAAGATAGAGTGAGGGCATATGTAAGGGAAATGGGGGAGATAAAGGTGAGGGAAACATCAATAGTAGAGGGAGGGAAACCCCATTCTTTAAAGCAGGAGGACATCTCTGATACCCTGGAATGGAAACCACATCCTGAGAACAGACGTGGTGGAGGAACATCTTGTGTCAAGATGAGGCCACCCTCAAGGTGGAGGAGCAACACCTCATATTCCATCTGGGTACCCTCCAACCTGATGGTATGAATATCGATTTCACTGTCCGATGAACAAAATTTACTCCACTCCCTTCCTATATTCCCATTCTGATCTTTTACTTCTCACCTGCTTTAAACTTCCCCCTGGGTCTCCTCCTCTGTCCGTTTCTCCAATTGTATTCACTCTCCTCTCCTATCAGTTTCTTTCTTCTCCAGCCCTTGACCTTCCCACCCACCTGGCTTCACCTGTCACCTTCCAGCTAACCACTCTGCCCCCCCAACCTTTGTTCTGGAATCTTCCCCCTGCCCTCTCAGTCCTAAAGAGGGGTCTTAGCCCAAACTGTCAACTAACTATTCATTTCCATAGATGCTGCCTGACCTGCTGAGTTTCCCCAGCATTGTGTGTGTGTGTTGCTACATATTACTATATAATACCCTGAGATTCAGTTTCTTCTCGGCATTCACAGTGGAACAAAGAAATACAATAGAATCAATAAAAAACTACACACAAACAAAGACTGACAAGCAACAAATGTGCAATAGAAATCAACAAAGACAGTTTCCATCAGTCAGGACTCCCACCACCCAGGACATGCCCTCTTCCCATTACCACCATCAGAGAGGAGGGACAGGAGCCTGAAGACACACACTCAACGTTTCAGGAACAGCTTCTTCCCCTCCACCATCAGATTTCTGAATAAACAGTGAACCCATGAACATTACCTCACTATTTTTGCTCTCTTTCTGCACTACATATTTATTTTCTATATATTTGTTATTGTAACTTGTGTATTGCACTGTACTGCTGCTGCAAAACAACAAAATTCATGATATTTGTCAGTGATAATAAACCTGACTCTGATTCTGTGTTCTAGTACATGGAACATAGAACAGTACAGCACAGGAACAGGCCCTTCGGCCCACAATGTTGTGCTGACCCAGCTAAAAAACAAATCAGAAACACCCAAACACTAATCCCTTGTGATGTTCCCACAACCAATGATCTCACTTTAAGGACTTTATCTTGTTATTTCATGTTCTTGTTATTTATTGCTATTTATTTATATTTGCATTTGCATAGTTTGTTGCCTTCTGCAATCTGCTTCATCTGTCATTGATCCTGTTATAGTTACTATTCTATAGATTTGCTGCAAATGCCCACAGGAAAATGAATCTCAGGGTTGTATGTGGTGAAATATGTACTCTGATCATAAAATTTACTTTACTTTGAGCTTTTCCCTCCTACCTACACAATGTTCACATCCCTACATCTCCCTCACATCAAAGTGCCTATCAAATCGTCTCTTAAAAGCCTCGAATGTATTTGCACCTACCACCACACCAGGCAGCATATTCAGGCGTCCACCACTCTCTGAGGGAAAATAACTTACCCCTCACATCCCTCTTGAACCTACCCCCTCTCACCTTCAATGCCTGCACTCTGGTATATGACATTTCAACCCTGGGAAAGAGATACTCTCTGTCCACTCTCTCTCTGCCTCTCAGATGTTATAAACCTCTATCTGATCTCCCCTCAGCCTCCGATGCTCCAGAGAAAACAACCCAAGTTTATCCTGCCTCTCATGATAGCACATGCCCTCTAAACCAGGCAGTATCCTGGTAAACCTCTTCTGCACCCTCTCCAAAGCCTCAACATCCTTCCTATAGTGGGGTGACCAGAATGTCTGCAATACCCCAGACGTGGCCTCACCAGAGTTATACAAAGTTGCAACACAACCTCCTGACTTTTGACCTCAATGCCTCGACTAACAACATCAGCATTCCATAAGCCTTCCGAACCACCTTATTGAACTCTGAGCCACTTTCAAAGAGTTCTGAACTTGGATCCCAAGTTCTCTCTGCTCAGCAACACTGTTAAGGATCTTGCCCTCAACATGCCAAACTGTGATTAGTAACTTTCCTGTGATCTATTGTGTTCTTTTTCATTAATTGTAGTGAAGAGATATGTGGCTCTTGCTCCTCGACACATAAAATCTACTGTCACTGATTAAATGGACTCTCAAGTTCAAGGTTATCAGTTCAGGGGTTACGTTCATGGCAGTGTGTCTGTAGAGATGGAGCATGTGATCACTATGGGTACAGGGGGATTTCCTGGGACAGTGGGTCCTCCAGGGAATTGAGTGTTTTGTCGATAGGAATCATATAAAACCCAAAGCCTCACCCTCGCCTCACTTATTTCTTCACCCCTCGGCTTCTTCCAACCTTCCTTTCCCCTCAGTCTCTCCCTACCTCCCTATCCCCTCAGTCTCTCCCTACCTCCCTATCCCCTCAGTCTCTCACTACCTGCTTCTCCCCTCGGACTTTCCCAACCTCCCCATCCCCTTCGTTTCTACATACATCCCTCTTCCCTCGGTCTCTCACTAACCACATCTCCCCTCGGTCATTCCCTACCTCCCTCTTCTCTTGATGTTCCCCTCCCTCTACCCTCGGTCTCACCCCAACACCCCCTACCCTTGGTCTCTCCTCAGGTTCCCCCTCAGTTTCTCCCTACCTTATTCATGCCTCAGCCTCTCCCTACATCCCTCTCCCTTCAGACTCACTATACCTCCCTCTCCCCACCTCAATACATCCTCACTCTATCTCCCTTTGATTTCTCACTATCACCATCCCCTCTGGTCGCTCCCTACCTCCCTTTCCACTCGCACTCCCTACTACCCTCAAACCCTCAGTCTCCCCCCCATCTCTCCCTCCCCTCTGTGTCTTCCTACCATAGTCAACTCTCAGTCACACAGTAACTCCCTCTCGTCTCGGTCTCTCTCTACCTCCATGTTCAACAACCTCCTACTTCCCTCAATTTCTCCCTTCAGACTCCTCCAACCTCCTCTTTCCCTTGGTCTCTTCTTACCTCCCTCACCCCTTGGTCACTCGCTACCTATATCACCCCTCGATCTCAACCTCCCTCCTTCTCTATTTCAGATCTCGACACTTCCCTCTCCGCTCAGTCTCCGCCTAACTTCATCTACCCTTGGTCACTCTCTGCCTGTCTCCCTCACCCCTCGGTCTCCGTCTCCCTCCCTCTATTCAGAATCTCCACACTTCCCTCTCCGCTCAGTCTCCGCCTAACTTCGTCTACCCTTGGTCACTCTCTGCCTGCCTCAGTCTCTCTCAACCACCCTTTCCCTCAGTCTCTCCCTGCCTCCCTCCTTCCTCAGTCTCCACCAACCTCACCCTCCACAATCTCTGCTTACATCCCTCTCTCCTTGGTCTCTCCCTACCTCCAATGCCCCTCAAGACTTTCCCTTATTCACACTCCCTTCAAACTCTCCTGATCTCCCTCTCCACTCAGCTTCTCCCTACATTCCTCAGTTCTCAGTGTCTCCCTACCTCCTTTACCCCTCAATCTCACCCTAACTCACTATCCCCTCGGAGCCTCCCTCCCTCCCTCTCCCCAATGCCTCACCCTTTGGATACTCACTACCTCCATCTATCCTCATTCCCTCCTTAGACTCTCCTTTCATCTGTCCCTTCCTCTCCCCTCGGTCTCTCCCTACCTCCTTGTTCTCTCCCTCAACTTCTTCCCAAAGTCTCTACCTACTATCTCCCCACCTCCCTCTCCCCAGAATCTCACCCTAACTCCCTCACTCCTCGGTTTATCCCACCTCCCTCTCCCCTTGATCTCCCTATCTCCCTCTCCTGCCATCTCTCCCTCCCTCTCCACTCGGGGTCACCTTCCCTCTTACCGCATCCTCTCCTCACGTCCAACCACTTGGTCTCTTTCTCCCTCGCAATCTCTCCCCTCGGTCTCTCCCTCATGCTCTCTCAGCCCGGTGTCTCTCTCCCCTCCTCCTTCCTGAGTCCCTCTCCCCTCCGACTCTCCTTTACCTTCCCCTCCCCTCGGTCCTCCGCCTCTCCTCCCTTCCCTCCCTTCTCTTACTTCTCCCCTGGTCTCTCCCTAAATCCCTCTCCCATCGGTGTCTCACTCACTCTTACCTCATTCTCTCTCTTTGTCCAACTCCACACGGTCTCTTTCTCCCTTGCCCGCTCTCCCCTCGGTATATCCCTCGCCCTCTCCCCTCAGACTCTCGCCATCTCTCCCTCTCCCCTCGGACCCGCGCCACCTCGTCCTCTCCCCTTTGACCCTTGCTGCCTCGCCCTCTCCCCTTGGGCTCTCACTACCTCCCTCGACCCCTTGGACTCTCGCTACCTCACGCTCTCCCCTCAGTTTTTCCTGCTGCCTCTTCCTTCGGTCTCTTCCCATCTCACTCATCCCAACTGATTTACAACAGACCAAACCAAAATGAATATTAAAGAGCATTCAACACAAGTGATAATATCGAAGCACAAATCTGGGGAAGGCTAAAAGACTATCTCAAAGGCGCTGAACATTCCTCAGAACTCAATGTAGTCCATCGTGAAACAATGGAAAAATACAAAACCACAGCCACACTGCCCAGGTCAGGCGATCCCTCTAAACTCAATTGTTGGAGAAGATTGGCACTTGTAAGAGAGGTTACTGTGACTACAGCAGTCACTCTGAGTGAGCTGCAGGAGTCAGTGGCTGCAACTGGAGATGAAGTTCATGGCTCCACAATCTTTAAAGCTTTCCACAAAACAAGTATTTATGGTAGAATGGCAAAGAAGCAGCCCTGGCTAAAAAAAACTTATCCTTGCCTGTAAATACTGCAAAGAGTCACACAGAAGAAAATGTAAAGGTGTGGGAGAAGGTCTTGTGTTCGGATGAGACTAAAGTGGAATTTTTTGGCCTCAACACTAAGCACAAATCCAATATTGTGCATCAGCCAGGTAACCCAATCTGTACTGGAAAGTATGGCTTCCCATCATGCTAAGAAGATGATTTTCAGCAGCAGAGACCATAAGATCTTTCAACAGGATAACAAGCCAAATCACACTGCCTGAGAAACCATGGAGTGGCTTCAAATGAAGACAATTGATGTCCCTGAGTGGCCCAGTCAGAGTCCTGATCTTAACATCAAACATCTCTGGCAAGACGTCAAGATTGCTGTCCACCAGCACTCCCAACTAACCTGGCACAGCTTGAGAAAATTTGCAAGGAGGAATGGACAAACCTTGCTCCGTCACATTGTGCACAGTTAATAGAGACTTATCTAAAAAGACTACTGGCTGTAATAGCTGTGAGAGGTGGTTCAACTGAGCACTGAGCAGAGGGGAATGAATGCTTTTGAACTGCTGACATTTCAGTTTTAGAATTTTTAGTTTTTCATGCTTTACAACTTTCCCTGTTGTTTGGGCTCTACTGTAAAAAAAGGGAGCATCTGATTCACAAATAAAAATTCTCAGTTAAATTGATCAAAATCCCTGGTTGTAATATTCACGTATGTGATCAAAAGGTTGGGGCTGAATATTTTTACAAGACACTCTAAGTACTTGATGAAAATTTTTCTTTGAAATTTGAAGGATGACCATCCAGTTGCACTCACATCTACTGTGATGAAGTACTTTGAGAGGTTAGTCATGGCCAGAATCAACTCCAGCCTAAGCGAGACCCTGGACCTACTGCAATTTGCCTGTCACCACAATAGGTCTACAGTGGATACAATCTCACTGGTTCTACACTCGGCCTTGGATCACCTGGATAATAGCAATACCTCTGTCAGGCTGCTGTTTATTGATTACAGCTCAGTGATCAACACCATCATAGCCTCAGTACCAATCAACAACCTCCAAAACCTCCCTCTGTAACTGGATCCTTGACTTCTTCATCAGGAGACCTCAGTCAGTGCAGATGGAAAATAACATTACCTGCTCACTGACGATCAACACTGGCACACCTCAAGGATGCAAACTTCATGTGTATAACATTGACTTTTAGATTTCAAAAGTTGCTGCTCAATGGGATCAGTCAATAGCAAGTCACGGTGTGTTTGAAATTTCACCCTTTCCTTGTATAAATCTTCAGTAGGTGATACTGAATAAACTTTATTTCTTTAATCCTGTTAGTAATCACTAAAAGCTCACACTTTAGTTTTCCTTCTTAAAGCTGCTGAATATGAAATTATCTGTCCCCTAAGAAACAATTTCAACATATCCCAAATAACCAAATTTGACATACCCTCAGTTGCATTTAATTCAAAAAATAAAGAGATTTGCTCTTTAATAAAACTTACAAATGCTGAATCATGGAGCAATGCAGCATTAAATCTCCACTGAGAAGCATTCCGTGTATTATCAGGGAGTTTCAGTCTAAGTCTCATGGGCGCATGATCCAACAGTGCACAAACAGCAACAAAAGACACCAATCACATCTCCAACAGAAAATAATCAATTCTTCAATATTTATGCTGTACATGTGAAAATAAAGAAAAATCCTTATCTTTATGATAAAGAAATCTCCAAATATCCACCAAACCGTATTCTAGTAAAAAGGAATTAATACAGGATGTAGCCTTATTAGGAAGGCATGGATTGGTTGATGACCTATCAATCAAGGGATTGAGACAGCAGTTAAAGTCACCACCCATAATCAGCTTAAATTCATTTAAATTTGGCAGTGCAGAAAATAATCTCTTAAAAAATTCAGGGCTACTCTACTGTCAAGACGAAGCCACACTCAGGTTGGAGGAGCAACACCTTATATACCGTCTGGGTAGTCTCCAACTTGATGGCATGAACATTGACTTCTCTAACTTCTGTTAATGCCCCTCCTCCCCTTCTTACCTCTTTCTTTTCCTCTCTCTGCCCATCACTCTTTGCCTGTTCCCCATCTCCCTCTGGTGCTCCCCTCCCCCTTTCTTTCTCCCTAGGCCTCCTGTCCCATGATCCTTTCCCTTCTCCAGCAATGTATCCCTTTTGCCAACCACCTTTCCAGCTCTTAGCTTCATCCCACCCCCTCCAGTCTTCTCCTATCATTTTGCATTTCCCCCTCCCCCTCCTATTTTCAAATCTCTCACTATCTTTTCTTTCAGTTAGTCCTGACGAAGGGTCTCGGCCCGAAACTTTAACTGTACTTCTTCCTATAATGCTGCCTGGCCTGCTGCATACCACCAGCATTTTGTGTGTTAATTGAATTTCCAGCGTCTGCAGGTTTCCTCAAGTTTGCATTTTTAAACAATACATTCAGATTCTTTAGATGGAGAGGAATGAATAATATTCAATAATCTCTGAATATTAAAATATGAGTATCTATTCTTAATAAATCTAGTTTGAGCCTTAGAAATAACCTTGGGTAAAAGTTCTCATGCCTGTTGACCAAAATCTTAGAAAGAATTTTAGAATCCACATTTAATAAGGAAATTGGTCTATAAGAGGCACATTCAGATAAATCTTTTCCTTTTTGGGGGAATTAATGAAATTGATGACTCATAGAAAGTTTTCAGGAGGATCCCAGAAGATATAGAACCAGTGAAAATTTGGCATAAAATGAAGTGTAAGTGTTTCAGTAAATGCATTGTTTCCCTTGATGCAGAGAAAGCCTTTGATAGGGTAGAATGGCCCTATTTATTCGAGGTTTTAGAAAGTTTTAATTTCGGTCCAGGTTTTATTTCCTGGATTAAGCTGATCTATCAAGCTCCTATGGCGGCAGTTATAACTAACAATTAAAAATCTCCTTATTTTAGGTTATATAGATGTACCCGGCAGGGTTCTCCTCTTAGTCCGCTGTTATTCAATCTGGCTCTAGAACCTCTTGCTATTGCTCTTCAGGACTCCAATAAGGTTCATGGTATTAAGAGAGGAGATAAAGTGCATAAGGTTTTGTTGTATGCAGATGACTTGTTAGTTTATATTTCAGATCCTAAGAAATCTATTCCTGCTATGTTATCTATATTTTCTGAATTTAGTAGTTTTTCTGGATGTAAATTAAATTTGCACAAAAGTGAGTTATTTCCTATTAACAACTATTTGGATCAATATGACCAAATTCCTTTTACTATTGCTAAAAATAACTTCACTTATTTTGGTATTAAAATTACCAAAAATTTTAACGACCTGTATAAATATAACTTTCTTCCATTAATTGAGTACACGCAACAAGTACTTCCTAAATGGTCTCCTATGACATTATCATTAATTGGTCAAATTACTGCTATTAAAATGATAGTGTTACCAAAGTTTCTATATGTATTCCAAGCAATCCCTTCTTTTGTTCCTAAACTGTTTTTTGATAGAATAGACTCTAAAATTCTATCTTTCATTTGGAATAATAAAAATCCTAGATTGAATAAGCCTTTACTGCAGAAATTAAAGAAGTATGGTGGTATGGCTTTGCCAAATTTTAGAATGTATTACTGGGCAATTAATATTCGATATATCTCTTTTTGGATTCATTTCTCAGACATACATGATTGTCCTTTATGGGTGGATTTGGACAAAAACTCGGTGAAGGGGTATTCCTTGGCCTCTTTACTGGGAGTTCCTCTTCCTTTTTTGCTTTCTAAGATTGGTATTCAAGACCTTAATCCTATTATTAAACATATATTAAGAATTCGGTTTCAGTTTTGTAGATTCTTTGACTTTAATAATTTTGTTCTTTCCAGTAAAATCCATCTCAATTATTTTTTTAAAAACATCAATTTCCAATCAGACCTTTTCAATTTGGAAATCCAAAGGAACAGTAACTTTTTTAGAATTGTTTAGGGGAATTGTTTAATGTCTTTCACTCAGTTAGGGGACAAATATGACCTATCTAATGCACACATTTTAGATATTTACAAATTTAGAATTTTCTATGTAGTTTATTTCCAAATTTTCCCTCGGCTTATTCACCCAATATAATAGATAATCTTTTTCAGGTTAAACCATTTCAAAAAGGACTGATAGCTATAATTCATAAATAGTTATTGAATTTGCGTACGGTATCTAATGATAAAATTAAAGCTGCGTGGGAATTGGAATTTCGAGAGTCACTTTCAGATAATCAATGGCATAAAATTTTTCATCTATTTGTGCCCGTCATTTCTTGATGCAGTTCCAGGTAGTGCATCGGGCGCAAATGTCAAAGAACAAAGTAGCCCATATCTTTTCCAATATTAATACTATTTGTGATAGATGTAATATTGAGGTGGCTACTTAACACATATGTTTTGGTCTTGTACCAAGATAGGAAATTTTTAGAAAGGAGTCTTTAAAACTTCATCAAGAGTCTTGGATTTGGATCTACAACTGAATTTACTTACAGCAATTTTTGGGATCATTCCATTGGAAGCAGGATTTATTCCTGTTTCCACCCAACGGATGATAGCTTTATTCTCGCTTTCACTCTCAGTTTGAGCTGCCCAGTTCCTTTCATTCTTTCCCTCTTTTTTGTTTTTTTTTTGTTTAGTGAGTTTTTTTATGTATATTGAAATTATAAGTTTCTTTATCTTTTTCTTTATTTTCCTAGATAAGAGAATCAATTATCTTTTTCTTTATTATATACTTAGATTAATACTATGTATGATCTCGATGTTTATTTTACCTTTTATATGAGTTGTTATTTATATAGATATTTGAAATGATTCTGCTCTTGTTTTATATATATGTACTCTTTTATTTAATTAATAAAAAGACTGATAAAGAAAGAATGCAAACTCAGCCCACTGCTCTATTCTCTCTCTACACCAACAACTGTGTGGCTTGGCACAGCTCAATCACCATATATAAAACTGCCATTTACACAACTATTGTAGACAGAATTTGAGATGGTGATGAGGAGGCATACAGGAGTGAGTGGATCAGCTGGTTGAGTGGTGTCGTAACAACAACCTTGCACTCAACGTTAGTAAGACCAAGAAAATGATTGTGGACTTCAGAAAGGGGAAGTCAAGGGAATACACACCAGTCCTCATTGAGGGATCAGCAGTGGAAAGGGTGAGCAGTTTCAAGCTACTGGGTGTCAACATCTCTGAAGATCGATCCTTAGACCAACATATTGAGGCAATTATAAAGAAGGCCCAACAGTGGCTACATTTCATCAGGAGTTTGAAGGACTTGGTCTGACTCCAAGTACACTCGCAAATCTCTACAGATGTACAGTGGAGAGCATTTTAACTGGTTGTATCACCATCTTGTATGGAGGGGCCACCTTGCTACTGTCAGGGAGGTGGTACAGGTGCCTGAAAACACAAACTCAATGCTTCAAGAACAGATTCTTCCTCTCCACCATCAATCTCTGAATGGACAATGAACCCATTTATACCACCATAAAAAATACTTTGCTCTCTCTTTGCTCAACTTATTTATTTTATTTAAATATATTTCTTATTGTAATATATAGTTTTTATCTTGTATTGTAGTATACTGCCACTAAAGAACAAATTACATGACATATACCAGTGATATCAGACCTGATTCTGATCAATCAAACCCTTTTCTCCTACACAGCTCTCCATTCTTCTACCATCCATGTGCCTATCTATGAGTTTCCTTACATGCCCTATCAAATATTGAAAGGCTGGAGAGAGTGGATGTAGAGTCGTGTCCGAGAGTGGAGGAGTCTCGGACCAGAGGGCACAGTCTCAGAATACAACAATGTCCCTTTAGAACAGAGAGAAGCAGGAATTTCTTTCACCAGAGGATGGTGAATCAGTGAAATTCATTACCACAGACGACTGTGGGGTCACGTCATTGGGGATACACTCAGTGGCCACTTTACTAGGTACACCTGCACACTTGTCCATTAATACAAACATCTAATTAGCCAATTACACTCTGCACATAATAAAGTGGTCACTGAGGACACACAGTGACACTGATTTCAAGAGCAACACACACAAAATGCTGGATGAACTCAGCAGGTCAGGCAGCAGAGATAGAAAAGAATAAACAGTCAACATTTCAGGCTGAGACCCTTCATCACGATGGGATAAAACGACTGGGGAGAAAAAAGATGGACTGCTCCTCTTGCTTTCCAGTCCTGATGAAGGAACTTGGCCTGAAATATTGACTGTTTACTCCTTTTCATTGATGCTGCCTGGCCTGCTGAGTTCCTCCAGCATTTTGTGTGTGTTGCTATTCACGGGGGAATTTATAAAGACCAATTAACTGATGAACCGGTACATCTTTGGACTGTGGGAGGAAACCGGATCACCCAGAGGAAACCCACAGAGGGTGGTACGTATGCAGAATGAGCTGCCACTGGAAGTCATTGAGACAGGTACGATAATGACATTTAACAGGCACCTCTGCCCCACTGTGATGCTTGCCTCTGTAACGTCACCCAGCTCCGCCCCTGACCCAGTCTGTCTCTCGTTCACACCGTCAGCCACCTCCCACTCCTGCACTCTGCTCTCCACAAACTCTGCTGGCTGTGCCTGAAATGGCCCCGAACCCCTTCACCCACCACGATTCACTAATCTGGTTAAGTAACATACAACCCAACTTTGCTTTCACATCCCAACATAGCGTCACCACTTCCTCCCAGTGTAATCTCCTCCAGCCTCTTAACACTCCCTTCAGTCCCAGCCTCTCGGAGTGTAATCACTGCATTTCCAGCCGTGCCTTCTCCTCAGTCTTCAAGCCTGAAATTCTCTGCTGAAACCTCTCTGCCTCCCCATCTCCCTCCACTCCCTACTGTTGTTTTACCAAACCGGGTATCTGGACATTTCTGATCACCAGCTCTAATGCCGTGTGTCCCGATGTCAAATTGGATTCATAATGTTCCCGAGGTCCCTTCAGTACTTTTCCCCCATTAAATACAGGCTGTCTCTGCTCGTCTACAGAAACAATAAATAACATCTACTTCTTCTTACTGTACACAGCACACAGTTTGTCCCTACAAGACATTACTCACCCAGAAAACCCAGGATCAGCAGCACAACCCTCAGTTCAGCTGGTGACATTCTGGAAATGAAAGACTGGAATTAACTCAGTGAGAAATGACACACTGGGGCTGAGGACAAGGTGTAAATGGGGACGGGAACTGAGGATCGAAAGGGATATCCATCTATAGTGGGATAGATACATCACTCCCACACAGAGACCTCACGGACAGAGGTGGGATCTCCCTCAGTGAGAACCCAGTGACGAGATACCCCGGAGTCCATCTACCTTCATTTATTTACACTCTGTCTCTCCCTCCCTCTCTCTCTCTCTGCAACACCCACACACAAACACAGAACACAAGACAAATTTCCAGGTCTGATCAGTTTTGGTGATGTCTACTCACGTGTGACTCCCGATGAGGTGTTGCTGTGTGAACTGGAGGGAGATGGGACCACCTACAACCTCCTCACTCTCTGCTGTGAGTGGTGTCAGACGCAGCAACAGGTCAACGACTACTTTCCGCATCGGCTTCTCGAAGCAATGAAACCACAGCTGGGCGGTGGATCAGTTGATGTATGTTTTGAAAAATTATGCAAAACAAACAAACAAACAACAACTAGCCTGAGCCTCTGCAATGAAGAGCCTATTGTTCCCAGTCAGAGAGCTTCCTCTAACAACCACAGTGATGGGTCAGTATTGAGCAGAGGGACAGGAATGGACACAGGTGCTAGAGAGGAAATAGTCACAGGATTACTGTTGTCAGGTTTATAATGGGTCAGTATTGTGGAGTGGAAGGTGTAGATCATCTGTAATGGACAGTAGACATTAGAGGGGGAGTGGACACAGGATAAACCCCGGTCAGGTTGGTTACAGGGAAAGGTTGAACAGGTTATGACTTTATCAAATCTCTGCTCATTCTCCTACGCTCTGGGGAATAAAGGTAAACACAATGATGAGGGGTACAGATAGCATAAGTGTAAACTGGGGGAGACGAGAACCAGAGAAAATTTACAAGGATGTTACCAGGACTTGAGGACCTGAGTTACAGGGAAAAGTTGAACAGGTTATGACTTTATTCTCCAGAGTGTAGGAGAATGAGGGGAGATGTGACAGAGGTTTATTTACCCTATCCATACCCCTCACAATACAATATTACGGAGAGGGTAAATGTAAACAGAGCCTGAACTGTTTCAGGGGAACACGAGAGGGATCTTCTTCACTGAGAGAGAGGCGAGAGCGTGGAACAAGCTGCCAGCAGAAGAGGTGGATGCACGTTCGATTTCAACATTCAAGAGAAATGTGGATTGTACGAGGGTGGGAGGGGTACAGAGGGTTCTGGTCTGGGTGGAGGTCGATTGGACGAGGCAGGTTAATAGTTCAGCATGGACTAGATGGACAGAAAGTCCTGTTTCTGTGTTGTGGTGTTCTGAGACTCTTCTCTGATTTCTGGGTTTTATCCCCGTTGAGAAATTACTCTACATTTTTATTCTTTCTGACAAAGTCTATGACCATACACTTCCCTACACTGTATTCCATCTGACACTTCTTTACCCATTCTCCTAATCTGTCTGAGTCTTTCTGCAGACACCCTGCTTCCTCAACACTACCTGCCCCTCTACTTAACTTCGTATCATCCTCAAACTTTGCACAAAGCTATCAATTCTGTCATCAAAATCACTGATGTTTCATGTGAAAAGAAGCAGTCCCAACACCAAACATCACGACTCACCAGCAGCCAACCAGAAAAGGCCCCGTTTATTCCCTCTCAATGCCTCCTGCCAGTCAGCCAATCCTCCATCATGTTAGTATCTTCCCTGGGCTCTTATTTTGTTCAACTGCCTCATGTGCAGAACCTTGTCAAAGGCTGACTGAAAATCCATGTAAACAACATCCACTGACTCTCTTTTCTCTCTCCTGCCTGTTATTTTCTCAAATAATTTCAGAGCTTTCTCAGGCAAGATTTCCCCTAAGGAAACCATGCAGACTGCGGCCTATTTTTTCATGTGCCTTCAAGTTCCCCAAAACCTCATTGTTAGTAATGGACTCAAACAACTTACCAACCACTGAAGTCAGACGAACTGGCCTATGAATTACTGTCTGAGCTTGCAACTTTCTGTAGCTTTTTCTGATCCTGTACAGTATCCCCTCCATTCCAGACAGTGATGAACCAGTTAGAATGCTCTCTGCGGTGCCTCTGTAGAAATTTGAGAGAGTCTTTGGAGAAAAATCAAGTCTCCTCAAACTCATAAATATAGCCACTGTAGTGCCTTCTTTGTAATTCCATTAATGTTGGGCCCAGGAGAGATCTTCAGAGATGTTGACACCCAGGTACTTGAAACTGCTCACCCTTTCCACTGCTGATCCCTCATTGAAGACTGGTGTGTGTTCCCTTGACTTCCCCTTGCTGAAGTCCATAGTCAATTCCCTGGTCTTACTGACATTAAGTGCAAGGTTGTTGTTTTGACACCACACAACCAGCTGATCTATCCCACACCTGTACACCTCCTCATCACCATCTGAACCGCTGCCAACAATAGTTGTGGAATCGGCAAATTTATGAATGGTGTTTGAGGCACCCACACTCACTTCTGCACACTGACACTCTTGAATTTCTGGCATCCTGTCTTCCACAGTGAAGACTGACACAAATACTTGTAAATTCATCCACTATTTTTGTCCCCCATTGTAACCTCTCCAGTGGTTTTCCACTGGTCCAATATCCACTCTCCCGTCTCTTTTACTCTTTATATATCTGATAAAACTTTTGTATCCACTTTTATTGGATAGCTTACCTTCATATTTCACATTTCTCTCCTTATTGCTTTTTAAGTTGCCTTCTGTTGGTTTTCATCGGCTTCCCAATCTTTCAGCCTCACACTGATTTTGCGATCCATGCCCTCTCTTTTGCTTTTATGCTATCTTCGACTTCCCTTGTCAGCCTCAGCCTCCAGTTTGAACACTTCTTCTTTGGGATGTATTTATGCTGGGCCTGTTGATCCAACTTTTCTCCACTCTGCATGCCCAAAAACTGCCTCGACCTCACTCCAAATCCCTCGAGTCAACCTGGCCTCTTCTGTACAGAACAAAGGGGGGGGGGGGATGAATACTCTGGAACTGCTGATATTTCAGTTTTTGAATTCTTAGTTTTCCATGCTTTACAATTTTCCCTGTTTCTCTTTCTGGCTCCACTGCAAAAACAAGGAGCATGTGATTCACAAATAAAAATTCCCAGTTAAATTGATCAAAATCACTGGCTGCAATACTCATTTTTGTGAACAAGGTGTCAGGGGCTGAATACTTTTTCAAGGCACTGTAAAAAGACAGATAGATAGATAAATAAATAATACTGAGAACAAGAGATGTAGAGTCCTTGAAAGTGAGTCCATAGGTTGTGGAATTAGGTTAGTATTGAGGTGAGTGAAGTTATCCTCACTGGACCAACAGGCTGATGATTGAAGGGTAATAACTGTGCTTGACCTGGTTATGTGAGACCCAAGGCTCCTGTACTTCCTGCCCAATGGAAGCAGTGAGAAGAGAGCACAGTCTGGATGGGGGTCACTGATGATGGATGCCGACGCTCCTTGTCGATGTGCTCAATGGTGGGGGAGCTTTTCCTGGGCACTGGGCTGTATCCACCACTTTTAATAGGCTTCTCCGTTCTTGTGTACTGGAGTGGGTCTGGGACAGATCAACCTGGGACAGTGGTGGCCTGGGCTTGAGGGGCCGGGGACGCTTTCTGCTCCTAGTGTGTTGTCTTCTTTCATAATGAGATGGAGGGGCCTCAGGAGGTAACTCTTGAGCAGAGTGTCCTGTTTTCATTCCACACACTGATCAGTAGATTAAATGGCCACAGTCCCTGGGAACGTGGAAACAATAACATGTGATTAGGGTAGGATCAGTGTCAATGGTGTTTGATGGTCAGCATGTACCCAGTGGGCCAAAGAGCCTGTTTCTGTGTTGTGTGACTGTGACTATCTCTCCGTCCTCTCTCACCTCTGCTGTCTTTCACATTCTCACTCTCCAAATCCCCTCCCCTCAAACACCTCAATGCATTGTTTCTGACCTGTGACCTTTCACCAAATGTGACCGGTGTCTATGATGTGAAAACCCCTCTGTTCTCAGACTGTTTGCATCCGGTGGCAAACAGGAGAACAGAACAGGGCAGAATTAACCAGAGGGATTTTCCTATTGGAACTGTAATGGCCACAGAAGCAGAGTGAATAATCTGGAACGTTTTGCAGAGAAACTGAATATTCAGCCCCACAAACTACATGGGCATCTCTCTGACCCTCTCTCACAACACCACCCCCCCCCCCGACTTTTCTGTCTTACTCTCCATATCAGCTCAGCACCCTATTCCAGGAAATGCTCTCAGTTCTGTTAGTGGGTGAATTTGCATCTGTGGCTTTCAACACATGATACCTGCGTATGTGAAATGAACAGTCCATTGTTCTCAATCTGCGTGTTTTTGTTGCCAATGATTTCCTGTTGTTTGCCCCCCACCCTTCTTAAAATGTGGAGTGACATTTACAATTTCCCATTCCTCCCAAACCATCCCAGAAACTAGTGACTGTTGAAAGATCACTACTCATGCCTCCGCAATCATTTCAGCCACCTCTTTCAGAACCCTGGGGTGTAGTCCGTCTGGTCCAGGTGACTTATCGACTTTCAGACCTTTCACCAACCCAAGCACCTTCTCCTTAGTAATAGCAACTACACTGACTTCTGCACCCTGACACTCGAATTTCTGGCAGAATGATGGTGTCTTTCACAGTGAAGAAAAATACAAAATACTTATTAAGTTTGTCCAGCTTTCTTAATACTGCATTATGACCTCTCCAGTGTCATTTTCCACTTGTCTCTATTTTACTTTTTGCATACCTGAAAAACCTTTTGTTTTCTTCTTTTAAATTACTGGCTAATAAACCTTCACATTTCATCTTTTCTCATTATTGCTTTTTTATAGCCTTCATTTACTTTTTAAAACCGTCCAGCTTCCCACTAATTATTGATTTACTGAATGCCCTTGCTTTCGATCTTATGCTCTCATTGATTTCCCTTTACAGCCACAGTTGCCTCATCTTCCCTTTGCAATATTTCTCCATCTTTGGTATTTATCTATCCTGCATTTCCAAATTACTCCCAGAAACTCCAACCATTGCTGCTCTGCCATCATCCCTACTAATGTCCGCTTCCAATCAACTTTGGCCAGCTCCTCTCTCATGCCTCTGTAGTTCCCTTTACCCCACTGTAATACTGATACATCTGATTTTAGCTTCTCCCTCTCAAACTGCAGGGTGAATTCTATCATATCATGATCTCTGCGTCATTCCACAACACCAAATCCAGACTTGTCTTTTCCCTGGCGGGCTCAACCACGAGCTGCTTTAAAAAGACATCTCGTAGGCATTCTACAAATTCCTTCTTTTGGGATCCAACGCCAACATGATTTTCCCAATCTAGCTGCAAATTGAAATCCCCATGGTTATCATTACATTGTCCTTTTTACATGCCCTTCCTATCTCCTGTTGCAATTTGTAGTCTACATCCTAGTTACTGTTCTGAGGCCTGTGTAAACTGAATTGGAATTGACCTTACAACTTACAACCTTCATATACAGGAGTAAAAATCTTATGTAGGGCTCTCAATACCAGTAACTGTGGTGTTAACTGTTCAGGCTAACAAAATGGCTTCTTTGTATTGTTATAATGAAATGGCTTCTCTGTATTGTTATAATGAAATGGCTTCTCTGTAATGTTACTTAATGCTGTAATGGGTTTCAGTATCTGGAATGTTTGGGTTATAACTGTAGCTAAGGGGGGAACTAGCCAATGGAGAATTGTTATGCTATCTTGTATCTGTGAGCTGAGCAGGAGTTCACGGTCTTTTTTCGGGAGGCGAGCGAGGAGGATGACGTGTGAGGAGTGGACAGCGGTTCCAGGGCAGCGGATACTGGATGTCGGCGGTTCGGACGGTGGCCGAAGGCTCGGAAGGTCGTTGTGGATGGAACCGGAGGTGTGAGCTCCAACGTATTAAAATATTATGTGCACAAACTGATAAACTTACTGATTTGGCATTTTTAGGTTATCTGTTTCTACTCACCCGTCACTAGGAAATAACTATAAAGTTGTAATTATTTACTTGCCTTTGGTGTATTGTCTGATATTTGTGTTGCGGGTGTGTATTGGCGGGGGGCACTACACCGTATTTACACCGAAGTACTGCACTATTGGCAGGGCGACGGCGGTTCACCCTAGGCGAACGGGGGTAAATTGGGGACACAGATGCTACACTTATGTTACGTCTCAATCTAAATGTGCAATTTATACTAATTTATAATAAATATTATGTACACCAGGACAGTCAATATAACATAGAAATACAGTTGCTTCAGCATGAATTAATCAGTCTGATGGCCTGGTGGAAGAAGCTGTCCCGGAGCCTGTTGGTCCTGGCTTTTATGCTGTGGTACCGTTTCCCGGATGGTAGCAGCTGGAACAGTTTGTGGTTGGGGTGACTCGGGTCCCCAATGATCCTTCAGGCCTTTTTACACACCTGTCTTTGTAAATATCCTGAATATTGGGAAGTTCACATCTACAAATGTACTGGGCTGTCCACATCACTCTCTGCAGAGTCCTGTGATTGAGGGAAGTACAGTTCCCATACCAGGCAGTGATGCAGCCAGTCAGGATGCTCTCAATTATGCCCCTGTAGAAAGTTCTTAAGATATGGGTCCCACACCAAACTTCTTCAACCATCTGAGGTGAAAGAGGCACTATTGTGCTTTCCCACCACACAGCTTCTATGTACAGACCATGTGAGATCCTCGGTGATGTTTATGCCGAGGAACTTAAGGCTGTTCACCCTCTCAACCCCAGATCCATTGATGTCAATAGGGGCTAGCCTGTCTCCATTCCTCCTGTAGTCCACAAACCAGTCCTTTTATTTTTTAACGACATTGAGGGAGAGGTTGTTTTCTTGACACCTCTGTGTTAGTGTGATACAATTCTCATCAGGGTCTTTTCAGCCTTGCAGATTCTGAATTTTACCCACAAGGATTGTACATATTCTCAATCGTATGTCAACTCGCTCTCAGAATTCAATTTCCACCCCAACTTTCTGCTTACCCTCCTATCCATTCAATACAATGTGTATGTTAAACACATTCCCTGTTCTACTGTTCTACCACACCGTTCCCTGTGTGAGTCTGAGCCTGCTTTACATTCCCAAAGTGCGATCATGCTTGTCTGCATTAAATTCCATCTGCCATTTCCCCAGCTCATCCAGATCCTGCTGCAGATATTGATAGCCTTCCTCACGCCCACTATGCCCCCAGTGTTGGTGTCTCCCACACACTGGCCGATTCAGTTTACCTTGGTCTCATACAGAACATCGAACAGTACAGCACAGGAACAGGCCATTCGGCCCTCAATGTTGTGCTGGACCAGCTAAAAAGTAAATCAAAAAATCCAAAATCTAATCCCTCCTTCCCACACAATGTCCAAATCCCTCTATCTTCCTCACATCCATCAGTCAATCTAAACGTCCTTTAAAAACCCCTAATGTATTTGCCTCTACCATCATACCAGGCAGCGATTTCCAGGCATCCACCATTCCGTGAGTAAAAAAAACTTACCCCTCACATCCCCCTTGAACCTACCCCTCTCTCACCTTCAATACCTGCTCTCTGGAGTTGGACACTTCAACCCTGGAAACAGACACTCCTTATCTGCTCTATCTCAGCCTCTCATAATCATAAAAACCTCGATCAGATCTTCCCTCAGCCTCCACTGTTCCAAAGAAAATAACCCAAGTTTTCTGCCCCATCCACACCCCTTGCACTAAGGTCGTCCCAGTTTACATGAGGGAAGTTGAAACCCCCCCATGACAACATTATTTTTCTCAAACGCATCTCTCCCATTTCCTGCACATCTGCCCTCACTCACCCCATCCACCCGCCACCCCACTCCTTGTTCCCCTTGTCCTTACCTACCACCCCACCAGCCTCCAGGTCCAACATATAATTCTCCGTAACTTCCGCCACCTCCAACGGGATCCCACTACCAAACACATCTTTCTGCTTTTCGCAGGGATCGCTCCCTACGCGAGTCCCTTGTCCACTCGTCCCCCCATCCCTTCCCAATGATCTCCCTCCTGGCACTTATCCTTGTAAATGGAACAAGTGCTACACCTGCCCTTACACTTCCTCCCTCACCACCATTCAGGGCCCCAGACAGTCCTTCCAGGTGAGGCGACACTTCACCTGTGAGTCGGCTAGTGTGGTATACTGCATCCGGTGCTCCCGGTGTGGCCTTTTATATATTGGTGAGACCCGACGCAGACTGGGAGACTGTTTCGCTGAACACCTACGCTCGGTCCGCCAGAAAAAGCAGGATCTTCCAGTGGCCACACATTTTAATTCCACGTCCCATTCCCATTCTGATATGTCTATCCATGGCCTCCTCTATTGTCAAAATGAATCCAAACTCAGGTTGGAGGAACAACACCTTATATACCTGCTGGGTAGCCTCCAACCTGATGGCATGAACATTGACTTCTCTAACTTCTGTTAATGCCCCTCCTTCCCTTCTTACCCCATCCCTGACATATTTAGTTGTTTACCTGTTCTCCATCTCCCTCTGGTGCTTCCCCCCCTTTCTTTCTCCTGAGGCCTCCCATCCCATGATCCTTTCCCTTCTCCAGCTCTGTATCACTTTCGCCAATCACCTTTCCAGCTCTTAGCTTCATCCCACCCCCTCCGGTGTACTCCTATCATTTTGCATTTCCCCCTCCCCCCACTACTTTCAAATCTCTTACTATCTTTTCTTTCGCTTAGTCCTGATGAAGGGTCTCGGCCCGAAACGTCGACAGCGCTTCTCCCTATAGATGCTGCCTGGCCTGCTGTGTTCTACCAGCATTTTGTGTGTTGTTGTTGTTTGAATTTCCAGCATCTGCAGATTTCCTCATGTTTGCTCCATTATTTTTACACATTTCCTGAACCTGATTACATATCTATTCAATGTCCCGGTGACTACTGGGGGTGTGTTGTTCAATCCCATCAGTGTGATTGCACCCTGGGTTCCACCCAATGTCTGACCCTTAACCTGATTACATATCTATTCAATGTCCCGGTGACTACTGGGGGTGTGTTGTTCAATCCCATCAGTGTGATTGCACCCTTCCACCCAATGTCTGACCCTTAACCTGATTACATATCTATTCAATGTCCCGGTGACTACTGGGGGTGTGTTGTTCAATCCCATCAGTGTGATTGCACCCTTCCACCCAATGTCTGACCCTTAACCTGATTACATATCTATTCAATGTCCCGGTGACTACTGGGGGTGTGTTGTTCAATCCCATCAGTGTGATTGCACCCTGGGTTCCACCCAATGTCTGACCCTTAACCTGATTACATATCTATTCAATGTCCCGGTGACTACCGGGGGTGTGTTGTTCAATCCCATCAGTGTGATTGCACCCTTCCACCCAATGTCTGACCCTTAACCTGATTACATATCTATTCAATGTCCCGGTGACTACTGGGGGTGTGTTGTTCAATCCCATCAGTGTGATTGCACCCTGGGTTCCACCCAATGTCTGACCCTTAACCTGATTACATATCTATTCAATGTCCCGGTGACTACTGGGGGTGTGTTGTTCAATCCCATCAGTGTGATTGCACCCTGGGTTCCACCCAATGTCTGACCCTTAACCTGATTACATATCTATTCAATGTCCCGGTGACTACTGGGGGTGTGTTGTTCAATCCCATCAGTGTGATTGCACCCTGGGTTCCACCCAATGTCTGACCCTTAACCTGATTACATATCTATTCAATGTCCCGGTGACTACTGGGGGTGTGTTGTTCAATCCCATCAGTGTGATTGCACCCTGAGTTCCACCCAATGTCTGACCCTTGCATTATGTCTCCCCTGAGTGCAACTTGACATTGTCAGAACTTCTCAACGCCAAATCAATTATGAGTAATTTCTCCTACACGAGAACAAATTTTTGTATAATCAAAAACCCCTTTTCTCCATATCCATGTCTTGCTTGCGGAAGAATTCCACCCGTCCTGCACATCTCTGAAACATCTGCAAGCCAGTTCCACGGGACAGTCAGAGCAAGGCCTCCCCCCACCCCCAGGGCTGTAAGTTGTGGGGTTTGGGGGAGAGGGAATGTCCGTCGCTGTTTGGGGAGATGCTCCATACAGACCCCAACCACACGAAGGCCAGATGCATCAGAAAGGGTCCCTGTGATCAGGAGAACCTGACGGTCCCCTATCAGAACTCAGTGGTTACCTGGGATCATCTCAGAGGCTCTGCATATGGCGTCCGTCAGCTTCTCCTGCCCGGCATGGGGGCTTGTCCTCCTACCTGGATCTGGGACGAGAGAAGGTCCAGGTGAGAAATGGAGTTTGGAGGATTGGTCCAGGGCTGAGACTGATTCTTCCTGCAACGTCCACACACCAGCCAGTTCTATTCTTCCACCACACTCCCCCAGTCTCTCCACCAGGCTCAGTTCCATCACTCTGACACACTGCACACACAGACTCCTTCCCAATTCCCCCATTTGCTCATCCCCAACCTCCTCCATCATTCAGAAGGACATGCTCGTAGGCAGAGGAAGTGGGGTGGCTCTCTTGGTAAAAAATAAAATCAAATCCTTAGAAACAGGTGAATAATATTGGAAGATGTTGAATCCTTGGGGGTTGAGTTAAGAAAATGCAAGGATAACAAGACCCTGTTGGGGGTTATATACAGGATTCTCAACAGTAGCCAGGATGTGGGGTAGAACTTACAACGGGAGATAGAAAAGGCAGGAAAAAAGAGCAAAGTTACGATAGTCATGGGGGATTTCAATATGCAGCAGATTAGGAAAATCAGATTGGGGCTGGATTCCAAGAGAATGCATGAGAGTGGAGCTCGCCAAAGTTGATTGAAAGGGAATACTTGCAGTGATGACAGTAGAACAGCAAAGGCTGGAATTTCTGGAGCAATTCGGAAGGTGCAGGATAGATAAATCCCAAAGAAAACAAAGTCTTAAATGGAGGATGATGCAACCATGATGACAAGGGAAGTGAAAGTCAGCATAAAAGCAAAAGAAAGGGCAGAGAATAGAGCAAGAATTAGTGGGAGGTTCGAGGATTCAGAAGCTTTTAAAAGCCAATAGAAGGTAACTGAAAAAAAAGAAAAAAGATGCAATATGGAAGTAAGTTAGCCAATAATAAAAAAGAGCACACAAAAAGATTTTTTAGACAAATCAAGGGTAAAAGAGAGTGGATATCAGACCAATGCAAAATGATGCTGTAAATACACATAACACACACACAAGTTAATATCACCACTTGTAAATTCATAAATATTAAGGTGCATTTGTGACACAAGTTAAAAAGTAGACTGCATCATGCTTCAAGTGTGATGTGACCTGGCAGGAGGCTGGGAGTTCAGTGTCTGACAGCCTGGGGAAAGAAGTTGTTTCCCATCCTAATCGTTCTTGTGTCAGTCTTTACGATGGAAGAAACCAGCTGTACATCTGAAATTGGAGAGTGCCTCAGGGTAGAAGTGAGTGTACTTGCTAATACTAAGGAGAAGGTGCTTAAGTCAACTGGACCAGATGGACTACACCCCAGGGGTTTGCAAGAGATGAAGGCATTAGTAGGGATATTTCAACAACACTGGATTCTGGAATGGAGGCTAGTGAAGTTATCCACTCTGATTCAGCAGCCTGATGGTTGAAGGGTAACAACTGTTCTTGAACTGGTGATGTGAGATGCAAGAATCCTGTATCTCCTGCCCAATAGAAGCAGTGGGAAGAGACGATAGTCTGGGTATGCTGACCACACCACTTTTAACAGTCTTCGCCATTCTTGTGTACTGGTGTGGGACTGGGACAAATCAGTCTTGAGGGTCCGGGACATCTTCTGCTCCTGGTGTGTTGTCTTCTTGCATAATAAGATGGAGGGGCCTCAGGAGGTAACTCTGGAGCAGAGTCCTGGTTTCATTCCACACACTGATCAGTAGATTAAATGGCCACAGAAAACTGCCACTGGGGGAATGTGGAGACAATAACGTGTGATTAGGTTAGGATCAGTGTCAATGGTGTTTGATGGTCAGCACGTACCCAGTGGGCCAAAGAGCCTGTTTCTGTGTTGTTTGACTGTGATTCTTTCTCCCTTCCTCTCTCACCTCTGCTCCCTTTCACTTTCTGGCTCTCCTAATACCCTCCCCTCAATGCATTGATTTTGACCTGAGACCTTTCAGCAAATGTGACCTGTGTCTATGATGTGAAAACCCCTCTGTTCTCAGTCTGTTCACATCCGGAGGCAAACAGGAGAACAGAACAGGGCAGAATTAGCCGACTGTACACTAGACCTGGTTTACACTAACATACCAGGAGCACATAAAGCTGTTCCCCTGCCCCACACTGGGCTCTCAGATCACTTGTCTGTTATGCTAATTCCAGCATACAAACCACTGATCAAACTGGCCAAACCAGTTCTGAGGGAGCCATCTCAGTATTGCAGGACTGCTTTGAAACACAAACTGGAGAATGTTCAGAAAGGCTGCTACCTATGTCAACCACGTAACATCGAGGAATGTGTGGATTCTGTGACCAGCTACACAGAGAAGTGTACTGAGAATGTTACCATCACAAAACACATCCGTGTGGGGCCAGTCAGAATCCATGGCTCACTGCAGAGGGCCATGCACGGCTGAGGGATCGTGATGCTGTCTCTGGATCAGAGGGACCAGGACGCCTCACTCCCCGACAGGCTGAATGTCTTTTACGCCCGGTTTGATGCACAGAACAAAGTGCTGGTGAGAGAGACACTCTGGGGAGGAGACCCTCCGTCTGGCTGAAGCTGAGGTGAGGAAGACCCTGGTCAGTGTTAACCCACACAAAGCTGATAATATACCAGGTCAGGTTCTGAATGACTGTGCATCCCAGCTAACTGAGGTGCTGACGGATATATTCCACATCTCTCTGGAGCAGTCCATTGCCCCTCAGTTTTCAAGATGGCAACCACCATTCCAGGGCCAAAGAAGGTGACAGTAACCTGTCTAAATTACTATCATCTGGTGGCATTAACATCAGCCATTATGAAATGCTTTGACCGGCTGGTCATGGAGCACATTAAAGACTCTCTCCTGCCTACATTGCCCCCTTTCCGGTTCACTTTCTGGTTCGGATTGAATTGATCCAATGATGATGCACTAGTCTCTGCCATCCACTCTGTCCTGTCCCACCTGGAAAATGGGGTCTCACATTTATACACCAGTTTGGCATTTAACACCATCGTACCCTAGAAACTGCCCTCTCTGGGTGTCAACACGTCCCTCTGTAACTGGATCCTGGACTCTGAATGAAAGGCCACAGTCAGTCTGTGTGGACAGTAAAGTCTCCAGTCCCATTACACTGAGCACTGGCGCTCCCCAGGTCTGTATGCTCAGCCCGCTGCTGACACATGACTGTGTCACGGGATTCAGCTCAAACCCTGTCAACAGCGGTTGTGGCCTCAGCAACAACGATGACCAGTTGGAGTACAGAGAGGAAGTGGAGAGGGTGGTGGACTGGTGTGAGAACAACAACCCCAGTCTGAAGGGGAGGTAAGGGGATTAGGAAGGGTTCCCCTGTGGCCATTCCCCTCAGAAACAAGCACATCTCTACGGACAACACAAAAATACAACTGCAGATGCTGTGGATCAAAGAATACGTACACAACGCTGGAAGAACTCGGCAGGTCAGGCAGCATCCGTGAGAAAAGAGTAGCCAACGTTTCGGGCCGAGACCCTTCATCAGGAATGGGGAGGAAGAGAGGGCCGAAGCCCAGCATTAGACATAGGGGAGGGGGGTAGGGCCTAGAAGTGCCAGGTGGAAAACCAATCAGAGGAAAGATAAAGGGGGGAGGGGGAGGGGATAAGCATGAAAGAACTGTAGAGATCTAGTTGAAAGGGGAGAGAGGCAGAGAGGGACCTGGGATAGGGGAAGGGGGAGGGGGGGGGGGAATTACCGGAAACTGGAGAATTCAATGTTCATACCACCAGGCTGGAGGCTACCCAGACGGTAGATGAGGTGTTGCTCCTCCAACCTGAGTTTGGCCTCATCATGGCAGTAGAGGAGGCCATGTATGGACATATCTAGATGGGAGTGAGAGGCTGAGTTGAAGTGGGTGGCAACCGGGAGGTCCTGTCTATTGTGAAGGACGGAGCATAGGTGCTCGATGAAGCCGTCCCTCAATCTGCGTCGGGTCTCGCCGATGAAGAGGAGGCTGCACCGGGAGCACCGGATGCAATAGACGACTCCAGCAGACTCGCAGGTGAAGTGTTGCCTCACCTGGAAGGACTGTCTGGGGCCCGGAATGGTGGTAAGGGGGCAGGTGTGGGGACAGGTGGAGCATTTGCGCTTGCAGGGATAAGTGCCAGGTGGGAGTTCTGTGGGGAGGGACGTGTGGACCAGGTAGTCGCGGAGGGAACGATCCCTGCGAAAAGCTGAGAGGGGCAGGGAGGGAAAGATGAGCTTGCTGGTGGGGTCCTGTTGAAGGTGGCGGAAGTTGCGGAGGATAATGTGTTGGATCCAGAGGCTGGTGGGGTGGTAGGTGAGGACAAGGGGAACCCTGTCCCTGTTGTGGTGATGGGAGGATGGGTTAAGGGCTGAAGTGCGGGAAGTGGAGGAGATGCGGGTGAGGGCATCTTTGATGACACCTCTATGGATCCTACTTGGGGGGGTGACCCACTGAGGCTTGGCAACACCAGCCCGGTTTGTGGATGATACGAAGATTGGTGAAATTGTGGATAGTGTGGAAGACGTGCAGAGAATACAGTGTGATATAGATCAGTTGCAGATATGGGCTGAGAAATGGCAGATGAAGCTTAACACAGATAAATGTGAGGTGTTGCACCTTGACAGGGAAAATGCAAGGAGACAGTTCATTGTTAAGGGCAACATCATTAGCAGTGTTGCTGAGAAGAGAGATCTTTGGACTCAAGTTCACAGCTCCTTGAAAGTGGCTACACAGTTCAATAAGGTGGTTAAGAAGGCTTATGGAATGCTTGCTCTTATTAGTCGAGACATTGAGTTCCAAAGTCAAGAGGTTATGTTGCAACTTTATAAAAGTCTGGTTGGGCCACATCTGGACTGTTGCAAACCGTCCTGGTCACATCACTACAGGACAGATGTTGAGGCTTTGGAGAGGGTACAGAAGAGGTTTGCCAGGATGATCCCTGGTTCAGAGGGCATGAGAGGTTGGATAAACTTCGGTTGTCGTCTCTGGAGTGGAGGAGGCTGAGGGGACATCTGATAGAGGTTTATAATATTATGCGAGGTGGAGTGGACAAGGAGTATCTGTTTCCCAGGGTTGAAATGTCTAATACAGGTATGTATTGAAGGTGAGAGTAGTTAGATTCAAAGGGGATGTGAGGGGTAAGTTTTTTACTCAGAGAGTGATGGATGCCTGGAATGTGCTGCCTGGTGTGGTGGTAGAGTCAAATACACGAGAGGCTTTTAAGAGATGTTTAGATAGACACATGGATGTGTGGAAGATGTTGGGATATGGACATTCTGTAGGTTGGAGGGATTAGTCTGTCTGATTTGCTTTGTAGCTGGATCGGCACAACATTATGGGCTGAAGGAGCTGTTCCTGTGCTTTACTGTTCTATGTTTTATGTCTACATCCTTGAGTGGCCCAGTTTGAGTCTTGACCTTCACTCGATTGAACATCTCTGGCAAGCCATCAATAAAGCTGTCTACCGTCACTTCCCAACTAATCCGGCACAGTTTGAGCAAATTTACAGGAGTTAATGGGTAAATCCTGTTCCCTTACGTTGTACAAAGCAAATAAAGACTTATCTGAAAAGACTATTGGCTGTGAGAGGTGGTTCAGTTAAGTACTGAGCAAACGGGATGAATATTTAGACTAATGACGTTTCAGTTTTTGAATTTTTAGTTTCACCATACTTCATATTTTCCTTTGTTTTTTTGGCTCCATGGTGAAAAAAGGAGCACGTGATTCACAAATAAAAATTTTCAGTTAAATTAATCAACATCCCTGGTTATTAAGGTGAACAAGGTGCTGGGATCAGTTTAGTTTGAGGTGAGTGAAGTTATCCTCACTGGATCAGCAGCCTAATGATTGAAGGGTAATAACTGTGCTTGACCTGGTGGAGTGAGACCCAAGGCTCCTGTACCTCCTGCCCAATGGAAGCAGTGAGAAGAGAGCACGGTCTGGATGGGGGTCACTGATGATGGATGCAGCTTTCTTGTGTCAACGCTCCTTCTGGATGTGCTCAAAAGTGGGGAGGCCAGTTTCAGTGTTGTATGACTCTGTGAATCACACTGTCAATCTCTCTCTCTCTCCCCCTCTTCCTTTCTCACCTCAACTGTCTTTCACTTTCTTGCTCTCCGCTTTCTCCACCCCCAACACCTCACATTGTGCCAATGCCTCTTGCTTTGACCTGTGACCTTTCACCAAATGTGACCTGTGTCTATGATGTGAAAACCCCTCTGTTCTCAGTCTGTTCGCATCCGGTGGCAAACAGGAGAACAGAACAGGGCAGAATTAACCAGAGGGATGTTCCTATTGGAACTGTAATGGCCACAGAAGCAGAGTGAATAATTTGTAATGTTTTGCAGGGAAACTGAATATTCAGTCCCACAAACTACATGGCATCTCTCTGACCCTCTCTCACCTCACCCCCCCCCACCCCCCACCTTTCTGTCTCACTCTCCGAATCAGCTCAGCAGCTAGGAACTCCTCTCAGTTCTGTTAGTGGGTGAATTTGCATCTGTGGCTTTCAACACGTGATACCTGCGTGAGTGAAATGAACAGTCCATTGTTCTCAATCTGTGTGTTTTTTGTTGCCTTTGATTTCCTGTTGTTTGCCTCCCACCCTTCTTAAAGAGTGAAGTGACATTTACAATTTCCCATTCCTCCCAAACCATCCCAGAATCTAGTGATTGTTGAAAGATCACTACTGATGCCTCCACAATCATTTCAGCCACCTCTTTCAGAACCCTGGGGTGTAGTCCATCTGGTCCAGGTGACTTATCGACTTTCAGACCTTTCACCTACCCAAGCACCTTCTCCTTCGTAATAGCAACAACACTCACTTCTGCACCCTGACACTTGAATTTCTGGCAGACTGATGGTGTCTTTCACAGTGAAGAAAAATACAAAATACTTATTAAGTTTGGCCGCCTTTCTTAATACTGCATTATGACCTCTCCAGTGTCATTTTCCACTTGTCTCTATTTTACTTTTTGCATACCTGAAAAACCTTTTGTTTTCTTCTTTTGTATTACTGGCTAATTAACCTTCACATTTAATCTTTTCTCATCATTGCTTTTTTATAGCTTTCATTTAGTTTTTAAAACCCTCCAGGTTCCCACTAATTATTGATTTACTGAATGCTCTTGCTTTCGATGTTATGCTGTCATTGACTTCTCTTTCCAGCCACAGTTGCCTTATCCACCCTTTGCAATATTTCTTCTTCTTTGGTATTTATCTATCCTACATTTCCAAATTCCTCCCAGAAACTCCAGCCATCGCTGCTCTGCCAACATCCCTGATAACGTCCCATTCCGATCAACTTTGGCCAGCTCCTCTCTCATGCCTCTGTAGTTCCCTTTACCCCACTGTAATACTGATACATCTGATTTTAGCTTCTCCGTCTCAAACTGCAGGGTGAATTCTATATCATGATCTCTGCCTCATTACACAACACCAAATCCAGACTTGTCTTTTCCCTGGTGGGCTCAACCACAAGCTGTTTTAAAAAGCCATCTCGAAGGCATTCTACAAATTCCTTCTTTTGGGATCCAGCACCAACATGATTTTCCCAATCTACCTGCAAATTGAAATCCCCATGGATATCATTACATTGTCCTTTTTACATGCCCTTCCTATCTCCTGTTGCAATTTGTAGTCTACATCCTAGTTACTGTTCTGAGGCCTGTGTAAACTGAATTGGAATTGACCTTACAACTTACAACCTTCATATACAGGAGTAAAAGTCTTATGTCGGGCTCTCAGTACCAGTAACTGTGGTGTTAATTGTTCAGGCTAACAAAATGGCTTCTTTGTATTGTTATAATGAAATAGCTTCTCTGTAATGTTACTTATTGCTATAATGGGGTTCTGTATCTGGAATAGAAACATAGAAAATAGGTGCAGGGTAGGCCATTCGGCCCTTCGAACCTGCACTGCCATTCAGTATGATCATGGCTGATCATCCAACACAGAACTCTGTACCTGCTTTCTCTCCATACCCCCTGATCCCTTTAGCCACATCTAACTCCCTTTTAAATATAGCCAATGAACCAGCCTCAGAGAATTCCACAGATTCACCACTCTTTGTGTGAAGAAATTTTTCCTCATCTCGGTCCTAAAAGGCTTCCCCTTTATCCTTAAACTGTGACCCCTCGTTTGGGACTTCCCCAACATTGGAAACAATATTCCTGCACCTAGCCTGTCCAATCCCTTTAGAATTTTATACGTTTCAATAAGATCCCCACTCAATCTTCTACATTCCAGCAAGTATAAGCCTAGTCAATCCAGTCTTTCTTCATATGAAAGTCCTGCCATCCCAGGAATCAATCTGGTGAACCTAAATTGTACTCCCTCTATGGCAAGAATGTCTTTCCTCAGATTAGGGGACCAAAACTGCACACAATACTCCAGGTGTGGTCTCAGCAAGGCCTTGTACAACTGCAGTAGAACCTCCCTGCTCCTGAACTCAAATCCTCTTGCCATGAATGCCAACATACCATTCGCCTTTTTCACCACCTGCTGTACCTGCATGCCCACTTTCAATGACTGGTGTACAATGACACCCAGGTCTTGTTGCACCTCCCCTTTTCCTAATCAGCCACCATTCAGATAATAATCTGTTTTCCTATTCTTGCCACCAAAGTGGATAACCTCACATTTATCCATATTAAATTGCATCTGCCATGTATTTGCCCACTCACCTAATCTATCCAAGTCACCCTGCATCCTCTCAGCATCCTCCTCACAGCTAACAATACCACCCAGCTTCGTGTCATCCACAAATTTGGAGATGCTGCATTTAATTCCCTCGTCTAAATCATTAATATATCTTGTAAACAACTGGGGTCCCAGTGCTGAGCCTTGCGGTACCCCACTAGTCACTGCCTGACATTCTGAAAAGGTCTAGTTTATTCCCACTCTTTGCTTCCTGTCTGCCAACCAATTCTCTATCCACATCAATACCATACCCCCAATAACGTGTGCATTAAGTTTGCACACTAATCTCCTGTGTGGGACCTTGTTAAAAGCCTTTTGAAAATGCAAATATACCACATCCACTGGTTCTCCCCTATCCACTCAACTAGTTACATCCTCAAAAAAATCTATAAGATTCGTCAGACAGGGTTTTACTTTCACAAATCCATGCTGACTTTGTCCAATGATTTCATCGCTTTCCAAATGTGTCGTTATCACATCTTTGATAACCGACTCCAGCATCTTCCCCACCACCGATGTCAGGCTAACCGGTCTATAATTCCCCGGTTTCTCTCTCCCTCCTTTTTTAAAAAGTGGGTTACATTAGCCACCCTCCAATCCTCAGGAACTAATCCAGAATCTAGAGAGTTTTGAAAAATTATCACTAATGCATCCACTATTTCTTGGGCTACTTCCTTAAGCACTCTGGGATGCAGACCATCTGGCCCTAGGGATTTATCTGCCTTTAATCCCTTCAATTTACCTAACACCACTTCCCTACTAACATGTATTTCCCTCAGTTCCTCCATCTCACTAGACCTTCGGTCCCCTACTATTTCCAGAAGATTATTTATGTCCTCCTTAGTGAAGACAGAAACAAAGTAGCTATTCAATTGGTCTGCCATGTCCTTGCTCCCCATGATCAATTCACCTGTTTCTGACTGTAATGGACCTACATTTGTCTATACCAATCCTTTTCTTTTCACATAGCTATAAAAGCTTTTACAGTCAGTTTTTATGTTCCCTGCCAGCTTTCTCTCATTTTTTTTTCCCTTTCCTAATTAAGCCCTTTGTCCTCCTCTGCTGGTCTCTGAATTTCTCCCAGTCTTCAGGTGTGCCGCTTTTTCTGGCTAATCTGTATGTTTCTGCTTTGAAATAGATACTATCCCTAATTTTCCTTGTCAGCCACAGGTGCACTACCTTCCCTGGTTTATTCTTTTGCAAACTGGGATGAACAATTGTTGTAGTTCATCCATGCGATCTTTAAATGCTTGCCATTGCATATCCACCATCAACCCTTTAAGTATCATTTGCCACTTGGCTAATTCACATCTCATACCTTCAAAGTTACCCTTCTTTAAGTTCAGAACCCTTGTTTCTGAATCAACTATATCACTCTCCATCTTAATGAAGAATTCCACCATATTATGGTCACTCTTACCCAAGGGGCCTCGCACAACAAGATTGCTAACTAACCCTTCCTCATTGGTCAATTCCTAATCTAGAATGGCCTGCTCTCTAGTTGGTTCCTCAACATGTTGGTTCAGAAAACCATCCCGCATACATTCCAAGAAATCCTCTTCCTCAGCACCCTTACCAATTTGGTTCATCCAATCTATATGTAGATTGAAGTCACCCATTATAACTGCTGTTCCTTTATTGCACACTTTTCTAATTTCCGGTTTAATGCCATCCCCAACCTCACTACTACTGTTAGGTGCCCTGTACACAACTCCCACCAGCATTTTCTGCCCCTTAATGTTATGCAGCTCTACCCATATCGATTCCACATCCTCCAGGCTCATGCCCTTCCTTTCTATTGTGTTAATCTCCTCTCTAACCAGCAATGCTACCTCACCTCCTTTTCTTTTCAGTCTATCCCTCCTGCATATTGAATATCTCTGGATGTTGAGCTCCCATCCTTGGTCACCCTGGAGCCATGTCTCTGTGATCCCAACTATATCATATTCATTAATAACTACCTGCACATTCAATTCATCCACCTTGTTACGAGTGCTCCTTGCATTGACACACAAAGCCTTCAGGCTTGTTTCTGCAACACTCTTAGCCCTTATACAATTATGTTGAAAAGTGGCCCTTTTTGATTTTTGCCCTGGATTTGCCTGCCTGCCACTTTTACTTTTCACCTTACTACTTTTTGCTTCTACCCTCATTTTCCACCCCTCTGTCTCTCTGCACTTGTTCCCACCCCCCTGCCACATTAGTTTAAATCCTCCTGAACAGCAGTAGCAAACGCTCCCCCAGGACATTGGTTCCAGTCCAGAATGTTTGGGTTATAACTGTAGCTAAGGGGGGAACTAGCCAATGGAGAACTGTTATGCTATCTTGTATCTGTAAGCTAAGCAGGAGTTTGTGGTCTTTCTTCGGGAGGTGAATGAGGAGGATGGACTTGTGAGGAGCGGACCGTGGTTCCAGGACAGCGGATACTGGACGTCGGCAGTTCAGACGGTGGCTGAAGGCTCAGAAGGTCGTTGTGGATGGAACCGGAGGCGTGAGTCGTATTAAAATATTATGTGCACAAACTGATAAACTTACTGATTTGGCGTTTTTAGGTTATCTGTTTCTACTAACCCATCACTGGGAAATAACTATAAAGTTGTAATTATTTACTCGCCTTTGGTGTATTGTCTGATATTTGTGTTGTGAGTGTGTACTGGGGAGGCATTACACCGTATTTACACCAAAGTATTACACTATTGGCGGGGCGACGGCGGTTCACTGTAGGTGAATGGGGGTAAATTGGGGTAATGCTACACTTATGTTACGTCTCTATCGAAATGTGCAATTTATACTAATTTATAATATTATGTACACCAGGACAGTCAATATAACATAGAAATACAGTTGTATCAGTATGAATTCAACATTCTGATGGCCTGGTGGAAGAAGCTGTCCCGGAGCCTGTTGGTTCTGGCGTTTATGCTGCTGTACCGTTTCCCAGATGGTAGTAGCTGGAACATTTTGTAGTTGGGTTGACTCGGGTCCCCAATGATCCTTCAGGCCCTTTTTATACACGTGTCTTTGTAAATGTCCTGAATATTGGGAAGTTCACATCTGCAAATGAGCTGGGCTGTCCACACCACTCTCTGCAGAGTCCTGCGATTAAGGGAAGTACAGTTCCCATACCAGGCAGTGATGCAGCCAGTCAGGATGCTCTCAGTTGGGCCCCTTATGATTTGGGGGCCAAAACCAAACTTCTGCAACCGTCTGAGGTGAAAGAGGCACTGTTGTGCTTTTCCCACCACACAGCTGGTATGTACAGACATTGTGAGATCCTCAGTGATGTTTATGCCGAGGAACTTAAGGCTGTTCACCCTCTCAACCCCAGAACCATTGATGTCAATAGGGGAGAGCCTGTCTCCATTCCTCCTGTAGTCCATAACCAGCTCCTTTTATTTTTTAACGACATTGAGAGAGAGGTTGTTTTCTTGACACCACTGTGTCAGTGTGATATAACTCTCATCAGGAATTTTTTTATCCTTGCAGATTCTGAATTTTACTCACAAGGATTCTACATATTCTCAGTCCTATGCCAACTCCCTCTCAGAATTCAATTCCCACCCCAACCCTTCTGCTTACCCTCCTATCCATTCAATACAATGTGTATGTTAAACTCCCAACCACGACTCAGTGATGCCCACAATGTCATACCTGAGCATTAAAAGATAACACTTTCAGTGCTGTATTCATCACACCGTCACCGACCTCATCGACTCTGGGATCTCCCATCCAATGCCACCAACTTCATAGTTCCCTTAACCTGCACCCACTGTTTCAACCTCCCACCCAAATCCATAAACCTGACTGTCCAGTTAGACCCAGTGTTTCAGCCTGCTCCTACCCCACTGAACTTACATCTGCATACCTCCACTGTTATATTCCCCCTCGTTCAGTCCCTTCCTACCTACATCCATCACACTTCACACGCTCTTGATCATTTCAATTTCTTTAAGCTTCCTGGTCCTGATCGTCTCATTTTTACTATGGATGTCCAGACCCGATATACTTCCATTCCCCATCAGGTGGGCATTAAAGCTCTCTGCTCCCTTCAGAACAACAGAGTCAACCAGTTACCCTCTACCACCACTCTCCTCCATCTGATGGAACTGGTCCTCATCCTCAATAATTTCTCCTTCAGTTCCTCCCACTACCTTCAAACAAAGGTGTAGCCATGGGCTCACATGGGTCCAGGTGTGCCTCCCTTTTTGTCGGCTACATTTAACAGTTCCTGTTCAAAGCGTACACAAGTATTGCTCCCCAACTCTTCCTACACTACATCGATGACCCATTGGTGATGATTACTCGCCTTTGGTGTATTGTCTGATATTTGTGTTGCGAGTGTGTACTGGGGGGGGGGGGGCATTACACCGTATTTACACCAAAGTATTGCACTGTTAGCGGGGCGACAGCGGTTCACCCTAGGTGAAAGGGGGCAAATTGGGGGCACAGATGCTACACTTGCAAGCAGAACAAGAGCTACAACTGCCCTTACACCTCCTCCCTCACTACCATTCAGGGCCCTAAACAGTCCTTCCAGGTGAGCTGACACTTCACCTGTGAGTCTGTTGGGGCATCTACTGTATCCGGTGCTCCTGGTGTGGCCTCCTGTATATCAGAGACACCCAATGAAAATTGGGAGATCACTTCACCGAGTACCTACGATCCAACTGTTGGGAAAAGCAGGATTTCCCAGAGGCCACACGAGGAAATCTGCTGATGCTGGAAGTTCAAACAACACACACAAAATGCTGGTGGAACACAGCTTGCGGCAGAGGTGGAGGGATTGTGAGAAGGGGAAAGCATTTCTGCAAGAGACAGGGTGGGAAGAGGAATAGTCCAGGTAGCTGTGAGAGTCTGTAGGCTTATAGTAGGTATCAGTATATAGGCCGTCTCCAGAGGCCACCCATTTCAATTCTGCTTCCCATTCCCATTCCAACACGTCAGTCCATGGCCTCCCCCACTGTCGCAATGAGGTCACGCTCAGGCTGGAGAGCAACACTTTATATTCTGTCTGGGAGCATCCAACCAGATGGCATGAACATTGATTTCTCGAATTTCCTCTCACTAACTCACAAACAGACATACTCACACACAGATACACAGAGACAACACACACATACCTATCGGATGAAGGGATGTAATTCTCATCCTTGGGGTCATCGAAGAATTCGTAAACATCATCGGAATCCACCTCGCTCAGTTCCTCCTCGCTGTCATTGTCACTGTGAGGTAGAGGACATGGGGGATGAGGGGAGGGAGGCAGGAAGGTGGCAAGCCAACTTGAGAGTGTGTGATGGGACGGTGTGGAGGGAGATTCACTCTGTGTCTGACCCCGGGAGTGTGTGATGGGACGGTGTGGAGGGAGATTCACTCTGTGTCTGACCCCGGGAGTGTGTGATGGGACGGTGTGGAGGGAGATTCACTCTGTGTCTGACCCCGGGAGTGTGTGATGGGACGGTGTGGAGGGAGATTCACTCTGTGTCTGACCCCGGGAGTGTGTGATGGGACGGTGTGGAGGGAGCTTCACTCTGTGTCTGACCCCGGGAGTGTGTGATGGGACGGTGTGGAGGGAGATTCACTCTGTGTCTGACCCCGGGAGTGTGTGATGGGACGGTGTGGAGGGAGCTTCACTCTGTGTCCTGACCCCGGGAGTGTGTGATGGGACGGTGTGGAGGAAGATTCACTCTGTGTCTGACCCCGGGAGTGTGTGATGGGACAATGTGGAGGAAGATTCACTCTGTGTCTGACCCCGGGATTGTGTGGTGGGACGGTGTGGAGGGAGTGTGTGATGGGACGGTGTGGAGGAAGATTCACTCTATGTCTGACCCCGGGATTGTGAGGTGGGACGGTGTGGAGGGAGTGTGTGATGGGACGGTGTGGAGGAAGATTCACTCTGTGTCTGACCCCGGGATTGTGTGGTGGGACGGTGTGGAGGGAGTGTGTGATGGGACGGTGTGGAGGAAGATTCACTCTGTGTCTGACCCCGGGATTGTGTGATGGGACAGTGTGGAGGGAGTATGTGATGGGACGGTGTGGAGGGAGCTTCACTCTGTGTCTGACCCCGGGAGTGTGTGATGGGACAATGTGGAGGAAGATTCACTCTGTGTCTGACCCCGGGATTGTGTGGTGGGACGGTGTGGAGGAAGATTCACTCTGTGTCTGACCCCGGGAGTGTGTGATGGGACAATGTGGAGGAAGATTCACTCTGTGTCTGACCCCGGGATTGTGTGGTGGGACGGTGTGGAGGGAGTGTGTGATGGGACGGTGTGGAGGAAGATTCACTCTGTGTCTGACCCCGGGATTGTGTGATGGGACAGTGTGGAGGGAGTATGTGATGGGACGGTGTGGAGGGAGATTCACTCTGTGTCTGACCCTGGGAGTGTGTGATGGGACGGTGTGGAGGAAGATTCAATCTGTGTCTGACCCCGGGAGTGTGTGATGGGACGGCGTGGAGGGAGATTCACTCTGTGTCTGACCCCGGGAGTGTGTGATGGGACGGTGTGGAGGAAGATTCACTCTGTGTCTGACCCCGGGATTGTGTGATGGGACAGTGTGGAGGGAGTATGTGATGGGACGGTGTGGAGGGAGTATGTGATGGGACGGTGTGGAGGGAGTATGTGATGGGACGGTGTGGAGGGAGTGTGTGATGGGACGGTGTGGAGGGAGTGTGTGATGGGACGGTGTGGAGGGAGTGTGTGATGGGACGGTGTGGAGGGAGTGTGTGATGGGACGGTGTGGAGGGAGTGTGTGATGGGACGGTGTGGAGGGAGTCTGTGATGGGACGGTGTGGAGGGAGTGTGGGATGGGACGGTGTGGAGGGAGATTCACACTGTGTCTGACCCCGGGAGTGTGTGATGGGACAATGTGGAGGAAGATTCACTCTGTGTCTGACCCCGGGATTGTGTGGTGGGACGGTGTGGAGGGAGTGTGTGATGGGACGGTGTGGAGGAAGATTCACTCTGTGTCTGACCCCGGGATTGTGTGATGGGACAGTGTGGAGGGAGTATGTGATGGGACGGTGTGGAGGGAGCTTCACTCTGTGTCTGACCCCGGGAGTGTGTGATGGGACAATGTGGAGGAAGATTCACTCTGTGTCTGACCCCGGGATTGTGTGGTGGGACGGTGTGGAGGGAGTGTGTGATGGGACGGTGTGGAGGAAGATTCACTCTGTGTCTGACCCCGGGATTGTGTGATGGGACAGTGTGGAGGGAGTATGTGATGGGACGGTGTGGAGGGAGCTTCACTCTGTGTCTGACCCCGGGATTGTGTGGTGGGACGGTGTGGAGGGAGTGTGTGATGGGACGGTGTGGAGGAAGATTCACTCTGTGTCTGACCCCGGGAGTGTGTGATGGGACAATGTGGAGGAAGATTCACTCTGTGTCTGACCCCGGGATTGTGTGGTGGGACGGTGTGGAGGGAGTGTGTGATGGGACGGTGTGGAGGAAGATTCACTCTGTGTCTGACCCCGGGATTGTGTGATGGGACAGTGTGGAGGGAGTATGTGATGGGACGGTGTGGAGGGAGATTCACTCTGTGTCTGACCCCGGGAGTTATGTGATGGGACGGTGTGGAGTTAGATTCACGCTGTGTCTGACCCTGGGAGTGTGTGATGGGATGGTGTGGAGGAAGATTCACTCTGTGTCTGACCCCGGGAGTGTGTGATGGGACGGTGTGGAGGAAGATTCACTCTGTGTCTGACCCCGGGAGTTATGTGATGGGACGGTGTGGAGTTAGATTCACGCTGTGTCTGACCCCGGGAGTGTGTGATAGGACGGCGTGGAGGGAGATTCACTCTGTGTCTGACCCCGGGAGTGTGTGATGGGACGGTGTGGAGGAAGATTCACTCTGTGTCTGACCCCGGGATTGTGTGATGGGACAGTGTGGAGGGAGTATGTGATGGGACGGTGTGGAGGGAGTATGTGATGGGACGGTGTGGAGGGAGTATGTGATGGGACGGTGTGGAGGGAGTGTGTGATGGGACGGTGTGGTGGGAGTGTGTGATGGGACGGTGTGGAGGGAGTGTGTGATGGGACGGTGTGGAGGGAGTGTGTGATGGGACGGTGTGGAGGGAGTGTGTGATGGGACGGTGTGGAGGGAGCTTCACTCTGTGCCACCTGTGTCTTCACCCTCCTCCACACTACTCCCCCCCACAAACTTTCCACAGGGATCACTCCCTACACAACTCCCTTGTCCACTCGTTCCTCCCCACTGATCTCCTCCTGGTACTTACCCTTGCCAGCGGAATAGGAGTCACAACTGCCCCTACACCTCCTCCCTCACCACCATTCAGGGCCCCAAACAGTCCTTCCAAGTGAGCTGACACTTCACCTGTGAGTCTGTTGGGGCATCTACTGTATCCGGTGCTCCTGGTGTGGCCTCCTGTATATCAGAGAGACCCAATGAAAATTGGGAGACCGCTTCACCGAGCACCTACGATCCATCTGTCAGAAAAAGCAGGATTTCCCAGTGGCCATCCATTTCAATTCTGCTTCCCATTCCCATTCCAACATGTCAGTCCATGGTCTCCTCGACTGTCGTGATGAGGCCACACTCAGGTGGGGGGAGCAACACTTTATATTCTGTCTGGGTAGCATCCAACCAGATGGCATGACCATCGATTTCTTGAGCTTCTGGTAATTGCCCCCACCTGCCTTCACCATTCCCAATTCCCTTTTCCCTCTTTCACCTCATCTCTTTACCTGCCCATCACCTGCCTCAGGTGCTCCTGCCCTTTCCCTTTCTCCCATGGTCTTCTACCCTCTATCAGATTCCCCTTCTCCAGCCCTTTATCTCTTCCATCAAACTTCCCAGTTGTTTACTTCACCTCCTCGCCCTCTCCCGGTTTCACCTATCACCCGCCACCTTGTACTTCCTCCTCCACTCCCCCCACCTTCTTAATCGGACTTCTCTTCTGTCCTGATGAAGGGTCTCAGCCTGAAACGTCGACTGTTTGCTCTTTTCCACAGATGCTGCCTGACCTGCTGAGTTCCTCCAGCATTTTGTGTGTGTTGCTTTGGATTTCCAGCATCTGCAGATTGTCTCGTGTTTGTGAGTCTTCTCCTGCTCCTGTTCCTATGTTCTGAAATTATTTGTTTTACAAGATGTTGGTGAGGCCAGATTTGGAATACTATGCTCAGGTTTAGTCACACTGCGACAGGAACAATATCATGAAGCTGGACAGAGTGCAGAGGAGATTTACCAGGATGTTGCCAGGACTCGTGGGACTGAGTTATGGACAGAGGGTGAGCAGGTTGGGACTTTTTGTTTTGTCCCCATTGGAGTGTAGGAGAATGAGTGGTCACCTTATCGAGGTGTAGACAATCATGAGGGACATACACTCAGTGGTGGAGGGGTCTCAGGAGGTAATTCTAGGGCAAAGGGTCATGGTGGACAGTGTTGTAGAGATTAATTCAGGATAATAGGGGCAGGGATGGGACAGCAGTGATATCTCAGTGGGGAGTGAGACCAGAGGAAATGTTCACCCTCCCAGTCTCAGCTCCATCTCTCACCTCAGCCTGGTTTCCATCTGTTGGTCAATGTTCCCCTGTGGCTCCTCACCAGACGTTGCCTCTGCCTCTGACACGGAGAGTCCATCGCTCTCAGTCTGACACCTTCCTGTAACAGACCCGTCATCAGTGAACTCTGACCATTGGGACTCTGCCCACCTCAGACTCGTCCCTCACCCTCGGGAGCTCCCTCACAACACACCGTCCCTCACCCTCGGGAGCTCCCTCTCAACATACCTTCCCTCACCCTCAGGAGCTCCCTCTCAACACACAGTCCCTTACCCCTCAGGAGCCCCATCGCACCGACTACCCCACTACCTCAGAAGCGCCCTCGTCAGTCCCTCAGACCCGGCCATCTCTCACCCTACGGGAGATCCCTCAAGTCAGATGGTCCCTCGATCTCAGGAACTCCCTCAGATCCATCCCTCACCTCGATCCCTCCCACTACCTCAGGAGAACCTTCAGCCCATCCCTGGAGCTGCTTCAGCTGACACCGTCCGCTTACCTCATGAATTCCTTCAGTGTAAAGTGTTCCCTCACCTCAGACCCATCTCTACCTCAGCGGCTACTCAGACCATCACTCAGTGTAAGAGGTCCTATGGTCCGAGACTCACCTCAGCTTCACCTCCTCCCGCAGCCTCAAACTTTCCCTCACCAAGACCCTCCTCACCCTCAGACACCCCTCACCGACACCACCCTCACTGTGACCTTCCCCACCCTCAGACCCTCCCTCACCGAGATCCTCCCCACCCTCAGAAACTCCCTCAACGAAACACTCCTCACCCCAGAACCTCCCTCATCAAGACCCTCCCCACCCGCACCGAGACCTCCGCACCCTCAGACCGTCCCTCACCGAGACTCTCCTCACCCCCAGATCTTCCCTCAGAGGCCCTCCTCATCCTCAGATCCTCGCTCAAGACCCTCACCACCCTCAGACCCTCCTTTACTGAGACCGTCACCACCCTCAGACTCTCCCTCACCGAGACCCTCTGCACCCTCAGAACCTCCCTCACCGAGACCGTCACCACCCTCAGAACCTCCCTCACCGAGACCCTCTGCACCCTCAGACTCTCCTTCACCGAGACCCTCTGCACCCTCAGACTCTCCCTCACCGAGACCCTCTGCACCCTCAGAACCTCCCTCACCGAGACCCTCTGCACCCTCAGACTCTCCTTCACCGAGACCCTCTGCACCCTCAGACTCTCCCTCACCGAGACCCTCTGCACCCTCAGAACCTCCCTCACCGAGACCCTCTGCACCCTCAGACTCTCCCTCACCGAGACCTTCTGCACCCTCAGAACCTCCCTCACCGAGACCCTCTGCACCCTCAGACTCTCCCTCACCGAGACCCTCTGCACCCTCAGACTCTCCCTCACCGAGACCCTCTGCACCCTCAGAACCTCCCTCACCGAGACCCTCTGCACCCTCAGACTCTCCCTCACCGAGACCCTCTGCACCCTCAGAACCTCCCTCACCGAGACCCTCTGCACCCTCAGACTCTCCCTCACCGAGACCCTCTGCACCCTCAGAACCTCCCTCACCAAAAACATTCAGACCAGAGACACTGCTTATCCTCACTCCCTCCCTCCCTGACGGTCAATCATTCCCTCACTGAAAACCTCATCACTATCAGACCCTCCCTCACTACTACCTTCCCTCACCGTCGCCCTCAGTCAGACACCCTCACCGAGACAATCCTCACCTTCTTACCCTCCCTCACCCACAGACACTCAGGCGGAGCTCGAGCCTTGGGCAGATTAATTGACCAATGACGGAGGGAGGGAGGTGGGGCTGGCAGGATTGGCGGACTGACCGACCAATAAAGAAGCGAGGAAGGTGGGGCTCGCTCTGCGGGAAAACGAACCGACCAGAGGCGGAGGGAGGAGCTCGCGAGCCGACGGTTTACCTGACCAATGACGTAACGCGGGGTGGGCGGGGTTACCTGAGCAGTGACGTAGGGCGAAGTGCGCGCGCACGGTTACCTGTTTGGCTTTTTCTGAGCCAAATTTCAGTAAATTGTCTTTTTTCAATTTGTTTGGCTTCGGAAAATTCATTTGGCTTTTTCACATGCTAACATTATCTGCACGGAAATTACAAGCCGTCCTGTTTCTAAAACATTTTCCTTTGAGAAAGATGCATTTCGGTCAGTTACATTCGGCAATATTTCTGCCGCCAAACCGGCAACACGGCCGGTCACGTGAGTCCGGCTCCAGTTTGTCTCGGATCTCCGAAGCGTCCGGATGTGATTTATAATCATACAAATCGACTTTCTATACGGAATCACGTTTTGTGGTGAAACTGTGACGCCTTCGGCTGTTTTTATAAATCATTTATCATCAACACATGTCGTCAAAGAAATGGAAAGCTTGTTACGAGAGCAATCGTAAGTACAACAGCAAATGGGAAGAAAAACTTGTCTGGGTACAAAAGGCTGCTGATGGACCGGGGGCAGCTTGTTGTAAATTGTGCCCCGGCAACATTTCACCAAGAGTTAGCAACCTTTCAAACCATGAAAAATCGGAGAAACACACTCAAGCGGAGAACTCCAGACGCAGCTTAATGTAACAAAGACTCCTAGGCAAGGTAATGATAAAGTTAAGGCAGTAGAGCTGCAAATTGCTGTCAGCATGACCTGCCATTGTGCGATATGTACAGTTGACCACCTCAGTGAAATCATGATAGCTCATGGGGATGGGAGTACACTGGAGCACAAAGAGTTACATAAAACTAAATGTGCATGCTGAATCAAAAACATCATTTCGCCTGCACTGAGAACTGTTCTTATTGATGACTTTCAGAACAAGAAATATGCCGTCATCATAGATGAATCTACAGACATTTCAACACAAAAACACTTGTGTATTTTAGTTTGATTTTTAAGTGACAGGACAAAGGAAATTGTAACTGGGTTTCTAGGTTTAATTCCAGTGCAAGAGGCTACAGGAGAAAACATATTCAATTTGATTGACAAGGAAATCAAAAAATGTGGCCAGAGTCTTGCAAATTGCATTGTTTTTGCATCCGATGGTGCATCAAACATGGTTGGGGGCAACAATTCTGTGTGGTCTAGACTAAAAGATGTGTCTCCTTTCTGTGTAAACCCTTCATCTGCTCGGTGGCTTCTGTGTGGAAAGGTTCTGATGAACTAGGAAGAGCTCAAGGCTTATTTCACTTCTGCTGAACTAGCCCAATCAAAGTTTAGTACAAAATTCAAAGCAAGACGCCTAAAGGAAATGTTGTCACTCAGACTACAAAAACTACTTGTTCTTTAAGTTTGCAACACCTGTTGTGCATGAATTTGAAAGACTGAACAGCCTTTTTCAGCAAACCAAAGCTGATCCTTATGAATTGTACCAACAAATATTCTTACACCAGAAGAGTCTTCAGAACAGACTGTATGATGCCAAAAGACAGAAAAAAATTCATGAAGTTGATTTTGGTATCAAATTCTTAACAGCCTGTAATAATATCCTACAGCAGAACAACAGCGCTGAGGCCCATCTAGAAATAAAAAATGTCAAAGAAAGATGTATGTCTATGCTAGAAGAAGCTCTCAGTCAAGTTACATGTAGATTTCCGTCAGCGAGAGATACATTTGAAAGTTTATCAAAATTGAGCCCTGTGAAAATTTTAAATCAAGACTGAAGGCCCATGTTTTCCGAGTTACTCTTTATACACCTTGCAGGAAACAACGTCAGCTATTGAAGAACAACACAGAAAAATGCCTTTTGTCGACTGGAAAGAAGAAGCTCCATTTAAGAAAGATGGACTCCCTGCAGACACTGAACAGTTTTGGATTGGTGTACTTCACCATCAGGCATTTAAAGAGGTTGCCACCTTTGCCCTTACTTGCCTAACAACCCCTGTCAGCAATGCTGTAGTTGTGAGGATATTTTCTCTTGTATCCTCCGTTAAAACAAAGGCAAGAAACAGAATGCAGCTGAATCTTCTTGATGCTACGGTGAGAATCAGGGCAGAATGATTGATTTCAGGAATGTGTTGCAAAGACTTCACTGCATCTCCAGAAATGCTAAAAAACTTCACATCGGACAAGGTTTATACTGCACGTTCCACTCATTCCTGTGAAGAGAATAGTAATGACCTGGATCTGGAGCTTTTCATGTGATGTGAGTATGAGAAACATTGAAATTTGTTTGCCTTTTCTCTATTATTGTTTGGCTTTAAATTAATATTTCAGTCTGGCAACCCTGCGCAGGCGTATTGATCAATGACAGGGCGGGAGATGCGGCTCACCGAGTGGGGAGATTAACTGACCTGTGAACCCAGCCCAGGGTCAACCACTGACACATTGCTGGTGTGGGGGTATTTATCCTGTGAACTGTCCCTCTCTCACCCTCTCTGTCCATTATATTCCTGTAAACTCAGCCCAGGGTCAACCACTGACACATTGCTGGTGTGGGGGGATTTATCCTGTGAACTGTCCCTCTCTCACCCTCTCTGTCCATTATATTCCTGTGAACTCAGCCCGGTGTCCAACACTGACACATTGCTGGTGTGGGGGGGATTTATCCTGAGAACTGTCCCTCTCTCACCCACTCTGTCCATTATATTCCTCTAAACTCAGCCCAGTGTCCAACACTGACACATTGCTGGTGTGGGGGGATTTACCCTGTAAAATGTCCCTCTCTCACCCTCTCTGTCCATTATATTCCTGTAAACTCAGCCCAGTGTCCAACACTGACACATTGCTGGTGTGGGGTATTTATCCTGTGAGCTGTCCCTCTCTCACCCTCTCTGTCCATTATATTCCTGTGAACTCAGCCCAGTGTCCAACACTGACACATTGCTGGTGTGAGGGGATTTATCCTGTGAACTGTCCCTCTCTCACCCTCTCTGTCCATTATATTCCTGTGAACTCAGCCCGGTGTCCAACACTGACACATTGCTGGTGTGGGGGGATTTATCCTGAGAACTGTCCCTCTCTCACCCACTCTGTCCATTATATTCCTCTAAACTCAGCCCAGTGTCCAACACTGACACATTGCTGGTGTGGGGGGATTTACCCTGTGAACTGTCCCTCACACTGACACATTGCTGGTGTGGGGGGATTTATCCTGTAAAATGTCCCTCTCTCACCCTCTCTGTCCATTATAACCATATAACTACCTCAGGGACTGCAGCAGTTCAAGAAGGCAGCTCGTCACCCCCTCCTCAAGGGCAACAAGGGATGGGCAATAAATGGTGGCTCAGCTGGCGACACTCCATCCCGTGAATGAATAAATAATAAATAATTATGGGTGGGGTGCTAGCTCCCCTTTTTGTTGCCTGTGTGGAGGGGCCAGCGAGTGTGGGCCAGGCTCTGTGGAGGTGACCGCCGTCTCCAGAGTTTGTAGCATTTGCTCTCCTGCCAGTCCTTTGTCTGGTGGCCTTCCTGCTTGCAGTTTTCACACATTGCTGCCCTGCATCGGGCCGGGACGTGTCCTGACTTGTGACGGTTATGGCACAGCCTGGGTTGGCCAGCATACAGCCTGTAACTGCTGCTAGATGCCATGGTGAAGTCCGCCCGTCAGACTGTAAGACCATGCGGCAGCGGGGCAGCACAAGTCCATTCAGCCCATCGAGTCTGCTCTGCCTCCAGCACCGCTGATACATTATTCCTCTAAACCACATTCTCCTGTGTTCCCCTGGTAACTTTTGACCCTGATTAATCAGGGACATATCGGTATCTGCCTTGAATAAGAAGCATTTTAAAGGCAGCCTGATCCAACCGTGGCTGGCAAGAGAAGTCAAGGCCAACATAAAAGTCCAAGAGAGGGCATAGAATAGAGTAAAATTAGTAGGAAGTTTGAGGACTGGGAAGCGTATAAAAACCAAAACAAGGCAACTAAAAGAGTGATGATGAAGCAAAAGCTGGAACGTGAAGGTCAGCTGGCCGATAATAGTAAAGGGGATGTGAAAAGCTGCATCAGATATATACAGAGTAAAAGAGAAGAGAGAATGCAGATCAGGTCACTGGAGAACGATGCTGGCGAGGTGGAAATGGGGGACAAGGAAATGGTGGGGGAACGGAAGAAGTATTTTGCATCCGTCGTCACTGTGGAAGACACGAGCAGTGTGCCGGAGGTTCGAGAGTATCAGGTGCAGAGTGAGTGACGCTGACATTGCCAGGGAGAAGGTGCCTGGGGAACTGAAAGCGCCTCAGGTAGATACCACTTGGTCCTCACCTCAAGGGTCTGAAAGTGGTGGCTGAAGAGATTGTGGAGGTTTCAGTGAAGGTCTTTCGAGATTGTGGCATGGTTCCAGAGAACTGGAAAATTGCAAATTTCACTCCACTTTTCAGGAAGGGAGGGAGGCAGAAGAAACAAAACTATAGGCCAGTTAGTCTGATCTCAGTGGCTGAGAAGGTGTTGAGGTTGTGGTTTTGGGGTACTTGGAGACGATGATAAAATAGACCGTAGTCCACATGGTTTCCTCAAGGGAAAATCTTGTCTGACAAATCTGTTGGAATTCTTTGCAGAAATATCACAGGATAAACAAATGAGAATTGGTGGATGTTGTGTATTTGGATTTTCAGAAAGCTTTTGACAAGGAGCCACAGGTGAGGCCTTCCTTTTGGAGTAACAGGCAAGGCTCACAGGTTCAGAGACTGTTGGTTATCGAGGGATATTGAGGCTCGGGATAAGAAAAGGAAGGAAGGTTAGGATCAAATGAGGCACCTGAAGAGTATAAGAAATGTACGTGACCGCTTAAGAGGGAAATCAGGAGGGGAAAACAGGACACGAGGTTACAGTGCCATACGAGATGAAAGAAAATCCCAAGAGTTTCTCTCACTATCTTCAGAGCAAAAGGGTAGCAAGAGACAGAGTTTGTCTTCTTGAAGATCAATGTGACCATCTATGCATGGAACTGAAAGAGAGGGGGAGAGATGCATTTTCCGCATCAGTATTTACTTGGGAGACTGACACAGATTGTGGAACTGAGGTTGTGGACCTTGTCTGGATTACGGAAGAGGAGGTGCTGGCTGTCTTCAGGCAAATTAGGGTGGATAAATCGAAGGGTCTGACAAGGTATCCCCTTGGACCTTGTGGGAGGCTAATGCAGGAACTCCAGAAGCCCAGGCAGGAAGAGTTAAAATGTCCTTGGTCATGGGTGAGGTGTCAGAGGACTGGAGGATAACTGACTTTGTTCCATTGTTCTGAAAGTTTCTAAGAAATAGCAGGTAAATTATCAGCCAGTGAGCCTGATGTCAGTCAAGGGTAAATTACCGGAAGGCATTCTCAAGGGCAGGATTAATAAATTCAATGGACTCCGGCTCATTGGGGCAGCTGGGACAACTCTTAAAGAACAAAAACTAATGGAGAAATTAGCCAGCATTCCATTTGTTTATTTGGGACGGAAGATTTTTGCTGATCATTTTCTAACTAGTGTCAGTCAGGTGACTTGTGTGGCCCTTAGACACGTCTGAACTTGAGCTAGTGACTACACAAGATGCCAGGTAAATGATTGTTGGATTTCGAGATTACTGGAAGCTGGAAGGCAATGCAAGCAGTCTGTTATCAACACTCGGTGTCTGTGCTGATTTGTTCTTTGACAGTCAGTCAAAAGAACACGGCAACGTGCACTGAATTCCTCTGTCGGTAACTATTAGGAACTAATACAGAGTTTCATCATACTGTCGTAGCATCAGCAGTGTTCTTATATGTTGGGTATTTCATTTAAATGTGTCAATTGTTAATCATGGTAGATTGTCTTTTTCAAACTACTTCCTTGAAACTTGGTTTAATTAGGGACAGCCATTTAATTGGGCTCCAGTTAATCAGAACCTACTGTATTTGGACAGGCAAGCACAATTTTCACACTGAATCTCCCTTAATCTGTACAAGGGGCCGACAAAGTGAACAATCCCACCTCTACCATTCCCAGGGTCACCATGGAAACCAGTTAATCTTTTCACCATCTTCACGCCGTCGTAATGTGGCCAAGCAAGGCTTTTACTACATGCAGAGGTGTTGAGGTGTGACCAATCAGGGAGAGATCAAGGCCTGACATCACAAGGCCACTGTGACACGGGCGGGACACATCACAATGAGATGCAGCATCACCACAGGGTTTCATCTCTGGTTGCCTGGAGACCGGAGACAAACAGATGCAAAGCAGATACTATGGGCTGTAACACGTCTACACGGATGGTTCAGAAGATCCAGTCACAGCTCGTCCCCGTGTTTCTGTTCATGCTCCAAAATCTCAGCTTGAACATTTAGTGAGGGTGTGCATGACACCACAATGAGTGTGTGGTGAGGATGAGGGTTGTCTGAGGTTACAACGGGATGGAGGTCACCCAGGATAGTGGGCACGGGAATGGTTGGGGCAATTTAACCGGACAAGTATGACTTTGGAACCAGAGTAGAGCACACAGTGAATGACAGGACCCAGGGAGAGTTGTAGAACAGAGAGACCGATGGGGAGATGTATAGAGTTCCCTGAAAGAGGCACACAGGTAGACAGGGGAGTGAGGAAGGATTCCCATGCGGTGTAAATCCGTGACTCTCAGTGTAAGTGGTTCTCTCGTTGTCTCATCGTAAGCCTGTGAATTTACTTTCTCTTTCTTCTCCCAGAACAACCAGACTGTTAGAGCATTGGGAAGCTTTTCAAAGTCAACAAAGGCAGCTAAAAAAAAGACAGAAAGATGGAATACGAAGGTCAGCTCCATCTTGGGTACTGGCCTACAAAGGACCCAGGACATCTTCAGGGAGTGGTGTCTCAGAAAGGCAGTGTCCGTTATTCAGCCCTTTTCTCACTGTTACCATCAGGTAGAAGGTACAGAAGCCTGAAGGCACACACTCAGTGATTCAGGAACGGCTTCGTCCCCTCTGCCATCCAATTCCTAAATGGACATTGAATCTTTAGACACTACTTCACTTTTTAAAAAATATACAGTATTGCTCTTTTTGCACATTTTATTTAGTCTATTCAATATACATAATTGATTTAGTTATTTATTATTAACTTTTTTCTCTCTGCTAGATTATGTATTGTATTGAACTGCTGCTGCTAAGTTAACAAGTTTCACGTCACATGCCGGTGATAATAAACCTGATTCTGATATTGAAAAGTTACTTCAGATATATAAAGAGAGGCAAGAGTAGATTTTGGACTGCTGTAAAACAACGCTGGAGAGGTAGGATGTGAGGAGTAGGATATAGTGGATGAAATGAATAAGCACCAGTCTTCACTGTGGAAGACACTGACAGTAGGCTGGAAGTTTAAGTGTGTCAGGGGCTGGAGTGAGTGAAGTTGTCATTGCTAAGGAGAAGGTGCTTGGGAAACAGAAAGGTCTGAAGGTAGATAAATCACCTGGACCGGATTGTCTACACCCCAGGTTTCTAAAAGTGGTGGCAGAGGACATTGTGGAGGCAAGAGTGATGAGCTTTTGACAATGAATATATTCTGCTGTGGTTCCAGAGGGCAGGAAAATTGCAAAATTCACTCCACTATTCAAGAAGGGAGAGAGGCTGAAGAAAGGAAATTATCAGCCAGTTAGTCTGACCGCAGTGGTTGGGAAGATATCGGAGGCAATTATTCAGGATGTGGTTAAGGACTCGAAAGCACATGATGAAATAGGCCGTAGTCAACATGCTTTCCTTAAGAGAAAATCTTGCCTGACAAATTTACTGGAATTCTTTGCGGAAATAACACCCAGGATCGGCAGATGAGAATCAGTGGATGTTGTGTATTTGGATTTGCAAAAGGCCTTTGACCAGGAGCCACACATGAGGCTGTTTAACAAGTTGAGAGCCCATGGTGTTGGAGGAAGGAATATAGCACGGATAGAGCATTGGCTTATTGGCAGGAGGCAAAGAGTGGGAATAAAGGGAGCCTTTTCAGTTTGGTTGCTATTGGTATTCCACGGGGGTCTGTGTTGGGACCGATTCTTTTTATGTTATACATATGCCAGTGATTTCAATGATGGAATTAATGGCTTTGGGGCCAGGTTTTCAGACAATATGAACATAGGTGGAGTGGCGGATGGAATACAGGGTCAAGAACTGTATGATCATGCACTTTGGTAGAAGAAATAAAAGTGTAGAGTGTTTTCTAAATGGAGGGAAAATTTTAAATTCTGAGACGCAAAGGGACTTCAGAGTCCTCGTGCATGATTCCCTAAAGGTTAATCTGCAGGTTGTGTTGGTGGAGGGGAAGAAAAATGCGACGTTAGCATTTATTTCAAGATGACTGGAATATAAATGGAAGGATGTAAGGTTGAGGCTTTATAAGGCCCTAGTGAGGCTTTGCTTGGAGTATTGCGAGAGGTTTAGGCCTTTTATTTAAGAAAAAACGTGTTGGCATTGCAGAGGGTTCAGAGAAGTTTCACAAAATGATTCCAGGAGTGAAATGTTTACCATGTGAGGAGAGTCTGATGGCTCTGTGCCTGTTCTTTGTGGAATTGAGGATAATAAGGGGAGATCTCAATGAACCTCTCAAATGTGAAAGGCATCGATAGACTGAATGTGGAGAGGATGTTTCCTCTGGTGGGGGTCTCAGATCAGAGGGGACATCCTCAGAACAGAGGGACGTCCATTTAAAACGGAGATAAGGAGGAATTTCTTTAGCCACAGGGGTGAATCTGTGGAATTCGTCTCCACATTGGAGAGGATGTTTCCTCTCGTGGGGGGTCTCCGATCAGAGGACACATCCTCAGAACAGAGGGACGTCCATTTAAAACAGAGATAAGGAGGAATTTCTTTAGGCACAGTGGTGAATCTGTGGAATTCGTCTCCACATTGGGTATATTTAAGGCAGAGGTTGATAGATTCTTGCTGGGTCAGGGAAGGCAGGATATTAGGGCTGCCTAATAGTAGATATTAGAGAGGGAAATGATGAAAGTGGCAGAGCAGACTCGATGGACCAAATGGCCTAATTCTGCCCCGATATCTAACGGTCCAAGACTACGGCTGGAAAGTCCTGGCACGTAAACTAGATGACACGTGGTCACTAGATGGTCCAGGTTAGGTGAGTAGGAGTTGGACAGAACCCCCACGTTTGACCACCACAAGGAGTTAATCATAAAGCCCACTCCATCTTTTTAAATGCCTTAAAGCCACGTCACATCCTGTATTGTCCATGGGTGTAGCTGTGTTTCAGATGCAGCAGTCTAAAATGAGAATATTGGTCAATTACCATCGGAGCTACTTACAGGAGTCACCTTCTTAACGGTGCCCCAAAAGCTGATGCTTTCATCACATACGTAAAGAAGTAAAAGGCATTGAATGGTTTATACTAGTAAATTCTAATTTATTATGAATATAGACTGTTTTATTTGAGAAAGGTACTGGATCTCCCCTTGGGGAACGAGACAGGACAGGTGACAGAAGTGTGTGCAGGAGCACACTTTGGATCTAGTGATCACAATTCCACTGAGACCCTCCGTGGGTCGCTGTCTCCCATGGTGATTGCACCCTAGCTGTCTACATGATATGAGAGCCAGTACACAACCAGGACTGTAGGATATGGAGAGCAAGCTTTTGTCCATGAAGGAGGATCCACTCTCCTCGAAGCCAATGGATCCAGAGAAATAGAATGTTTGGAACCAGGGGCATCTCAGGAATTGCCAGTCTGTGTAGAACTCAATACAGGATTGTCCTAGAGACTCCAGCTCCAGGTTATTCCTCAGGGTTTACTCCCAAACCCATACACATGAGTGGGTAGGATTGTCCTAGAGACCCCAGCTCCAGGTTATTCCTCAGGGTTTACTCCCAAACCCGTACACATGAGTGGGTAGGATTGTCCTAGAGACTCCAGCTCCAGGTTATACCTCAGGGTTTACTCCCAAACCCGTACACATGAGTGGGTAGGATTGTCCTAGAGACTCCAGCTCCAGGTTAATCCTCAGGGTTTACTCCCAAACCCGTACACATGAGTGGGTAGGATTGTCCTAGAGACTCCAGCTCCAGGTTATACCTCAGGGTTTACTCCCAAACCCGTACACATGAGTGGGTAGGATTGTCCTAGAGACTCCAGCTCCAGGTTATTCCTCAGGGTTTACTCACAAACCCGTACACATGAGTGGGTAGGATTGTCCTAGAGACCCCAGCTCCAGGTTATACCTCAGGGTTTACTCCCAAACCCGTACACATGAGTGGGTAGGATTGTCCTAGTGACCCCAGCTCCAGGTTATTCCTCAGGGTTTACTCACAAACCTGTACACATGAGTGGGTAGGATTATCCTAGAGACTCCAGCTCCAGGTTATTCCTCAGGGTTTACTCACAAAGCCGTATACATGAGTGGGTAGGATTGTCCTAGAGACCCAAGCTCCAGGTTATTCCTCAGGGTTCACTCCCAAACCCATACACATGAGTGGGTAGGATTGTCCTAGAGACCCCAGCTCCAGGTTATTCCTCAGGGTTTACTCCCAAACCCGTACACATGAGTGGGTAGGATTGTCCTAGTGACCCCAGCTCCAGGTTATTCCTCAGGGTTTACTCACAAACCTGTACACATGAGTGGGTAGGATTATCCTAGAGACTCCAGCTCCAGGTTATTCCTCAGGGTTTACTCACAAAGCCGTATACATGAGTGGGTAGGATTGTCCTAGAGACCCAAGCTCCAGGTTATTCCTCAGGGTTCACTCCCAAAGCCATACACATGAGTGGGTATCGCTGCAAGACAGCGGAGGTTTGAGCTCAGAGATTTCCTTCTCCAGATAAGTCCCCAATCACAGCCGACAACCCCAGTCTGCCTGAAGCGAAAGCTTTTAAGCCATGAATAATCTGCCTTTGTCCCTTGTCCCGTCAGTAGAAACCGTTCCTCTGGGCATATCAGCTAAACCACACGTGGAAGCCAGGAGCTGGACTTGGTTGTCAGAGGCTATTTGAGACGTACGCCATTGAGAACATTTAATGGGTATTGGGAGGCTATCCCCACTACCACCTCCCCTCCCACTTCAGTGACAACCTGAAGGAACCATTAGTTTCAAGATAATTACGGAGAAGGATAGGACTGGTCCTCGGACTGTGATGCTAAACTGGAGAAAGGCCAGTTTTGGTGGCATCTGAAGGGATCTGGCAGGTATGGATTGGGGAGGTGGTTTTCTGTTAAAGAGATGCTTGGTAAGTGGGAGGTTTTCAAAAGTGAAATATTAAGAGCACAGAATTTGTACGTTGCATTTGGAGTAAAAGGCAAGACTAACAGGTTTAGAGACCCAGGGTAGGAAAAAGAGGCGAGGTTAAGATCAAATGAGGCACTTGTGGGGTATAAGAAATGCAAGAGACCTCTTAAGAGAGAAATCAGGAGGGTGATAGAGGACACGTGGTTACAGTGCCGTTCAACATGAAAGGTTGCTTTAGTAGACAAGGTGAAATAGGATCCTACAGGTATTTTAAGAGCAAATGTTTTGCGAGGGACAAAATTGGTCTGCTGGAAGATCAGAATGGTGAACGATGTGTGGAGCTGGAAGAGATGGGGAGATGGTAAACTGATTTTTTTCATCTGTATTTACTCGGGAGATGGACACAGAATCTATAGAAGTGAGGAAAAGCAGCAGGGAGGCCATGGATCCTATACTGATTACCGAGGAGGAGGAGTTTGCTGACTTGAGGTGAATTGGAGTGGATAATTCCCCAGGGCCCGTGGGAGGCAAGTGGAGAAATTGCAGGGGCCCTAGCAGAGATATTTAGAGCCTCCTTAGTGACAGGTGAGGATCGGAGGGTATCTAATGTTGTCCTGCTGTTTCAGAAAGACTCGAAATGTAAACCGGGAATTATCGGTCGATGAGCCTGACATCAGCAGTGGGGAAGTTATTGGAAGGCATTCTAAAGGACTGGATATATGAGTAGGACAGGTTCAGTGAGATACTCCCAAATGCAAGAGGGTGGGACTAGCTCATATGAGGATCCCTCCTACCCTTTTTCCCTCCTCTGTACTCACCATCCATTAACCCGCTATCTCAAGGTTATTTAAACCGTCTGACAAAATTAACTCAAAGATGATGATGTCATCAACAGGTCCATCCAAATGAGGCTCCCCGATTGGCTGCGGGATATTGATGTCATCAAGCAATGTTTCCAGATGGATCTCTGTGATTGGCTCCTGGATGGTGACATCACTGAGTTAGGTATCATAGGCCTTGGCTGTGATTGGTCCCAGGACTTATCTCCAACAGGTTTTGCATCAAAGACCTACAATTGGCTCTGAGGTTCCCACAGCAATGGTGATTGGCTTCCGAGCCTTGACGTCATCGTGCCGCGTGACCGATCTCACCCCTCTGATGTGCTCCACCAGCAGCCCTGTTGGCACCCGGCCTGTCCCACTGGCGATTGTCTCTCCCCCTAACACCCAGCAATGGGCTCCTTTCCAGCCTTCACTGAACACTCCTATGTGGCCGTTCAGCAACGGCATCAGCTATTGGCTCCAGTGGCCTGACATCATTCATTGGCTCACCAACATCATCATCATACTGGGTTGGATCCTACCCAATAGCTCCGCTGAGAATCCCCACAAGTGACCTTATTGGCTGCACATCAATGGACTCCAGCCCAACAGCTTCGTAGGGCAACACCAATAACCTCGTCATGCTTCCCAGGCAACAGCCCCCATTGGCCCATCGAATGACACAGATGTCATCTCTCATAGGCTTGTGGAAAATTTCAGTCTGACTTTGCAATTGCTTCCTCACAGTCTCTTCTGCCCCTGGACACCCTACAATCACTTTCCTCTCCCCTTCCCCTCCACATGATCCCCCCACCCTGCCCTGGTTGTCCTGGGTCCTCCAGTGAGAGCACCTCCTGCCCTCTCCCTCACACCTACCCTTTCCGAGTCCTTCCATCTCACACATCCTGCCCATCCCGATCTGTCTCACCCTCTCCATCCCCAACTACCACTCCACTTCCCTCTTCCTCCATCAACTACCCTCCCCCTTCCCCAACACACCCTGCATATCAAATTCTCCCCTCACCCTATCCCTCACCCTATCCCTCCCCCTCCTACACACTTACCCCTCCCCACCAGCTTTACCCCTCTGTGACGTTGTGAGGGAACTGTAGGAAAAAACTCACATGAGATCTCGGCTGGAGTTTACAAGAAGGCATATGGGAGACTTGGAAGCCACCTGGAAGAAGGTTCTATGGTTTGGTGAAACCAAAATTGAGCGTTTTGGCCATCAGACTAACGCTATGTTTGTCATAAGTCAAACACCGCACACCATCAAAAACACACCATCCACACCGTGAAGCGTGGTGGTGGCTGCATCAGGCTGTGGGGATGCTTCACTGCAGAGATGCTGGAAGGTCTGCAGAGGTAGAGGGTAAGATGTATGCAGCAAAATACAAGGAGATCCTGGAGGAAAAGCAGATGCAGTCTCCAGGAGAACTGCGACTTGCGAGATTTGTTTTCCAGCAAGGAGGGACCCCAAGCATAAGGCCAGAGCTACACAGGAATGGCTTCAAACAACAAAGGGCACTAATATGCTCCCGATCTGTCGCTCTGCCAGCAAGGTCAACACAGCAAGTTCACGGCCCATTCTTTCCTACAGTTGCTCCAAGATAAAATGCTTGATAGCGGAGTGTCGGTGACATGTATCCAGAAATGTCAGATGAAGTATAATCTGGATAAATGTGAGGTGGTGATTTCTTTGAGTTGTATCGTGACTCGGACACACGGACGCTGTGAGCAGCCGGGTCCTGCGGAGAGACGAATGGTTCGGTGTCGGTGTGCAAGTCCATATCCGGGGCAAAGGTCTCCGTGAGTCAGGGCATTGATCCCCAGACCAGTGAGGCTTTGCTCAAATCTCATAAGCATTCGTCAGACCGCAGCTGGAGTTATCTTCCCCTAAGCACGGGAAAGGCTTGGAGAGATTGTCTGGAAACTCAACAAAGGAGCTGGCCGGGAAGGTGTGTCCCCGATATAAAGATAAACCGGAGAGTCTGGGACGGGAAGAGAGCCTGAGCGGAGGACATGACTGGAGTGTATCACATTGGGACAGGAGTAGCTGGGGCAGACTGCAGGAAGATTTCCACCATAAATGTGGTGATTAACACTGGATGACATTTTAGGATAATTAGTAGGAAAAGGATGGAAGCTGAGGGGCAGCCTTTTCGCTGTGAAACTGGTGAGTACCGACAGGAAGAGTCCCGAGAGACTCTATGGGCTGAGCGCTGGAAGAGGGAATGAACAGGGACACAAGCCTGATGGTCGGCAGTGACGAGCGAGACAGAGTATTGCGGGACTGCGTGACTGTGACCATGAGAAGACTATCGATCAGGTTCTAGTCAATGTGATCAATGAGAATGGGTCCTCGATCGTCCGCGTTGACGCCCTTGCCCAAAGGTCCGCTTCTCTGCTCTACGACTCACTGTGCACGACCAGGAAACGTCTGTGAAGTGGTGTTAATACGGATCCGGTCCGGTGTTTGGAGACTACACTGCAAGGGACGGAAGAGACTGTTCGATCCGCTGTCTCTAGACGGCTCTGGAAATCATGGCCTGAGATTGTGATGCGGCCGGTGGTGTCTGGGAGACGGGCCGTTTAATTCACAGGCGTGTGGACGGGAAGAGGAAAGACGTACAGTTACTCTGAAGGACTGATGGAAAACATTCAGTCCAATGCGACACATAAGCTGGGCTTACCGGGGAATGACATTTGTCACAGGAATACGGGAAATAGAGGCGTCTCCAATGCACTGAGACACTAAGAACAGAGGCGAGGGCAGTGGAGTAAACAGGCGATAATGAATTGAAGTGTCTCGAATGGAAGAAGACTTTAAGATGGATGAACCCGATGGAGATTAACTCCCTATTCCCAGGAATGGAGTGGGGATGCCAAGGACGTTAAGGAATATCAGAGGAACATTATGTCAAGTTGCCGGAAAGTCGATCACCACAAAACTAATCGATGCAGATTCGTTCTCAGCATTATTCGATGTTTAATCAATGCTACGATACCTGTAGCATCATCCCGGAGCTTGGTCTGGTTATGCTACAGATTTCCCAATCGACGTGTCACAGTTCTGTTAGTTGGGAAATTCAAACATCACCGGGATCCCCTGAGCTCTTGCTCTATATCCATAAAATGTATCGGACTGTCCTGAGTTCTACCTGTCAGTGACATTTCGCAGCCGTGATTCCTCTCCTGTTTTTAACACCCTCTCCCTCTTCATGGTTCCACACACCATAACTAACCTCTGCCTCCATTTATCTGACATCGAGCCCAAGATATCTCTTTACTTGATGGTCCCTGTGATCTCGTTGATCAGATTCACCCTCAGAGAAACACGTTGTCTCTGCACTCTCACAATTTCACTCTACTTGAGGGTCCCTGTGATCTCGTTGATCAGATTCACCCTCAGGGAAACACGTTGTCTCTGCACTCTCACAATTTCACTCTACTTGAGGGTCCCTGTGATCTCGTTGATCAGATTCACCCTCAGGGAAGCACGTTGTCTCTGCACTCTCACAATTTCACTCTACTTGAGGGTCCCTGTGATCTCGTTGATCAGATTCACCCTCAGGGAAACACGCTGTCTCTGCACTCTCACAATTTCACTCTACTTGAGGGTCCCCGTGATCTCGTTGATCAGATTCACCCTCAGGGAAACACGTTGTCTCTGCACTCTCACAATTTCACTCTACTTGAGGGTCCCCGTGATCTCGTTGATCAGATTCACCCTCAGGGAAACACGTTGTCTCTGCACTCTCACAATTTCACTCTACTTGAGGGTCCCCGTGATCTCGTTGATCAGATTCACCCTCAGGGAAACACGTTGTCTCTGCACTCTCGCAATTTCACTCTACTTGAGGGTCCCCGTGATCTCGTTGATCAGATTCACCCTCAGGGAAACACGTTGTCTCTGCACTCTCGCAATTTCACTCTACTTGAGGGTCCCCGTGATCTCGTTGATCAGATTCACCATCAGGGAAACACGCTGTCTCTGCACTCTCACAATTTCACTCTACTTGAGGGTCCCCGTGATCTCGTTGATCAGATTCACCCTCAGGGAAACACGCTGTCTCTGCACTCTCACAATTTCACTCTACTTGAGGGTCCCAGTGATCTCGTTGATCAGATTCACCCTCAGGGAAACAAGTTGTCTCTGCACTCTCACAATTTCACTCTACTTGAGGGTCCCCGTGATCTCGTTGATCAGATTCACCCTCAGGGAAACACGTTGTCTCTGCACTCTCACAATTTCACTCTACTTGAGGGTCCCTGTGATCTCGTTGATCAGATTCACCCTCAGGGAAACACGTTGTCTCTGCACTCTCACAATTTCACTCTACTTGAGGGTCCCTGTGATCTCGTTGATCAGATTCACCCTCAGGGAAACACGTTGTCTCTGCACTCTCACAATTTCACTCTACTTGAGGGTCCCTGTGATCTCGTTGATCAGATTCACCCTCAGGGAAACACGTTGTCTCTGCACTCTCACAATTTCACTCTACTTGAGGGTCCCTGTGATCTCGTTGATCAGATTCACCCTCAGGGAAACATGTTGTCTCTGCACTCTCACAATTTCACTTTACTTGAGGGTCCCTGTGATCTCGTTGATCAGATTCACCCTCAGGGAAGCACGTTGTCTCTGCACTTTCACAATTTCACTTTACTTGAGGGTCCCTGTGATCTCGTTGATCAGATTCACGCTCAGGGAAATGCAAGTTCTCATTAAGTTCCCTGTCAACATTTCATGGGTGTTGTCGAATGATATTTAAACTAGACTTGGTCCAATTCAAACACATTTACCACTACTGCTTTGAAACCTCATGGGTTGTGGTTAATATCCACAGAATGATCGCCTAATGACACTTCTATCTACTAACTCCCATGAATGAGTCTTGCCCTATCAGACTGTATCCTTACTAACAGGCAATATTCCTTCTGAATGGGCTGCAAAAATTCTACTACACTTTGTTCTTTCGCTGAATGAATGCAGAACACCGTGTGGACATAATATAATAATAAGGTAAATTTTGCCGTGTATTTTGGCATATTTTCGAGTGTTCAATTATATCTCTTCAGCAATGGTCTTTCGTTGTCGATCCATGCATCTGAAAAGATTGACAAGTCTTTGACATAAAGCAACACTTTACAACTATTTCAGCCTCACTGTCCGTCAGTCATTTTGCAAGAATTCTGCATCCATGATCTTTTAATTCGCTTTTTATTGGGAATAAAAGGCCTAATTTCTATTGAACCATCAGGTGCACATTAGGAACATGGCAGGAAAGTGGAATATCCGGGGATCCCACTTCACCTCCGTTCACATGGGGAATTTTGGAACCCCACACACAAACTCCACCAAAGATCAGAATTCAACAGGGATCTCAGGATGTAAGATTGGGGCTCTCTTATAATGCAGTTATGTTTCCCACTTTGATAGAGAACATGCTATAAGTATATTTTACTCAAAATGTTGTCTCCACAAATTTGCTTCAAATAACATGTTTGTAACTGAACACAGATTTTAAAACTCGTGGGTCTTCGAGTGCTGGGCGATTTCAGGATCAGCCTTGCTGACTTACAGGAAGCAGGGTGACTCGGCTGTTTGGATACAGAATTGCCTTTCCTGTTGAAGACAGAGTGTAGTGGTCGTTAGATCTTACTCTGACTCGATCTTTACCGAGCGGTGTCCCTCAGGGACCCGGGTTGCTGTCTCTATACATTCTGCATGGGGCTTGGGTGAAGCTTGGTGGAGTGTGTTTGTGATGTTGATAATGATGCAAAGATTGGTGCCTTAATGGAGAGCGTAGTGCTTTGCCGAATAACAGCGCGGCATACACTGTATATCTGTTGTAGATACGGGGAAATGGAAGTTCATTCAGGCACATGTGGGGTGTTGTGCGTTGGGAGGTTAAGAGTAAAGGGGAGGGACACAGTTAATGAACTTGCGATTAACAGAGTCGCTGCACAGAGGGACGATGGAACCATATCTCCATAAAAGGTAGCTTGGGCGGTAAAGAAGGCAAACAGGGTAATTGCCGTCACTGGTCGGGTCTTTAGCTAGAAGAGGCGATAAACCGTGTGCAGCTCCATAAATCGCTGGTTCGGCCGCAATTGAAGCACAGTGTAGAATTCTTCTTCCCTCATTAAATGTCGTGGAGGCGCTGGACAGGTGTAGAACAGGTTTAACAGACTGCTACCTGGATTAGAGGATAAGGGAATTAAAGAGAGGTTGTTCAAACTTGGGTTGTTTCCTCTACAGCTTCGGAGACTAAGGGCAGATGTGACAGATATAAACTTTTACAGAATCACGAGAGGCATCGACTGAAAACCGGCATCTTTTCCCCATGGTGGAAATGTCTGAGGCGAAAGGAAACACTTTTAATGCAAAAATGGAGATGTGCGGATCGGGTGTTTTTACACAGAGAGTGGTGGGTGTCTGGATACTCGACAGTGGAATAAATATGACACAGACGCTAGGAATGCTGTTAGATATGCAAATGAGAGACGGTGGTTCTGACCAATGACAGGACAGAACAGATCAGACGTCATTAACTTCGTCAGTTCGGCGGATCATGGTGAAGGAAGGGCTCCTTTGCTCTACCGTTTGATGTTCCACGGGCTACATTCTCACCGGTGCGATACTTCAGTCCAAAGCAGTTGCTGTACATTTCATTTCTGGAAGTTGATATTAGCATAGACGATCTCGTCTCTTTGAGTCGACGACGAGTCGCCAACGCCACGCGATTCCTGCAAGAGAAAATATTTGTACTCCACATAAAGACAAAGCTTATTTTTGGCTTGTGAGTGAAGAATGGACACAAGCGAAATCTTTTCAATTCTGGATGGGAGTTCCATTATATTTTAGGAAGACAGATAAACATGTTGAATTTTAGATTATCCCACCAGCCGCCGCTCATTTATTCTTCACAGCAGATCAGCCGTATCCCCACTGCCTTTCTGCAAATCCATACACCTTAACCTCTCTTTCGTCTCTCCATGTTGATACATTTTTGTCGCCGATCTGCAACAATTGGTTGCATCGTGACCTTTGACATTGGGGGGTGGGTGTTGGGGTGGGACACGCACGGGTAATACAACGAGGGGACCGTGTAAACTTTACGCGGATCGATTATGACCCCTGACTGACTGCAGGTGACTACTTTCCCAAACTGCTGAGACACTAAACCTAGCCGCTGATTCAATTCTTTTCAAGGCACCGAAGAAGAGAAAGGGTTTTTAGCAGATATCAAACCAGGATCAAAGAAAAGACCAACAAAACATGAAAGCAGAGATTTTCCATTCCATCAGTGTCCAACGCCCCAATACAGGCGACAGCACGGTCCCACAACGCTATTTGCAACGCCTCTCTTGCCTGTGCAGTATCACCGGCTGAATAAAAGCAAGCCACGTTACATGAAAATGTCACTCCAGTTTGTCGCTGCTTACCACGAAATTTATTGAAGGCGTCACAGTACTGTAGACGACAGAAAGCTCGGAAACAGTAGCAGCTTTTCGTCGTTGCTTCCTAAAGCACCAAACAGAGGCGGGTTACAGATTGGTTATAAACCATAGAAATGATTTGAAGTGGCACCGCGACGAGGAACAAAATTTCAACAACTGTGTCCCTGATGGTTTATCCTCGGCATTCTCGTTCAGAACAGTTCGAGTGGAGCCGCCTGATGACGTCCCCGCACAAGTAAACGTGAGGGTTATTTATTGTACAGCCTTTAATGTTTGCCCACGTTCAAAACGGGTGAGCATAATCACAGAGCGTGGTCGTTTAAAAACAAACAAACAAAAAAAACCTTTAAATGTTTACAGAGTGAAAACACAAGGAAACATTGAATTAAGTGAAACAACATGTGTAGAATTTCTTGTTCAATCCCACCTGTCTTAAATCAGACTCTGAAATTGTCCTTCTAAATTCCAATCTATTGCTACTTTAAGACAGATGGTCAGATTTTCCTTCGAGTGGCTAATGAACGAAAGTTGGATTATTAACCAAAGCTGGTTGGCGTTGGACACTCCCTCCCCCGCGTTACAAATCACACATACCGGCACACTGCAGTTGTCGACAGGACGACAATCAGAATGACAAGGACGGCTCCCACCCCGCCTGCTGTCCAGTAGATCGTCCGGACGTCTGTTCCTGAAATGGCGAACAAGGGCACGGAATGAGCCATCAGAACTGATATACTGAGAACGTGCTTTCGGAATGCAGACCCGTTTCCTAAAAAAAATCACCGCGTCTTACGACCACATGATTGCAATTTGCGACTCCTTCCGCACCTCTCTTATGAAATATGAGCACAAAGATCGCCCCTATTGCACGTTTTAAGACATATTAAAGCCTCTGTGGTTCATTTGGGTTGTTACACATTGGAAAACGTGGTGTGTATGAAAATCCTCTCACTGCATCGTATGTAAACGAAACTATGTGCAAGCTAGTCACAAAACAAGGGGCATGAACAAACGTCATTGTAAATCACATAAACGATGCAAAGTTGTTACGGCCATGAACACGTGCCAAAAGCTACTGACATTAATAGCCGGTTCTACGAAAAGGCGAAAAAACTGGCGCAACAAGTTCAGTTATTACCACATTAATCCAGAAATCTGGGTCCACCCTGCCCTCCAGTGCTGTAGGTAGGGGGTTTTCGCTTTCTCTCTGTGACCGGTGGGTGTCCTCTGGATTCTACACCCAAACCCGCCACCACCAGACCCGTGTGTTTGGAGAATTAAAATACGGAACAGGACACTATACCACAATTCATTCATTCAGACCCCGATGTTGTGCCGTCTTGTTCACCTACTCAGTTACCTGTATAACCCTTATATAGTCCATTTTCTATCATCCATCTTCCTACCTAAGAGTTTCTTCAATATCGCCGATACGTCTGCATCTGCTATCACCCCCGCAGAGGTCCCGCGCACCTATCACTCTCTATGGAAAATACCTTCCTTTGACATCGACCCACACACTCATACGGTAATCTCCTTAAAACTATGATCCCCTCGTACTAGCCATTTGCGCCCGTTGGGGGGGGGGGGGGTAATCTGTGGCGATCCATGTCACTTATCATTTTCCAAACGTCTGTTGAATCTCCTCTCATGTCCCTCCAGTCCAAAGTGCAAGAGTAAACCTAGTTCACTCAATCTATTCCCATGACATGCTCACTCACCCGGACAGCATGCTGGGAAATCTATTCTGCCCCCTCTGTAAAGCTTCCACATCCATGCAGGGTATATTCCCACCCTAAATTGACTCTGGTGTTCATTATTGGTGGAATATGGGTCATGGTAGGGGATGTTGATGAGGATGTAGAGAGAAGTTAAAATTGGGTTAATGCCAGATGAGGTGAAAATTACGAGAATGAGCTTAATAGTTCGAAACCGTGTTCCCATGCCATATGGCCCTACAAACAAAGACATGTATTCGTAACCAAATTTCAGCCGCCTTTTCCGCTGTAGACCGTGATCAGAAGGTCCAAGGTAAAATTCTCATCGTGGTCCAATCATATTTCAGCCATTGTTTGTCTGGAAATCGTAGGCAATTTTAATAGAATGTCAACGATGTCGGGGGCATCACGGATCACATCTTCAACATTTAGGAGAGGGTGGACAGCAGCCAGATATCTTTGTACATGTTGATACTGATGACATGGGAAGGAAATGCAAAGGGGTCCTGAAAAGATAATTTAGAGAGCTCGGTAAAAAGCTGAGAAGCAGGAACTCCCAGGTAGTAATTTCTGGATTGCTGCTTGTGCCATGCGCCACTGAGGGTAGGAACAGGATGATTTGGCTGATTAATGCGTGGCCGAGAAGCTGGTGCAGGGTTCAGGGATTCAGCTCTTGGATCATTGGGATCTCCTCTGGGGGAGGCATGACCTGTTCAAATGTGACGGGTTGCACCTGAACTCGAGGGGAACCAATATTCTCGCGGGCAGGTTTCTTTGAGCTGTTGTGGAGGGTTTAAATTAATTTGGCAGAGGGTTGGGAACCAGATTGAAGGGACTCAGGAAAAGCCAGATGTTAGTAAAGTAAAGATAGCGTGCGCAGATTGTCAGGAGGACAGGCAGATGAAGGGACATAATTGCAGCCAGCAGGGTGAGTATCAGTGCATGAGGGATGCAAAATCAAAAAGGTAGCAAATGCAGTCCTCAAAGTGTTATATCTCAATGCAGGGAGTGTAAGAAATAAGGTGGATAAGCCTCTTGCACGTTTACAGATTGTCTGGTATGATGTTGTGGCCATCACTGAATCATGGCTGAAGGATTGTTATAGTGGGGTGCTAAATGTCCAAGGTTGCATGTTGCATTGGAGGGATAGGAAGGTAGGTAGAGGGGGTTTCGTGGCTCTGCTAGTAAAATGCGATCAAATCAGCAGAAAGATATGACGAAGGATCGGATGATGTTAATTTGTTGTCGGTTGAGATAAGAAACAAGAAGAGTGAAAGGACCCTGATGGCAGTTGTATGCAGGCCTTCCTGTAATAGCTGGGATGCGGATCACAGATTATAGAAGGAAACAGAAAAGCCGTGTCAAAAGGGGAATGTTATGATGGCCATGGGGGGTTTCAACATTCAGGTCGATTGGGAAAATAAAGTTGGAAATGGATCTCAAGAGAGTGAGTTTGTTGAATGCCTATGTGTTGGCTGTTCAGAGCAGTTTGTTGTTGAGTCTACCAGAGGTTCAGCTATATTGAAGTTGGCAAGGATGACGGCAGAGCAGCAATGGCAGAGGTTTAGGGAAAAAGGAGAGGTGCAGGATAGATGTTTTCCGAGAATGAAAAAAAAATCAAATGACAAAATAGTACAAAGAAGTCAAAGCTAATGTAAAAGCAAAAGAGTAACAACAAAGTAAATATTAGTAGGAGTGGAGGATTGGGAGGCTTTTAAAACACTACAGAGTGCAATTAAAAGAATAATTAGAAGAGAAAAGATGAAATATGAAAGCAAGCCAGCAAACAATATCAAAATGGAAGTAACAGTTTTTTCAAGTATGTAAATAGTAAAAGAGAGATGAGGGTAGATATAGGACTGCTGGAAATTGACGTCGAAGAAACAATGAGGGGGTACGAGGCGAAGGAAGATGAACTAAATGAATATTTTGCATCAGTCTTCACGGTGGAAGACACTAGCTGTGTGTCAGATGTTGAAGGGTGTGAGCAAAGAGAAGTGAGTGCAGTTATTACTACAAGGGAAAAGGTGCTCAAAAAGCTGACTAAATGATCTGCACCCGGACTAAATGATCTGCACCCTCGGGTTCTGAAAGAGCTAGCGGTAGAGATTGTGGAGGCATTGGAAATAATGTTTCAACAATCATTGGACTCTGGCATGTTGCCAGAGGACTGGACAATCTCAAATGTCACTCCACTCTTTCATCAGGAACGAAGGCAGAAGAAAGGAATTTATAGACCAACACGAGGAAATCTGCAGATGCTGGAAATTCAAGCAACACACCCACAAAATGTTGGTGGAACGCAGCAGAACAGGCAGCATCTATAGGGAGAAGGGCTGTCGACGTTTATAGACCAGTTAGCCTGACCTCAGTGGTTGGGAAGATTTAGGAGTCAATTGTTAAGGGTGAGGGTATGGAATACCTGGTGACACAGGACAAGATAGGACAAAGTCAGCATGGTTTCCTTAAGGGAAAATCTTGCCTGACGAACCTGTTGGAATTCTTTGAGGTGATAATAAGTAGGATAAATGAAAGGGATTCAGTGGATGCTGAATATCTGGACTTTGAGAAGGCCCTTGACAAGGTGCCACAATGCTTACCAAGTAAAGATCCCGCGGTGTTATCGTGAAATTTACTGGCATGGTTACAGCATTTGCTGATTGGTCGGATGAAGCGTGTGGGGATAAAAGGGTCATTTTCTGGACGGCTGCCAGTGCCTAGTTGTGTTCCACAGTGGTCAGTGTTGGAACAGCTTCTTTTTATGCTGAGTATCAATGATTTAAATGATGGAACAGATGGCTTCTTGCCAGGTTTCCAGATGATACGAAGATTGGCGGAGGGGCAGGTAGTATTAACAGCACAGGAAGGCTGCAGGAGGACTTGGAGAGATTAGGAGAGTGCGCAAGAAAGTGGCAAATGAAATATAATGTGGGAAAATGCATGGTCATGTACTTTGGTGTTAGAAAAAAAATGTTCTGACTAGTTTCTAAACGGAGAAAATGCAAAATCCAGAGATGCAAAAGGACTTGTGGAGAACACCCTAAAGATTAGCTTACTGGTAGAGCCGATGGTGAGGGAGACAAATACAATGTCAGCATTCATTTCAAGAGGTTCAAAACACAAGAGCAAGGATGTGATGCTAAGGCTATATAAGGCACTGGTGAGGCCTCATTGTGAGGATTTTAAACAGTTTTGGGATCCTCGTCTAATGAAAGATGTGCTGGCACTGGAGAGGTTTCAGAGGAGGTTCACAAGAGCGATTCCGGGAATGAAAGAGTTATCATACGAGGAACCTTTGACAGCTCTGGGTCTGTATTCGCTGGAATTTAGAAGGGCGATGGGGTGGGGGGTGGTGTTGGGCCGGGGAGATCTCACTGAAACCTTTCTAATGTTGAAAGGCCTTTCCCATGGTGGGCCAGTCTAGAATAAAGGGCACAGCCTCGGGATAGAGGGGTGTCCATTTAAAACAGAGATGCAGAGAAATGTGTTTAATCCGAGGATGGTGAATTTGTGGAATTTGTTGCCACACGTAGCTGTGGATGCCAGCTCGTTGGCAGAGCTTGATAGGTTCTTGATTGGACATGGCATCGAAGGTTACGGGAAGAAAGCCGGGAAATGGGGTTGAGCGGGGGGAAAATGGATCAGCCATGATTGAATGGTGAAGCAGTCTCTCTGGGCGAAATGGTCTAGTTCTGCTCCTATGTCTTATGACGTCATTAATTAACCACATACGTCATAGGAATTGGCATTATTGTATAGCTGTGTTCTCTAACACAAATGGACTTTGCTTCACCTGCTGGGTTGTTTTGGTAAATGCAGTTAAATACGAGAATATCTGGCTCACAAGTCTCACTCCCTCAAGTTATTGATAGTTATAATATGCACCCTCAGAACGGAGCGGGTATTCGGAGGCGCTGTAACCGTGGGTATTCCCTGCAGAACATGAAATCACATTTCCCATTCTTTCCGCACGGGTCAGCTTCACCGAGCTCTGTATCACGTTCCCGTCCGTCTCCCAGGCCACCACCACATCCTCGGACTTGAGTTCCGCCAGGGCTTCCTCATCGATGCTCCACGAAACGTTGGCCGGAGGATGGGCTCTGACCTTGCAAACACAGTTAGTCACGGTCCCAGTGCTGGTGCACGCCATTTCAGTTTTGGGTCTGTCTGGAAATGGAACCATAAGCGAGAAACGAATGCTTACAACCAGTGATAAATTCACGTTGCGGAACACACTCTAAATATAAGTTGATATTACTGAAATATAAAAAAACAGCAAAACGCCGATTACCAGTTAATTATATGTAATATTAACAAATATATAACGATAATTATATATACAGCGGTTTCGGTTAATTGTGTGATCGCTTAATCGGGGCAGCCGCTTACGTGGGACATCTCTTAAATATTAAACGAGAAAATGCCGGGGCTCCCTTCATTTATCTGGGACACTGTGCCACTTAATTGCGACGGGAGACTGTTGTAAAACACATTCTAACCTGTGTCAGATGCGAGCACATGAGCGGCTATTAGACACGATACTGTGCTCAGTGCAAACAGTTTTTAAATAGTGTCCGTTGCGTGTGATTGTGTTCAGATACGGTGACTTTTGCCACAGGAAGATGGCGAGAAATTAGTAGTAAGACAATTCAGAACTGTTATGTCCCTGCGGTTTCAAACATTCACGCTGGGAGATTCCAGTAAATTTAAAGTTGCCGGCTAAGTCAACCAGGTGTTGGGGATTTCGTAGGAAATTCACGTGTTAGAGGAAATCCAGGCGGTCATAGCGAGAAGAATATATGGCAAATCCCCACAGTCAGTAGCGGGGTTCAGGACTGAACCCAGATCGACTGAGCGGCAGGGCTCGGGTTCCACTGACTACAACAGAAGCGGCAAGGGCGTGTAGAGGCGAGGAAAAAGCTTTGGATCGCCTGTAACACAGACAAAATGCTGGAGGAAGTCAACAGGCCGGGCAGCATCCGCGGAAAAGAGTACAGCCGACATTTCGGGCAGAGACCGTTCATCAGTAATCTTTTCCGTGGATGCTTCCTGGCCTGCTGAGTTCCTCCAGCAGTTTGTGTGCGTTCCCCGGATTTCCAGCATCTGTAGATTGTTTCTTGTTTGACATCGTCTGTAAGGAGATTATGCATTCTCCCCGTGACCGGGAGCGTCTCCTGCCGGTGCAGGAACTCACGCACTGCCCTCAGCTTACCTTTGAACTCTATTGACCCTGGAAACAAGCCGACACTTGCGGATTGACCCCAGCTGACCTTTGAACTCTATTGACCCAGGAAGCCATCGACATTTGCGGATTGCCCTCAGCTCACCTTTGAACTCGATTGACCCTGGAAACCCCCGACACTTGTGGACTGCCCTCAGCTCACCTTCGAACTTTATTGATCTTTTAAGTGAACGACACGTTTCACTGAATGCTCGAAGTTCCGATGTGCATGTGTCAAATAATTTTTTTTTAATATATCTTTAAGATACCGCCCTGGATCTGTTTATGCAAACGCTGTGTAAATAAACGGTTTCACATGCACTGCTCGAGACTCATAAAATGGAGCCAGGTCTACGCCAGACTGTGGGAACTTTGTCCTGTGGTTTTGGGTGATCTGGTCTCGTTCTGTACTTTCTCCACGCAGTGTGGCGGAATATCGGGTGTGATGGGGCGCGGGGCCGCGTCCTTCGCAATGATAGCCCGCTAAAGTAGCGGACAAACCAGTGGGCTGAACTCGGACGCAGAGGAAGACGAGGCCACTGCCTGAGTAGACTATCACTCACACTGAACGGAGACGCTGGTAGAGCTGTTGGAGACGCCCACGTCGTTCACAGCCGAACACCAGTATTTCCCCTCATCTACTGATGTAACGTCACGAAGAAGCACTTCCAGTTCTCCGGTGGAAGATGTGCCGATGTCCTCTCCATTCCTCAGCCAACGTAAGGTGACGGGATTTGTCTCCCAGATTCGGCAGTTCAGTGAGATGGAGCTGCCCTCCATCGCGACCACTGACCGATTGACGGTCGGTTTCTCAGGAAGTTCTGAAATAAAACATAAAATAATAAGTGTTCCCGTTCGAAAAGCAGATCCATTTAAATTCAGTGTTCCATAGCTAGAATTCATAAAAAATGTTTCCTTTCTGAAAACCTTTAAGTTATATCACTTTTACACAACCAAGACTATGACGCAGCGTCTTACAGTATGTGAAAGCAGCAATGGACAGGAACGCTCCCTCTGCCCTGAGTTACAGGAACCGATCGGAATTGAGCTGAGCAGTCCAGTGGCGAGGAAGATAAAGAATGGTAGGGTCAAGGAACCATGGGTGACAAGTGAGGTGGAGAATCTATTCAGGTGGAAGAAGGCAGCATACGTAAGGTTTAGGAAGCAGGGATCAGATGAATCGATTGAGGAATATAGGGTAGCAAGAAAAGAGCTTGCAAAGAAGGGGCTGAGGAGAACAAGAAGGGGGCATGAGAAGGCCTTAGCGAGTAGGGTAAAGGAAAACCCCAAGGCATTCTTCAATTATGCGAAGAACAAAAGGTTGACAGGAGTGAAGATATAAAGGTAGGAAGATATGCCATGAGGGTGTGGAAATGAGCGAGGTCCCCAATGAATACTTCTCTTCGGTATTCACCAATGAGAGGGAACTTGACGACGGTGAGGATAATATGAGTGAGGTTGATGATGTGGAGCATGTTGATATTAAGGGAGAAGAGGTGTTGGAGTTGTTAAAATACATTAGGACGGATAAGTCCCCGGGGCCTGACGGAATATTCCCCAGGCTGCTCCACGAGGCGAGGAAAGAGATTGCTGAGCCTCTGACTAGGATGCTTATGTCCTCGTTGTCCACGGGAATGGTACCGGAGGATTGGAGGGAGGCGAATGCTGTCCCCTTGTTCAAAAAAGATAGTAGGGATAGTCCGGGTAATTATATACCAGTGAGCCTTACGTCTGTGGTGGGAAAGCTGTTGGGAAAGATTCTTGGAGGTAGAATGTATGGGCATTTAGAGAATCATGGTCTGGTCAGGGACAGTCAGAATGGCTTTGTGAAGGGCAGATCGTGTCTAACAAGCCTGATAGAGTTCTTTGAGGAGGTGTCCATGCATATAGATGAGGGTAGTGCAGTGGATGTGATCTACATGGATTTTAGTAAGGCTTTTGACAAGGTTCCACATGGCAGGCTTATTCAGAAAGTCAGAAGGCATGGGATCCAGGGAAATTTGGCCAGGTGTATTCAGAATTGGCTTGCCTGCAGAAGACAGAGGGTTGTGATTGAGGGAGTACATTCAGAATGGAGGGTTGTGACTAGTGCTGTCCCACAAGGATTGGTTCTGGGGCCTCTACTTTTTGTGATTTTTATTAACGACCTGGATGTGGGGGTAGAAGGGTGGGTTGGCAAGTTTGCAGACGACACAAAGGTTGGTGGTGTTGTAGATAGTGTAGAGGATTGTCGAAGATTGCAGAGAGACATTGATAGGATGCAGAAGTGGGCTGGGAAGTGGCAGATGGAGTTCAACCCGGAGAAGTGAGAGGTGGTACACTTTGGAAGGACAAACTCCAAGGCAGAGTACAAAGTAAATGGCAGGATACTTGGTAGTGTGGAGGAGCAGAGGGATCTGGGGATACATGTCCACAGATCCCTGAAGGTTGCCTCACAGGTAGATAGGGTAGTTAAGAATGCTTATGGAGTGTTAGGATTCATAAGTCGAGGGATAGAGTCCAAGAGTCGCTGGGGTAATGATGCAGCTGTATAAAACTCTGGATATTAAGAGGAATAGATAGAGTGGACAGCCAGCGCCTCTTCCCCAGGGCACCACTGCTCAGTACAAGAGGACATGGCTTTAAGGTAAGGGGTGTAAAGTTCAAGGGGATATTACAGGAGAGTGGTTGATGCGTGGAATGCACTGCCTGAGTCAGTGATGAAGGCCAATACACTAGAGACTACTAGACAGGTATATGGAGGAATTTAAGGTGGAGGGGTATATGGGAGGCAGGGTTCAAGGGTCGGCACAACATTGTAGGCAGAATGGCCTGTACTGTGCTGTATTGTCTTTGTTCTTTCTAACAGTGCGGGAGGTCACGGACAGCGGGAAGTAGGATACATAGTTAATGTAGCAGGTAACGGTAATCTCGGCATTCTTCCCGCAGTCTCGGGTATTGCCGGGAGGGTTAAAGTAGCGGGTAACGGTAATCTCGGCATTCTTCCCGCAGTCTCGGGTATTGCCGAGAGGGTTAAAGTAGCGGGTAACGGTAAACTCGGCAGTCTTCCCGCAGTCTTAGGTTTTGCCCCGCGAAGCGAACGGGCGCTTGGTTCCTCCAGTGTAAGAGAGGCCACATTGTGCAGCCGATCCCGACTGTGCTAATGAGCAGAGCGGCCTGTTCTGCCGCTGTTTTCAGCCGAACTTCAAACCTCGGACCACTGTTTAAAATTGGATCAGAATTGTATAATAACGGCATTTCACAGAACTACCAGCAAAGTTTTACCGAGAGAAATCTCGGCTTCGCAGCTTGGCCGCCCGTGCGGGGCAGCGGTGCGCCGTGTGTGTCGATTACTTTCGTGACAACACTGGAGAGACACACCAGGAATTGATACACGTGAGGAGGCATCAAAAATTCATATATTTTCTCGTGTGCCGCTTCCTCTTTGAGAACACATGCTTACGTTTAACGTCCATGGTGATAGTTTCCTTGGCCTTTTGGACGCCCTTCGCTAAAACAGCGCATCCCAGGGATTCCCGGTGATGAGCGGGTGAGGGAGTGAATGTGAGCGCCGACGTCAGCATCCGAGTGCCAGGACCTTCACTGACAACCTCCCCTTCCGTTTTCCTGTCCTGCGCCGTAACCGCGTTATCGGAAACAATCCACTTTAATTCCAGTCTGTCTCCGGAACAGCTGTCAGGAATGGAGCAGATCAAACGCGCCCTTTGTCCGGCGATCAGACCCTCACCAACCGAGATCCGGGGTTTTTCTAGAACAGAAGAACACGTTCGGAAGGGTGTAAATGTCAATCATAAGAAAAAGAAACAGAGAAACCATGACATCTCGCTGTTTCCCTGTCTCCTTTCAGCGCGGAGTATTGCGTACCGGTATGGTGATGGTGTGTGCTCCGGGGGGAGTGCAGTGGAGATTCTCCAGGCCGTTAACTGGACTGGAGGGCTAGCGTTATGGGCAGAGATTGGGCAAGCTGGTTTGTTTTCCAAGGAGCGGTGATCTGATGGAATTAGAGAAGCGGCCCTGGTACGGAAGAGGGTGGAAATGCTATCCCGTGGTAAGAGTGTTAAAAAAAACAAGGGCACATGCGATACAGTGAGACAGGTTTTTAAAAGGGTTCTGAGTGTTACGTACCCCGTAACTGGGTGTCTTACCAGCAAAGGTAGAAGTGTCCGTTGGAGTCTGCTGATACCATTTTCAACAATATTTATTAGCAAAAATACACAAAATAATATCAATGCGAATATACATAGAATATACGTTAGCAATACTAAACCTAAAAGTGCGGGTATAATAATAATCACTAATGAAACAAGCTCTATCATTGTCTAGGGGATAATGAATTGTCAGATGGAAATATAAAGTTCAGTTCAGTTCATGCAGGCTGCTGTAATTGTTTGTCGATGTGTTGCAATTGTTGGAGAGAGAGAGAGAGAGAGAGAGAGAGAGAGAGAGAGAGAGAGAGAGAGAGAGAGAGAGAGAGAGAGAGAGAGAGAGAGAGAGAGAGAGAGAGAACGTGTGAACAGTAACAGCTATTATCTTGCCAACCTTCCTCCTTCCTTTACGATTTTGATCCGTCGATGCGTTGTTGTTGTGGCCATTCACGTATGACCCCTCCGTCCTTTAGCTAGACCATTCTTCCATAGTTGACTCGTCACCCAGGCAAGGGTGGACACACACACAAGCCCCCACCGGTCTCGCTACAAAACACTGTGAGTTAAAATTTACCGACCCTTCGTTCGGTCTCCGGTCTCCCACCCTGTCTCGTGCGGGTTCTGATGTTCACTAGCGTTTCTTCTGGTGCGTCGTTACCCCAGACCTCACTTTTATCTCCACTCACGGGGTCTCAGGTGTCAATCAGGTTGGGATGATGTAACCCATCAAACCAGCCCACTCTGGTTGCCCCCTGAGGGGTTTCAATGAATAGAACAGTACCAAGTAAACGATCCTTCTCCACAAGACAATAGCAGTAAATCAATGGCTTTTGTCAGTAAGAGACGTTCCATCTTAGCTGTGTCTCTCTCTCTCATTCTCTTTCATGAGCTGTTATCAATAACAACTGCCCTGGCAGATTTCCTTTGTCTCTCTTACTTCCTTGATAACAGCATCGAAATAGTAGCGATTTGCGCTCCTCCAATAGGGGGGGGGGCGCATGGGCGTTTCTGCACCCTTCTGCCCATCAGAGTTGTTCATCCTCCGTAACGTGAGGCGGCAGGTTTGTGCAGAGAATGACGTTACCGCATGGAAATATGTCGCCACTAAGGTTTTACGATGCACTGAATGAGACATAAAGATCGGTAAAGCTTGAAGTATGGCCCTACTGCGGGGAAGCAAAATCGGGGAAGATGAGCAGAAAAATATCAGCGTGAACGCGGGGTGCCGAAGACCTGTTTCTGTGCTGTATGACAGTATAACGCGAGGGGTAGGACCATTCGCTCCATCGAATCCATGCTGTTGTGATAAGGAGGGCATTGGGAGTGGACCCAAATGTAAGACACAGACAATGAACTACCAGGAACAGGACTAGGCGTGAGAAGGAAGAAAGGACGTAGGACATGACACAGGCCCTGAACGAGACAAGGATTCCGGGCCTGGGCTAAGACTTGACAAAGGATAGTGGAACCAGGACATGGAACTGGGGACTAGGAGCCTGGGCTGGGACTCCGAGCCAGAGACTGGACAAGGACCCAGAACCTGGGTCTTGACTCGGGTTGGAACTCCAGAACCAGGCGTGGACAAGACGTGGCTACAGGACGAGGAGAGGCACAGGATGGGACGAGAGACTCCTGGATGGGACAAGGGAAACCCAGCACAGGACGGGGGAATCCCAGCACCGGGCTGGGCAAGGTACTCCTGCGCTGGGAGAGGCACATGGACATGACGAAAACACAGAGCCTTGGTCGAGGGAGAGACAACAGGACTGGACGTGAGACTCCTGGTCAGGACAAGGGAACGCCAGCACTGGGCTCGGCAAGGTACTCCTGCGCTGGGAGAGGCACATGGACATGACGAAAACACAGAGCCTTGGTCAAGGGAGAACAGGAACGCAGAAAACAGAGGCTGGGTTGAGGGAGAGACAGGAACATGGAACACCGAACCGGGACCCCTCCTTGGGCACAGGACAATAGACAATAGGTGCAGAAGTAGACCATTCGGCCCTTCGAGCCTGCACCGCCATTTTGAGATCATGGCTGATCATCTATTATCAATACCCGCTTCCTGCCTTGTCCCCATATCCCTTGATTCCCCTATCCATAAGATACCTATCTAGCTCCTTCTTGAAAGGACGTAGGGCCGGGACTAATTACACAGAACCCTGAACACGACAGGACAGTTCCCAACGCTAGGTAGCGGCAAAACGGCCGGACCTACCTAGCTAAAGCGTGGACACAGACAGACAGTTCCAAACAGGGCGAGGCTCCAAACACAGGTGAGGCGAGACAAAGCTCCAGGCAGAGGCAAAACGAGGCGATGTAAAGCTCCAGGCAGAGGCAAGGCGAGGTGAGGCAAGGCTCCAGGCAGAGGCAAAGCGAGGCGATGTAAGGCTCCAGGCAGAGGCAAGGCGAGGTGAGGCAAGGCTGCAGGCAGAGGCAAGGCGAGGCGAGGTAAGGCTCCAGGCAGAGGCAAGGCGAGGTGAGGCAAGGCTCCAGGCAGAGGCAAAGCGAGGTGAGGCAAGGCTCCAGGCAGAGGCAAGGCGAGGTGAGGCAAGGCTGCAGGCAGAGGCAAGGCGAGGCGATGTAAGGCTCCAGGCAGAGGCAAGGCGAGGTGAGGCAAGGCTCCAGGCAGAGGCAATGCGAGGCGATGTAAGGCTCCAGGCAGAGGCAAGGCGAGGTGAGGCAAGGCTGCAGGCAGAGGCAAGGCGAGGCGAGGTAAGGCTCCAGGCAGAGGCAAGGCGAGGTGAGGCAAGGCTACAGGCAGAAGCAAGGCGAGGTGAGGCAAGGCTCCAGGCAGAGGCAAGGCGAGGCGATGTAAGGCTCTAGGCAGAGGCAAGGCGAGGTGAGGCAAGGCTCCAGGCAGAGGCAAGGCGAGGCGATGTAAGGCTCTAGGCAGAGGCAAGGCGAGGTGAGGCAAGGCTCCAGGCAGAGGCAAAGCGAGGCGATGTAAGGCTCCAGGCAGAGGCAAGGCGAGGTGAGGCAAGGCTCCAGGCACAGGCGAGGCGAAGCGAGGCAAGGCAAAGCTAGGCTCGGCTAGGCTCCAGGAGGAAGGTGAAGGGAAGGGATACAGGCAGGGGGTTTGGACAGGAAGAATCCAGCATCCAGAGGCTGAATCCTGAAGCTATTTATGAGGCCAGCCCAAACAAGAATCAGGTGCCTCAACAGAAACTGGGGAAACCCGGAAAACCTGGAATAAGGAACGTGGACTGGACCGCGAACTGGGATGCGGATTTCACGGACCGGACCATGACAGCTGACCCCCAGCGCAATCGTCCTTACCCTGCTTGCTTCCCGCAGCCTACCTACTCTCAGGTGTCGATTGACAAACTTGTTCTCTCGCTGGCGCTGAAGACATTGGTATATATTTCAAACAAACACCTGGCGGTCTCTGTGTTTGGGGAGGGAGCTGCCGAATTAAGGTGGCAGTTGAGCGAGGTGGAGACGGCCTGAGGGGACCGTACAACCCCTGGATGAAAATACACGCTGCGTGTTTCTATGTTCATTTTACTCTGTGCTTAACTAATGACGGAAAACTTCGTTCTTGCCCTTTCGTGCGTAAATTGTCCGGAGTAGCGCCATGCTGGCAATGGCAGATAGGCGGTATTACCCAAATTATGAAGTTAAATTAACTTAACCCAGGCAACCTGTTCATATTCTATACCTTCACAGTATGGTCCGGGTCAATTTTGACCCGGTCCAAGAATCCCCTCGTAACAATTGTGTATACCAAAGTTTGAACAACAGATCTATGTAGAATGTAGAAATCGCCTATCTGACATTAATAAATGGGTGATTAATCCTTAACTAATGATTCAGAGATCTAAAATCTTTTCAATATATACGGGTCAAATTTGACCCGGAACAGCCTCAATGTGCAAAAATTTGTAGCACCTGTACAAAAGTATAACATTTTTAATTGTTTTCATTTTTGCGCATTTTGGGTCACTTTAGGAAAAGGTATCAAATTTTGGCTAAAAATGGCATATAGGGTGGTTTTACTGCAGTGAAATGTCAAAAGGGGTCAAATTTGACCCGCACAGTATGTAAGGGTTATTAAAACTCTAGCATTCAGATATAACTGTACATTACTCGTGAAGATGCAAGGCGTGTGTAGTCACCGATCTAGCATCCTCCTCTCCACGCCGACGTGACTTCACATCTGCATGGAAGCACAACAGGAGAAAGTTTACAGAACAAACTAGGGCCACTCACCCCAAACTGTGAGAAAGGATTGTGAGCTTCCGATGCGAAGGGTCGTAATGGGGAAGATGGTGTAGATATCTACTGTGAATAAATATGAACCCTCGTCACTCTTCCTGGCATCATTTATTCGCAGAGAACAGTCTCCCTTTTCAGGTTTGCCCCTGAAATACGCTCGGTCAATCGAGCTGCGACGGTCAGACGTGCGACTACTGAAATTATAGTCAAAGACGGCTTCAAGCCGGGTATTTCCAGAGATGGTCGCCAACCACTGTGCCCGCAATCTGCTGGGAAAGTCGGGAAAGTCGGGAATACGAAAGGTGCAATTGATCTCGGCACAAGCTCCCCCTACCGTCGAAACGTTTTGCTGCATCGTCACCGACATTTCTGCAGAAACTGGAAATGAGAAAGAGGATCTGTAATTATTTCCTCCCGGAGCCCATTCAAAACCCTTTCAACTGTGGAAAATAGCTTGCTGTGGGCTTTGTGGGCCCATTAATGTACAGTCGGTCACTATAATTATACACATTCAAAACTGTTATCTCTCTCTTTTCCTGAGCTCAAGCTGGTAAATCGTGGGGTACGGGCATAAGCACGCACACTCATTTCCCAATTGCTAGGAACTTACGGACTGTTCTAGTGATGTTTAGGATTGTGGATTTAGGGACAATTGCGTGAATATGGGTTTCTATATGTTCTGTGCGTTTGGAATGGCTGTATGTATTCAGTAAGTGTTTTTTATTAGTTTATCCGGTGTTGTCATATCCGGGCGGGTATTATGGATTGTCCTGTCTGTAATAACGGATCGGTCGGAATACAATTTGCGGGGCTCTGGCTCTGAAACTGGACCAGGCTGGTGTTTATAATGAGGTATGGGTTTTTATCAGTTTGAATTTTGAAGGTTTGCCACGTGGTTGTGTCTGTGCAAGCGATCAAATTCAGTTAAACTGCTGGAGGAAACTGAAACATGTTTGTTTCTGGTTTCTCTCGGCACTTTCTGCATCTACCGTCTTGAATTTATTGGTCTTTTATTAGGTTTTAATATTTTTCATGCTAACGACATGCTCCTGTATTGCGACAAGAGCCCGATTCTGGGTCGAAGTCTCCAGCTCCTTGAATGCTTCCCTGAACGCCAGGGTAACTAGTCTGCCCAGACTGTGGGGTGTCTGCCGAGGAGGGTCACGCTCTTCCCCCGGTCATTGTCTTTTCCGTTTGTACTGATCACTTCTTCACTGTTTCTGGGTCGTGCTTCATTCAATTTCAGGTGTGTGCGCTTCTTAACAGAACGCACAAGCTCGCGTGGAGTGCTGAACTTTGCCTGAGTTAATGAAAATATATCCTTGGAAGTTTCATCTGACGGTTTGGTAAATTCAGACCAGAATCAGAATCAGAATCAGGTTTATTATCACCGGCATGTGTCGTGAAATGTGTTAACTTAGCAGCAACAGCACTTCAATGCAATACATAATATAGAAAAAAATAACAATAATAAATAAGTAAACCAATTACAGTGTACATATATTCAACAAGTTAAAAATCGTCGAGAAACAAAAATAATATGTATTTTTAAATGAAGGTACTGTTCATGGGTTCAACGTCCATTTAGGAATCTGATGGCAGAGGGGAAGAAGCTGTTCCTGAATCGCTGACTGTGTGCCTTCAGGCTTCCGTACCTCCTACCGGATGGTTACAGTGAGAAAAGGACATGCCCTGGGTGCTGGAGGTCGTTAATAATGGACGCTGCCTTTCTGAGACACCGTTCCTTGAAGATGCCCTGAGTATTTTGCAGGCTAGTACCCAAGATGGAGCTGACTTGATTTACGACCTTCTGCAGCTTCTTTCGGCCCTGTGCAGTAGTCCCTCCATACCAGACAGTGATGTAGCCTGTCAGAATGCTCTCCCCGGTACATCTATAGAAATTTTTGAGTGTTTTTGTTGATATACCAAATCTCTTCAAACTCCCAATGGAGTACAGTCGCTCTCTTACTATAAGGCCACCGCCGGATGCAATCTGAATGGCCGCCACCGTCGCTTGCCCCTGGGCCCGCTGTGTTGCGTTCCGCCGCTGCAGACTGCGCTGCACTGTGGCGGGCCGCTGTGAGACCGATGGTGGTTATTGATAAACCGCCTGGTCTGCTTCCCGGAGCCGCTTTGCTGGAGAGCCACGGCTTCAGCGCCGAGGAAGAGTGTTACCTCCGGTACAGCCGCGCGGGCCGCCGACGGGACAGCAGATCCAGGACTCGCGGATGTCGGCCAGATGCTCGACTGTGTTTATCCCCACTCCGATGCAGTCACCTCTTCCCTCTCAGTAGCGCACGGTCGCCAGCTGGGCCACCGTCTTTAAGCACCCAGGCGCGGATGGCTGGTTCGTTACCGAGGCATCTGTTGCCCTCCACCACGCAGTCCATGAACAAGCCTTGCTCTTCACCTAGACGGTCATGCGGAGAGTCGGCACCGGAGGGGTTCCGCTGGAGGTCTCGAGCGGCCCCGCCCGCTCGACGTTTCCGGATGGCGGAGCCAGCGAAGCACAGGCCGGGCCTGTCTCACCGGCTCCTCCTCCTCAGTTTCCTCCGCTTCCTCGTGGGTAGCCGGGTGCTGGACGTGAGGGAGGCGGGTGATACGCTCCACCGTGTCCCCCAGGTTTGGGAGCTTGGGTGGGCTCAACCCCGTCGGGGTTCGGTGGGAAGGCGCGATGCTCGGTTCACAGGTTCTCACACCGCGTCAGCGTCCCGTCTGTTCACTGATGACAGGCGAGAAATCTCGTTTAACTCAACAACCGATTTTATTGTGAGAGACACATGAACAGACCGGGAGCAATGACCCGGGGGAGAGACCCAGTGAGCCACATACAGACGGGGGAGGTGATGATCACACAACCCGGTTACAGTCCGGGTGACCCACAGACACACATGAACAGACCGGGCGCTATGACCCGGGGGGAGACCCAGTGAACCACATACAGAAGGGGGAGGTGATGATCACACAACCCGGTTACAGTCCGGGTGATCCACGGACACACATGAACAGACCGGGCGCTATGACCCGGGGGGAGACCCAGTGAGTCACATACAGACGGGGGAGGTGATGATCACACAGCCCGGTTACAGTCCGGGTGACCCACAGACACACATGAATAGACCGGGCGCTATGACCCGGGGGGAGACCCAGTGAGCCACATACAGACGGGGGAGGTGATGATCACACAGCCCGGTTACAGTCCGGGTGACCCACAGACACACATGAACAGACCGGGCGCTATGACCCGGGGGGAGACCCAGTGAGTCACATACAGACGGGGGAGGTGATGATCACACAGCCCGGTTACAGTCCGGGTGACCCACAGACACACATGAATAGACCGGGCGCTATGACCCGGGGGGAGACCCAGTGAGCCACATACAGACGGGGGAGGTGATGATCACACAGCCCGGTTACAGTCCGGGTGATCCACGGACACACATGCGAATGACAATACAAACAAAATGTAACAATAAATGAACTTGAACATCCCGCCATAATCTTACGGAAACGTTTTAGCACAGGAAGAAAAAAATAGCGTTGGTCATTAGGAATGCTGGAGCGAGCTGTCGACCAGCCCCCGACACCACCCCTCACCCCATCCAGAGCGCCACAATATTATGATCAGTGTCCTCTAAGGGTTTTATTTTACTTTAAATTCTCTAAACAATTCCGGTTCAATGCGCAACACCCAATCCGGAATTGCTGATCCCACGAGCTGCTCTACAAAACAATCTTTAGGCATTTTACACAAACAATCCCCCTCTTGGGATACAGCAGCATCTTCGTTTTCGCAGTTTACCTGGATGTCGAAATTCCCTATGACTACAGTAACTCTGCCGTTTTGCCGCGCACTTTCCATCTCCCGTTGTCATTTGTAGCCCGCATCGTTGCTACTGTCCGGTGGCCTGTACATAACTCCCATCGGGGTATTTGTACCCTTGCAGTCTCTGAGTTCTACCCCCGACGATTCAACACCTTCCCATCCTCTGTCACCTCCTTCTAAAGACTGGATTTAATTTTATTTTACCAACAGATCTACCCGGTCCGTCTGCCTTCCTGCCCGTTCTTTCGATTCATCCTCGGGGGTTAATCATCATTCAGCCATGAGTCAGTGAATCTCACAGCGTCAAAGCTGCGAGTCCCCAATTGTGCTACAGGTTCACCCACCTGTCCGTGTAGACGGTGCAGTCAGATATCACACCTGTCAGTCCCCAATTGTGCTACAGGTTCACCCACCTGTCCGTGTAGACGGTGCAGTCAGATATCACACCTGTCAGCCCCCAATTGTGCTACAGGTTCACCCACCTGTCCATGTAGACGGTGCAGTCAGATATCACACCTGTCAGACCCCAATTGTGCTACAGGTTCACCCAGCTGTCCGTGTAGACGGTGCAGTCAGATATCACACCTGCCAGTCCCCAATTGTGCTACAGGTTCACCCACCTGTCCGTGTAGACGGTGCAGTCAGATATCACACCTGTCAGTCCCCAATTGTGCTACAGGTTCACCCACCTGTCCGTGTAGACGGTGCAGTCAGATATCACACCTGTCAGTCCCCAATTGTGCTACAGGTTCACCCACCTGTCCGTGTAGACGGCGCAGTCAGATATCACACCTGCCAGTTCCTAATTGTGCTACAGGTTCACCCACCTGTCCGTGTAGACGGTGCAGTCAGATATCACACCTGTCAGTCCCCAATTGTGCTACAGGTTCACACACCTGTCCGTGTAGACGGTGCAGTCAGATATCACACCTGTCAGTCCCCAATTGTGCTACAGGTTCACCCACCTGTCCGTGTAGACGGTGCAGTCAGATATCACACCTGCCAGTCCCCGATTGTGCTACAAGTTCACCCACCTGCCCGTTGGAAGTTGCAGTCAGATATCACACCTGCCAGTCCTGTATTCGGCACTGTTTTCGACTTTTTCCCCCTTTTACATTTTAGCCCATCCTCTTCACGACAATGTTGTCCCATCATCAGCCTGTCCGTGCTAGCGGTCTCACTACACACTGCCTCTATTTCTTTAACCAACTACCCCACCCTCAGCCCTATCACCCCGGTTCCTTTCCCTTGCCAATGCAATCTGAACCCCCCTGAAGACCTCTAGCAGACATGCCCGCGAGGATATTGGTCTCCTTCGGGTTCAGATGCAACCCGTCCCGTGTGTACAGGTTGTACCTTCCCTGGCAGAAATCTCAATGATCCAGATATTCGGACCCCTGCCCCCCTGCGCCAGTCCCTCGGCCACGCATTTATCTGTCATTTGTTCCTATTCTTACCATCACTGGCGAGAGGCTGTGGCAGCAAACTAGAGACTACCTCCCTGTTATCTTGCTTTTCAGCTTTCTACCAAGCTCCCTGAGATCTCTCTTCAGGACCTCCTCGATTTCCCTACCAATTTGTGCCAAATCGAGCTGCTCGCCTTCCCCTTCAGAATGCCGTGACCCTGACCCGAGATATCCCTGACCCTGGCACCTGGGAGGCGAGAGACCAGTCTCGATGGCGTCCACAGAATCTCTCCACTACTTCGCCATCTCTGGACTCTCCTATCAATATTGCGGTCCTCTCCACCTCTCCTTTCTTCCGACCCTGAGCGCCAGAGACCCGGCGCTGCGGCTCCGCTCTGGTGGGTCGTCCCGCTCAACAGTATCTATAACGGCAGACTGATTATTGAGGGGACGGGCCCGGGGGTTCTCTGTACTGGCCACACACCTCCATTCCTTCTTCTGACAGTCATCCAGTTACCTGCCCACTGCAGACGAGGGGTGACTGCCTCCCTGTAGCCCCTCTCTGCCCCTTCCTCAGTCTCTCGTATGAACCGAAGGAAATCGAGCTGGCCCTCCGGTTCCCCACCGCGTTCCCCGGGGATCTGCAGCACGGCGCATCTGGTGCGGATGGGATTATCCTGGAGGCTGGAATTCCCATAGAATTCCCACATCTCTCACACAGAACGTAACACAGTCCCTGGGACCATTCTCACTGTACTAACTGTGTACTCGGAGACCAGCGATGAGGGAAGGAGAAGTAGAAGAATGAGAAGGAGAAGGAAGAGGAGTAGGAGAAGAAGAAGGAGGACAAGGAGAAGAGACGGAGAAGGAGGAGGAAGAAGAGGAGAAGGAGAGGTAGAAGAAAAAGAAGAGGAAGAAGAAGAGACGACACACACAAAATGCTGGTGGAAGATGAAGAAGAGACGTATCGGGTGTTTCCCTCGACAACCCTGATTTCGCCCAAGCCTGATCAGCCAATAATTCTACTATTTGCCTTAATAGCTTTTTGTTTTATGATGAAGGACGGTGTAATTTCAAATCATCCATATGTAGAAACCGGTGTCAGTGTAATTTGGTGTCTTATTTCTGATTTTATACTCTACTTTCTTCCGATTCTGTAAAGGAGAGCGCGGGCTGAAAGCTGAATAAAACCGCACTGGGCATAGAGAGTCGACAGGAATGGCTCCACGTGATTTTACAGATGGTGGTTGCTCTTTTATGGATGTTAATAGACAGTGAGATTACAGGACCAATCAAGCGTGACAGTGGAAAAGAGTATATGGAACCAGAGGAGATGGCAGAGGTATTTAATGATTACTTTGCTTCAGTATTCACTACGGAAAAGGATCTTGGTGATTGTGGGGATGACTTACAGTGGACTGAAAAGCTTGAGCATGTAGATATTAGGGAAGAGGATGTGCTGGAGCTTTTGGAAAGCATCAAGTTGGATAAGTCGCCGGGACCAGAAGGGATGTACCCCAGGCTACTGTGGGAGGCGAGGGAGGAGATAGCTGAGATTGAAGATCTTTGAATCAAAAATGAGGACGGGAGAGGTTCCGGAGGAATGGAGGGTCGTGGATGTTGTTCCTTTATTGAAGAAAGAGAGTAGAGATAGCCCAGGAAATTATAGACCAGTGAGTCTTACTTCCGTGTTTGGTAAGTTGATGGAGAAGATCCTGAGAGGCAGGATTTATGAACATTTGGAGAGGCATAATATGATTAGGAATAGTCAGCTTGGCTTTGTCAAAGGCAGGTCGTGCCTTACCAGCCTGATTGAACTTTTTGAAGATGTGACTAAACACATTGATGAGGGTAGAGTAGTAGATGTAGTGTATATAGATTTCAGCAGGGCTTTTGACAAGGTAGCCCATGCAAGGCTTATTGGGAAAGTAAGGAGGCGTGGGATCTAAGGGGACATTGCTTTGTGAATCCAGAACTGGCTTCGCACAGAAGGCAGTGTGTGGTTGTAGACAGGTCATATTCTACATGGAGGTCGGTGACCAGTTGAGTGCCTCAGGGATCTGTTGCGGGACCCTTACTCTTCGTGATTTTTATAAATGACCTGGATGAGGAAGCAGAGGGATGGGTTAGTGAATTTGCTGATGACATAAAGGATGGGGATGCTGTGGATAGTGCGGAGGGTTGTCAGAGTTTACAGTGGGATATTGGTAGGATGCAAAACTGCGCTGAGAAGCGGCAGATAGAGTTCAACCCAGATAAGTGTGAAGTGGTTCACTTTGGTAGGTCAAATATGATAGCAGAATATAGTATTAATGCTAAGACTCTTGGCAGTGTGGAGGATCAGATGGATCTTAGGGTCCAAGACCATAGGACACTCAAAGCTGTTATGCAGGTTAATTGTGGTGAGGAATGCATAGGGAGCATTGACCTTCATCAATCATGGGATTGATTTTAAGAGTCGAGAGGTAATGTTGCAGCTATATAAGACCCTGCTCAGACACCACTTGCAGTACAGTGCTCAATTCTAGTTGCCTCACCACAGGAAGGTTGCGAAAACGAAAGAAAGGGTGCAGAGGAAATTTACAAGGTTGTTGCCTGGATTGGGGAACATACCTTATGAGAATAGGTGGAGTGAACTCGGCCTTTTCTCCTTGGAGTGACGGAGGATGAGAGATGACCTGATAAGGTTTGCAGATAATGAGAGGCGCTGATCATGTGGATATTCAGAGGCTTATTCCCAGGCCTGAAATGGCTAGCACGAGAGGGCTAGTTTTAAAGTGGTTGGAAGTAGGTACAGATGAGATGTCAGGGGTATGTTTTATAATGCAGAGAGTGCTGAGTGCGTGGAATGAATGGGCTGCCAGCAGTGGCGGCGAAGACGGAAACAATAGGGTCTTTTAAGACACTCCTGGATAGGTACATGGAGCTTAGAAAACAGAGCGCATGGGTGAAACCTAGGTAGTTTTCATGTAGGAACATGTTTGGCAGAGCTTTGTGGGCCGAAGGGCCTGTATTGTACTGGAGGTTTTCTATGTTTCTATGCTTCACCAATTGTTGCAGGAATTTGGCAAGTATTGTGTGCAGTTCAGATGAGGGTAGAGCCGTAGATGTGGTGTATATGGGTATCAGGAAGGCTTTTGACAAGGTACCCCATGCAAGGCTTATTGGGAAAGTAAGGAGGCATGGGATCCAAGGGGTCGATCGCTTTGTGAATCCAGAACTGTTTTGCCCACAGAAAGCAAAGTGTGGTTGTAGACAGGTCATATTCTACATGGAGGTCGGTGACCAGTGGAGTGCCTCAGGGATCTGTTCATGGACCCTGCTCTTCGTGATTTTTATAAATGACCTGGATGAGGAAGTGGAGGGATGGGTTAGTGAATTTGCTGATGACACATGGGTTGGGGGTGTTGTGGATAATGTGGAGGACTGTCAGAGGTTATAGCTTGACATTGGTAGGATGCAAAACTGGGCTGACAAGTGGCAGATAGAGTTTAACCCAGATAAGTGTGAAGTGGTTCATTTTGGTAGGTCAAATATGATGGCAGGATATAGTATTAACGGCAAAACTCTTGGAAGCGTGGAAGAATAGAGGGATCTTAGGGTCCAACAGCATAGGACACACAAAGCTGCTACGCAGGTTAACTCTGTGGTGAAGAAGGCATACAGAGCATTGACCTTCATCAATCATGGGATTGATATTAAGAGCCCAGAGGTAATGTTGCAGTTATATAGGGCCCTGCTCGGAGCCCACTTGGAGTACTGTGCACAGTTCTGGTCAACTCACTACAGGAAGGATGTGGAAGCCATAGAAAGGGCGCAGAGGAGATTTGCAAGGATGTTTCCTGGATTGGGGAGCATGCCTTATGAGAATAGGTTGAGTGAACTCGGCCTTTTCTCCTTGGAGTGACGGAAGACGAGAGATGACCTGATAGAGGTGTACAGATAATGAGAGGCATTGATCGTGTGGATAGTGGCTTTTTCCCAGGGTTGAAATGGCCAGCACGAGAGGGCATCGTTTTAAGGTGGTTGGAAGTAGGTACAAGGGAGATGTCAGGGGTAAGTTTTTTTATGCAGCGAGTGGTGAGTGCTTGGAATGGGCTGCCAGCGGTGGCGGTGAAGGCGGAATCTATAAGGTCTTTCAAGCGACTCCTGGATAGGCATATGGAACTCAGAAAAATAGAGGCTATCGGTAAAGCCGAGGTAGTTCTCATGTAGGAACATGTTCGACACAGATTTGTAGGCCGAAGAGCCTGTATTGTGCTGGAGTTTTTCTATGTTTCTATGCTTCACCAATTGTTGCAGGAATTTGGGAAGTATCGTGTGTAGTTTAGATATATTAAGAGCGTCTATTCATCAGAGTGTGGGGCAGAATCAAGTGCTTTTGGTAGTCAACATGAAATATTCCTGCTTTTTCGCCAGACTTGATTTAGAATTAAATAATCTGCTCTTCTGTCAGTACATTGCGATGATCTAAGTGAGTGGTGATTTGTTGCGAGATACATGGTGTTACAATTTAATATACAGTTTGTAAACAAGTAATAGAACGATATTTTGATGTTATTTATGATTTCTCATTTAGCTACGTGATATCTTTGTCTTCCATCAAAAATTCGGGCACTTTCTCATGATTTTTAAGAAATCTGTTGATATGTATTGATAGGGACGGATGAATACGGTTATTAGTATCATTGTATTTAAATCATTTAATCTTGGATAAGTGCGCAACCCACTAAACGGCTTTTAAATTCATATTTCAATAACTCCTCTTTCTGACTCAAATAAGGTCATCTATCCGAGCGCAGAGTATATTTTTATAAGCTAACGATCACCCTGTGAAGAGCGGGAACAACGTCTCTGTCTCTCACTCTCCCTCTCTCACGCACTTTCTCTTCTCTCTTTCTGTCACTATTTCTATCTCTCTCTCATTCTCACTCTCTCACATACATTCTCTCTCTCTCTTCGTTCAGCAACAACTGATAACAGCACACCAACGCATTCACCTGTAATATATCAACCCTGAACTTATGAAACACTATGTGCGTCACAATTATATCTTCTTAGCCCTGCTTCAAGCTTAGTAAGGAACTTTGCTCCCATTTCTCGGGCATTTGCCCCTTTCGTTAGGTAACACCATTTACAAACTATGCTTAAATAATTTTACCTTCGGGAAGCGTGAAGAGGAAAACAACCAGAGAGCCGCACGTGGCCATGAACATCGCTGATCGCACTGGCCGATTTGGGGATCGAATACACGGTTTGTTTTCCCGTCCGGCCGACCTGGGATGCCTTTGGTGATGGTTGTTCAGCTGATGATCAACACCGATTCCGCTGATCGACCCAGGTCTGCTGACTGTGACAGTCAAGGCTGCTTGTTGGTGCTGTGCATTGTGAGATCCCCGCTCATACCAGCTGCTGGCACATCAGTGATTAATAAGCCGTTGTTGGAGATGCACACACCCAGATAACATCTGAAAATAACTAACGAGTTGTTTTCTCACCAATACTCGTATGCTACTCTTGTTGTGGTTAGTGCATTCGAATCTACATCATATACCCACCGCCCACGCTTGCTGAGGGCTCACTCTTTCCGGAAGCGAATACAACACCAAAGACGTGAATTTAGCTTGACCGCCATGTGTGCGGTTCCTCATGTCCGCCGGTCTGAGTTAGGTCGGACGCCTGTGACGTCATAGACGGTGGCAATGTGAGCCGCACGAGGCCCACGCACTGCCAATCATCTCTCAGACAATTTAATCAACGCGAAAGGTCGCATGCCTTCCTTTTTGCAGAAATTAAACATTTCGCTTCATTGTTGCAAATTTTATTAAATCTGCGATCCCCCTCATAAATTAAAGAAAATTTCAAACAAAGAACAATTAAGTTAACGAGATTCGGATAATTTTAGATAAAAATGTTAACTGATTTCGGAATTGGCAGTATTTTGCGATATTCTGTCTCTGGAGTAAACAGGGTGTGGAAAATGTGGAGGTTTCAGTCCGAATAGTTTTGTTTTTACGTGTTTCTGCGGGCCTGCTGTTTCCCCAGACTATTAGTTTGATTGGCCGTTGTAAATTACCCCGACTACGCGCATGTGTGGTGGAATCTTGGCGGAGTTAATGGGAACGTGGACAGGAAAACAATAACAGAAATTGCCCGTTTACTGTGAGTTGCATCGAATTATGTTTCGTTCCAAGACACCGTGACGGCTTTGTTTCGTCCGGCTTTCTGAGAACCCACTCAGACCCACTCATGTCACTTTCAGCTGACTTGGGCAGGGGAGGTCGTGTTGTGCCGAAGAGCTCATTTCTGTCCATCGCTGTCCTGTGTATCTATATCGCTCTTTAGTTATTGAATCCGGAGATCAGGTACAGTTCTGTGTTGTTGTTTCTGTACACGAGTAGAAATATAACCTTTATCGGACAAGGCCGCTGTGTGTTGTGAATAATAATCGATGTGGAGAGAGATATTTATTCTCCATTTCCCACCCCGCACATCCCGATTGTTTCCTGGACTTTGTAAACGTCTCGCCGCCTTCGCTTCTTTCACTATCCGTTGCCGCTATTTATTCCGAGCGCTACATTTATCAAAGTTCCCAGTTCATTCCAGGAAAACTGATTCTCCTTCCTTCCTCATTACCTAAACCAACACAGGAGGTATCTAATGGGTTTCGGTGAGAAATGTCTATTGTTCTTTGGGGCGAAAGCAAACCCGGTGCTTTCTATGTCGTCGCGGTGTTTAGACCCAGGAATCTAAGCAAGGCAGCGGATGATCATGGATGGGTCGTACCGGCGATATTTTCCTGTGCCGGCTTTCCTGTTCATCTGGGACACTACGGAAAGGAGAGTTTTATGAAATAATGAATATTCATTAGTCACGGATTTCCAAGCTGTTTCCAGTTTTGCGGGCTGCTGGTAAAGGTCACAATTCATCTCCAATAGAATTAGGACCAACACAGCACAACCCGACAGTTAGAATGGGGAGTAGAACCGGAAATGCGGAAAGTTCTCCGGGTTTAAGCAGCACACAAAGAAACAGAAGCCGTAGGGCTTTTTATTCAGGTCCCCGTGACGATGAAGCATTGATAAAGAGTGAAGACAGGTTGGCTTTCAGCAGCTGCGGTGATTGACGAAAGGCCCATAGAACAAAGGATAAAAATAATAGGGTAAGTCAAAGTCAGAGTGGATGTATTTTTAAAACAATGTATGTGTCGACACAGACTAACCGGAGATGAATTACCTTGCCGACACTTACAGGAACAATGAAATACAACGGAAGTTAAAAAGCTGTGGATCTATATGGACAATCAATGTGCAAGGAAATACACATTGTGCAAATTTTTTAAAAATCACAGATTCTTCTTTTTCCCCCTCTGGTTATCTATTGCAAATGGCAAGGCTGGACTATAGGCCAGACTACAGCGGTAGAAGGATTAACATAGAGGCCGTATTCAGGTGGATGCTTGGCAAAAGTGGTCTTTTTTTGACGCAGACAACTGTCCCACCACAGAAGTCTGTAATGTGCTCAAAGGGAAGATGAAACCTTCTTCTCAAGCTTGTGTTGGGTCTCGCATTGCATCCGAATCGGTTACGGTCGCTGAGTCAAAGTATTCAGCTCTCTGCGATGGTTGTTGACGATTCTCCTCTATTGCTCCTGTTTCGCCATGCACCAAACACTTTTATGCAGCGTCTTCATGGCCATTTTCTCGAATCCATTATACCATAAGATCAGAATTAGTCCATTCAGCTCATCGGGTCTGCTCCGCCATTCCATCATGGCTGATCCCGGATCCCACTCAACCACATACACCTGCCTTCTAACCAAATCCTTTGATGCCCCGACCGATCAAGATTCCCCTGAAATATATCCACAGGCTTGGCCCCTCATCGCAGCCTGTGGCAGAGCACTCCACAGGTTCCCGACTCTCTGGCTAAAACAATTCCTCCTTAACTCTGCTCTAAAGAGCCGTCCCTCAGCCTTGAGGCGCTGCCCTTTAATTCCGAATACCCCCAACGATGAGACACGTCCTCTCCACATCCACGCTGTCTAGTCCGTTCCACATATGACACGGATTGGCTTTAGTCATTGAGTTGCGTGTTTAATCCTCAAAGGCCAGCAGATGTCCTTACACTATTCCCGTTTTCCATCATCTCCATTCTGCCCGATTACTTCATGCACTTGCACACCACCTGTGATTCTGTCACCAATAGCTGGCCCGCCGCCTTCCTGATAGTGAGTGCTAGACATCCTCCTTTCTTGGATAGCTTCCAGTCCTCCGGAACATTTCCCAAATCCAGTGGTTTCTTTGGTCGATTGCTGTCTGCACACCTTAAATCTCAGCAGCGACCTCCATTACGATGGTCGGAGACCAGTCAGGAAGTAGGCTGTGGATACTGTAGGGAGCACAGTGGATGCCGGTCATGGCGATGAAATAGCGAATGGAGTTTGGTCAGGGCAAGCAGGAGGTCAGGGTTTTTTGGGAAGTCGGATGTGAAATGCGGGTAGATTGCTAATGACAGTGTTGATGTGCACACTGATGTGAGGACCAGTTTCTTAGCTCCTGGAAAGAGACCAAACGAGAGGATGGGCTGGTTTACAAACCAAAACAACTGACGCTGAGGATTTGCTTGTTTTTATTCAGCCAGACACTGATATCAGTGATCAGGAAATAGTGCTGCAGTTTTACAGAACTCCAGTTGAGCCGCACCTGAAGCATTGCATCCCATTCTGCTCGCCCCTCTACAGGAAGGAGATATATATTACAGTCCGGTTTATTACTGAGTTTACACTTTATAGCAATACTTCGGTGAATGAAGTTTACCACTATATTCTACCTGTGTAAGGAATCAGATTGAGTTATACTGCTGTAGGATCCTGTAACGTGTTGGATTGCCTCTGATTTCTCTTGTAATTTTCTGTATTTATCGTCTTGAATTTTTTGGTGTTTAATTATGTACTTTTAGTCATTTTTGTGTTAACCACCGAGTCCTGCATTACCACGAGGAACTCTTCTATTCATAGGAAGAGGCTCCAACTCTGAGCCGGTCGGTCGGGCTTCCATGTCGACGCCTAGTCCGCTCAGATCGAGGTTATTATTCTCGTGATTTTTGTTTCTGAGCTGAAATTGGTAAAACCTGAGCACGTTCTTTTCTCAACTGCTATTCAAGTCATATTTAGGAGTGTGTCTTTCTGAACGGTTGCATAGATATTGCTGTGTCACCCTAAAGCCTTTGGTACTGACTTTGGAATTATACCAGTTGTAGATATTACAGTCGGGACAATGCATACTCTGTTCATGTTGCAAAGCTTTTAAAAAAATTCCCCTTATTATTATTATTATTATTATTATTATTCTATCTTTCATTCTGTAGCTTCGCAGTTTGTTGTCTTTCTCACATTGGTTATACACCAGTTGGTGCGGTCTTTCAGAGAATCCATTGTGGTTATTGGATATATTGAGTATGCCCACAAGAATAGGAATCCCTGTTTTGTACATTGTGATATTTTGTACTTCGATAATAAATTTCCTTTGAACATTGAACTTTGCACTTGGATGAACGGGCTTCTGTTGTGAAGAGTAGTTTAACAAAATGGAGTCGCTTTCTCGGGAGCGCAGGGGATGGAGGGGAGGCATAATAGAACTTTGTAAAAGTTTGAACGGGACAGACAGGGCCGAGAGCCGGAATCGATTTCTGATGGAATGTTATAATATGAGACGTGTGTAGATAAGCCGAGGAGGAGGAGGGAGTTAATAGAAGGTGTTCGGGACAAGGGAATGGTGGGTGTCTGGAATGTAGATAAGGTGAGAGAGGGAAAGTTAATCGAAGATGTTCGGGACAGGGGAATGATGGGTGCTTGGAATGTAGATAAGGTGAGAGAGGGAAAGATAATAGAAGATGTTCGGGACAAGAGAACGGTGGGTGTCTGGAATGTAGATAAGGTGAGAGAGGGAAAGTTAATAGGAGTTGTTCAGGACAAGGGAATGGGGGGTGCTTGGAATGTAGATAAGGCGAGAGAGGGAAAGTTAATAGAAGATGTTCGGGACAAGGGAATGTGGGTGTCTGGAATGTAGATAAGGTGAGAGAGGGAAAGTTAATAGAAGATGTTCGGGACAAGAGAATGTGGGTGTCTGGAATGTAGATAAGGTGAGAGAGGGAAAGTTCATAGAAGATGTTCGGGACAAGAGAATGGTGGATGTCTGGAATGTAGATAAGGTGAGGTAGATAAAGTTAATAGAAGGTGTTCCGGACAAGGGAATGGTGGGTGTCTGGAATGTAGATAAGGTGAGAGAGGGAAAGCTAATAGAAGATGTTCGGGACAGGGGAATGGTGGTGTCTGGAATGTAGAAAAGGTGAGAGAGGGAAAGTTAATAGGAGTTGTTCAGGACAAGAGAACGGTGGGTGTCTGGAATGTAGATAAGGTGAGAGAGGGAAAGTTAATAAAAGATATTCGGGATAAGGGAATGGTGAGTGTCTGGAATGTAGATAAGGTGAGAGAGGGAAAGTTAATAGAAGATGTTCGGGACAAGAGAATGTTGGGTGTCTGGAATGTAGATAAGGTGATAGAGGGAAAGTTAATACAAGATGTTCGGGACAAGGGAATGTGGGTGTCTGGAATGTAGATAAGGCGAGAGAGGGAAAGTTAATAGAAGATGTTCGGGACAAGAGAACGGTGGGTGTCTGGAATGTAGATAAGGTGAGAGAGGGTAAGTTAATAAAAGATATTCGGGATGAGGGAATAGTGAGTGTCTGGAATGTAGATAAGGTGAGAGAGGGAAAGTTAATAGAAGATGTTCGGGACAAGTGAATGCGGGTGTCTGGAATGTAGATAAGGTGAGAGAGGGAATGTTAATTGAAGATGTTCGGGACAAGAGAACGGTGGGTGTCTGGAATGTAGATAAGGCGAGCGAGGGAAAGTTAATAGAAGTTGTTCAGGACAAGGGAATGAGGGGTGCTTGGAATGTAGATAAGGCGAGACGGGGGAAGTTAATAAAGGATATTCGGGATAAGGGAATGGTGAGTGTCTGGAATATAGATAAGGTGAGAGAGGGAAAGTTAATAGAAGATGTTCCGGACAAGGGAATGGTGGGTTTCTGGAATGTAGATAAGGTGAGAGAGGGAAAGTTAAGAGGAGTTGTTCAGGACAAGGGAATGGTGAGTGTCTGGAATGTAGATAAGGCGAGACGGGGGAAGTTAATAAAAGATATTCGGGATAAGAGAATGGTGAGTGTCTGGAATGTACTATCTTTGATTGGGATGAAGGATAATGAAGAGACACGTGCAGAAAATGTGCATATAAAGGAGGGATATGGACCGTGTAACGGCAGAAGTGATTCATTTAATTAGCTCCCATTATCGTCATCATTTCGGCACTGCATCATGAGCTGAAGGCCCTTTTCCTGCGCTGTTCTGTTCTCTGTTTCATGTCTGTTCTAGTTCTGTCAGCCTAATAAATCACCGGTACAGTTCTCACCATCACTGGGCACATCCACAAGGAGCTTTGCCCACCATCTCTCGAAACCACCATCCATTATCAGGAACCCCCATCATCCCGACCATGCTGTCGTCTCGCTGCTGCCATCAGGAGGGTGGTAGAGGAGACTTCGGTCCCAGAGACCCATGCTCAGAATCATTTATTTCCCTTCAAACTGCAATCTCCTGAGCTACTGCATGCAGCTCGACACGAAATTGATTCCATAACCTACTGTCGCGATTTGCAAGAACCTACAGATCGTGTTCTCAGTACTGTACGTACAGTGGCATGCAAAAGTTTGAGCCCCCGGTCAAAATTCCTGCTATTCTGAATAGTAAAGTGAGCAGAAGATGAACTGATCTCCAAAAGTCATGAAGTTAAAGATGATCCCACTCCATATCCGTTCACATGGGGAATTTTTTGTTTAAGGGGCTTCCCTTCTTCCACCGTCAACTCTGCTCTCAAACGCATCTCTCCCATTTCCCGCACATCTGCCCTCACCCCATCCGCCCGCCACCCCACTTGGGATAGCGTTCCTCTTGTCCTCACCTACAATCTCACCAGCCTCCAGGTCCAACGTATAATTCTCCATAACTTCCGCCACCTCCAACGGGATCCCACTGCCAAGCACGTCTTTCCCTCCCTCCCTCTTTCTGCTTTCCGCAGGGATCGCTCCCTACGCGACTCCCTTGTCCACTCGTCCCCCCCAATCCCTTCCCACCGATCTCCTTCTTGGCACTTATCTTGTAAACGAAACAAGTGCTACACCTGCCCTTACACTTCCTCCCTCACCACCATTCAGGGCCCCAGACAGTCCTTCCAGGTGAGGCCACACTTGGTGTGGTTACTGCGACCGGTGCTCCCGGTGTGGCCTTTTATATATTGGTGAGACAGGACGAAGACTGGGAGACCGTTTCGATGAACACATAGGCTCGGTCCGCCAGAGAAAGCAGGATCTCCCAGTGGCCACACATTTTAATTCCACGTCCCATTCCCATTCTGATATGTCTATCCATGGCCTACTCTATTGTCAAAATGAATCCAAACTTAGGTTGGAGGAACAACAGGTTATATACCGGCTGGGTAGCCTCCAACCTGATGGCATGATCATTGACTTCTCTAACTTCCGTTAATGTCCCGCCTCCCCTTCTTACCCCATCCCTGACATATTTAGTTGTTTGTCTGTTCTCCATCTCCCTCCATTGCTTCTCCCCCTCCCCCACTTCTTTCTCCTGAGGCCTCCCGTCCCATGATCCTTTCCCTTCTCCAGCTCTGTATCACTTTCGCCAATCACCTTTTCAGCTCTTAGCTTCATCCCACCCCCTCCGGTCTTCTCCTATCATTTCACATTTCCCCCTCCCCCCTCCTACTTTCAAATCTCTTAGTATCTTTCCTTTCAGTTAGTCCTGACAAAGGGTCTCGGCCCGAATCGTCGACAGTGCTTCTCCTTATAGATGTTGCTTGTCCTGCTATGTTCCACCAGCATTTTGTGGATTCTATAAATATATTTTATTCAAAATGTTGTCACCACAAATTTGCTTCAAATAACATGTTTGTAACTGAACGCTGTATCGACCACAAATTTTAAAACTCGCTGGTTTTCTAGCGCTCGGCGATTTAAGGATCATCTTTGCTGACTTATAGGAAGCAGGGTGACTCGGCTGTTTGGATCGAGAATTGCGTTTCCTATTAAAGACAGTCTGTAGTCGTATTTAGATCTTACTAGGACTCGATCTTTACCGAGCGGTGTCCCTCAGGGACCCGGGTTGGTGTCTCTATACATTCTGCATGGGGCTCGGGTGAAAGCTTGGCGGAGTGTGTTTGTGATGTAGATAATGATGCAAAGATTGGTGCCTTAATGGAGAGCGTAGTGCTTTGCCGAATAACAGCGCGGCATACACTATATCTGTTGTAGATATGAGGAAATGGAAGTTCATTCAGGCACATGTGGGGTGTTGTGCGTTGGGAGGTTAAGAGTAAAGGGGAGGGACACAGTTAATGAACTTGCGATTAACAGCGTCGCTGCACAGAGGGACGATGGAACCATATCTCCATAAAAGGTAGCTTGGGCGGTAAAGAAGGCAAACAGGGTAATTGCCGTCACTGGTCGGGTCTTTAGGTAGAAGAGGCGATAAACCGTGTGCAGCTCCATAAATCGCTGGTTCGACCGCAATTGAAGCACAGCGTGGAATTCTTCTTCCCTCATTAAATGTCGTGGAGGCGCTGGACAGGTGTAGAACAGGTTTAACAGAATGCTACCTGGATTAGAGGATAAGGGAATTAAAGAGAGGTTGTTCAAACTTGGTTTGTTTCCTCTACAGCTTCGGAGACAAAGGGGAGATCTGATAATCTTCTATAGAATTACAAAAGGCATCGATTGAAAACCAGCATCTTTTCCCTATGGTGGGAAGTCCAAGGTGAAAGGCCCAAGGTATTCTACAAGTATGTGAAAAGCAAGAGGATAAGACGTAAAAGAATAGGACCTATCAAGTGTGACAGTGAGGAAGTGTATACGGAACCGAAGGAAATAGCAGAGGCACTTAATGAATACTTTGCTTCAGTATTCACTATGGAAAAATATCTTAGTGATTGTAGTGACGACTTGCAGCGGACTGAAAAGCTTGAGCATGTAGATATTAAGAAAGGGGACATTGATAGGATGCAAAACTAGGCTGAGTAATGACAGAAGGAGTTCAACACAGATAAGTGTGAGGTGGCTCATTTTGCTAGGTCAAACATAATGGCAGAATATAGTATTCATGGTTAGAGTCTTGACAGTGCAGAGAATCAGAGGGATCTTGGGGTCTGAGTCCATAGGACGCTCAAAGCAGCTGCGCAGTTTGACTCTGTGGTTTAGAAAGCATAAGGTGCATTGGCCTTCATCAATCGTGGAATTGAGTTTAGAAGCCGAGAGGTGATGTTGCAGCTATATAGGACCCTGGTCAGACCCCACTTGGAGTACTGTGATCAGTTCTGGTCGCCTCATACAGGAATGACGTGGAAGCTATAGAAAGGGTGGAGAGGAGATTTACAAGGTTGTTGCCAGGATTGGGGAGCATGCTTTATGAGAATAGGTTGAGTGAACTCTGCCTTTTCTCCTTGGAGTGACGAAGGATGAGAGGTGACCTGGTAGAGGTGTACAAGATGATGAGAGGCATTGATCATGTGGATAGTCAGAGGCTTTTTCCCAAGGCTGGAATTGTTACCACAAGAGGACACAGGTTTAAGACGCTTGGCAGTAGGTACAGAGGAGATGTAAGGGGTAAGTTTTTTTATGCCGACAGTGGTGAGTGCATTGAATGGGCTGCCGGCGACGGTGGTGGAGGCGTATAAATTATGGATTTATATATGGTGCTTAGAAAAATAGAGGGCCCTGATTCAGCCTAGTAATTTCTAAGGTAGGGAAATGTTCGGCACAACTTTGTGGGCCGAAGTGCCAGTATTGCGTTGTAGGTTTTCTATGTTGCCATGTTTTTATGACAGCAAACTGTTTTAATGCGAAAAAGGAAATGTGCTGGTCAGGTGTTTTTACACAGAGAGTGGTGGGTGTCTGGACGCTCTGTCGCGGAGTAAATATGATATAGACGCTTGGAATGGCTGTTAGATATGCAAATGAAGACGGTGGTTCCGACCAATGACAGGACAGAAGAGATCAGGCGTCATTAGCTTCGTCAGTTCGGCGGATCATGGTGAAGGAAGGGCTCCTTTGCTTTACCGTTTGATGTTCCATGGGCTACATTATCACCGGTGCGATACTTCAGTCCAAAGCAGTTACCGTACATTTCATTTCTGGAAGTTGAAATCAGCATTGACGATCTCGTCTCTTTGAGTCGGCTGCGAGTCGCGATTCTTGGGCGACGCCCTGCAATAGAAAATATTTGCATTCCACGTAAAGTTGAAGGTCAAATAAAGGTTTTAGCTTGGGAGTGAAGAATGGACACTAGCAAAATCCGGATGAAAATCTTTTCAATTCTGGATGGGAGTTCCATTATATTTTAGCAAGACAATATGATAAACATGTTGAATTTTGGATTACCCCACCAACCGCCGCTCATTTACTCTTCACCACAGATCAGCCGTATCCCCTCTGCCTTTTCTGCAAATCCATACACCTCAACCTCTCCTTCGTCTCTCCATGTTGATACATTTTTGTCACCGATCTGCAACAACTGGTTCCATCGTGACCTTTGACATTCGGGGTGGGTGTTGGGGCGGAACACGCACGGGTAATACAACGAGGGGACCGTGTAAACTTTACGCGGATAGATTATGACCCCTGATTGATCGCGGGTTACTAATTTCCCAAACGGCTTCAGAGCAGCGGCGTAATATTGAGGCACTGAACCTAGTAGCTGAGCCAATTCTTATCAAAGGAGGAAGGGGTTTAAAGCAAATATCAACCCAGGATCAAATAAAAGAGCATCAAAACATGAAAGCAGAGATTTTCCATTCCTTCAGTGTCCAACGCCCCAATACAGGCGACAGCACGGTCCCACAACGCTATTTGCAACGACTCTCTTGCCTGTGCAGTATCACCGGCTGAATAAAAGCAAGCCACGTTACATGAAAATGTCACTCCAGTTTGTCGCTGCTTACCACGAAATTTATTGAAGGCGTCACAGTACTGTAGACGACAGAAAGCTCGGGAACAGCAGCAGCTTTTCGTCGTTGCTTCCTAAAGCACCAAACAGAGACGGGTTACACATTGGTTATAAACCATAGAAATGATTTGAAGTGGCACCGCGACGAGGAACAATATTTCGACAACTGTGTCCCTGATGATTTATCCTCGGCATTCTCGTTCAGAACAGTTCGAGTGGAGCCGCCTGATGACGTCGCCGCACAAGTAAACGTGAGGGTTATTTATTGTACAGCCTTTAATGTTTGCCCACGTTCAAAACTGGTGAGCATACTTATCGAGCGTGGTCGTTTAAAACAAAACAAACACAAAAACATTAAATGTCTTCAGAGTGAAAACATAAGGAAACCAGAAGATATAGCACCTGATGGGCTGATCCAATTCTTCTGGTCTTCTCCACTCCCCTCCCTTCACCCCATACCCTTTGATGCCCTGGCTAATCAAGCACCTATCCATCTCTGCCTTAATTACACCCAGTGACATGGCCTCACAGCCGTTCATGGCAACAAGTTCCACAGATTTACCACTCTCTGACTAGAGTAATTTCTCCACACTCAGTTCTAAATGGACGTCCTTCAATCCTGAAGTCGTGCTGTCTTGTCCCAAAATCCCCTACCATGACAAATAACTTTACCATATCTAATCTGTTCAGGCCTTTTAATATTAGAAATATTTCTATAAACCCCCTCATTCTATTCAACTCCAGGGAATACAGCCCAAGAGCTGCCAGATGTTCCTCATACGGTAACCCTTTCATTTCTGGAAACATTCTCGTGAATCTTCTCTGAACCCTCTCCAACGTCAATATATCCTTTCTAAAATAAGGAGACCAAACCTGCACACAATACTGCAAGTGTGGTCTCATGAGTGCCTTATAGAGCCTCAACATCACATCTCTTCTCTTATATACTATACCTCTAGAAATGAATGCCAACATTGCATTCGCCTGCTTCATAGCCGACTCAGCCTGGAGGTTAACCTTCAGGGTACCTTACACAAGGACTCCCAAGTCCCTTTGCATCTCCGAATTTCGAATTCTTTCCCCGTCTAAATAATAGTCTTTCCGTTTATTTTGTCCACCAAAGTGCACTACCATACACTTTCCAACATTGTTTTCATTTGCCACTTCTTTGTCCATTCCCCTAAACTATCTAATTCTCTCTGCAGCCTCTCTGTTTCCTCAGCACTACCCGCTGCTCCAGCTATCTTTATATCATCTTTATATCCCTTTATTCCCACTCTCTGTTTTCTGCGAACCAGCCAATGAACCACCCACGCTAGTAACTTTCCTGTAATTCCATGGGCTCTTAACTTGCTAGGCAGTCTCATGTGTGGCACCTTGTCAAAGGAATTCTGAAAATCCAAAAACGCCACGTCTACTGCATCTCCTTTGTCTGCCCTGCTCGTAATTTCCTCAAAGAATTGCAATAGGTTAGTCAGGCAGGATTTTCCTTTCAGGAAACCTTGCTGGCTTTGGCATATCTTGTCATGTGCTTCCAGGTAGTCCGTAATCTCATCCTTAGCAATCGATTCCAACAACTTCCCAACCACTGATGTCGGGATAACAGGTCTATAGTTTCCTTTCTGCTGCCTCCCACCCTTCTTAAATAGTGGAATAACATTTGCAATTTTCCAGTCATCTGGTACAATGCCAGAATTTAACGATTCTTGAAAGATCATTGTTAGTGCCTCTGCAATCTCTCACGCTACTTCCTTCAGAATCCGAGGGTGCATTCCATCAGGTCCAGGAGATTTATCTACCCTCAGACTATTAAGTTTCCTGAGCACCTTCTCAGTCATAGTTTTCACTGCACGTACTTCGCTTCCCTGACACTCTTGAATGTCCACTATACTGCAGATGTCTTCCACTGTGAAGACTGATGCAAAATACGCATTCACTTCCTCTGTCATCTCTGTATCTCTCATTACAATGTCTCCAGCGTCATTTTGCATTGGCCCTTTGTCTACTCTTGACTCTTTTTTATCCTTTATATACTTAAAAAGCCTTTAGTATCTTTTTTGATGTTAGTCGCCAGTTTCCTCTTATGATTTATCCTTTCCTTCCGAATGACCTTCTTAGTTTCCTTCTGCAAGTTTTTAAAAGCTTCCCAATCTTCTATCTTCCCACTAGCTTTGCCTTCCTTGTACGCTCTCTCTTTTGTTTTTACTTTGGCTCTGACTTCACTTGTCAGCCACGGTAGTGTCCTTCTTCCCACTGAAAATTTAGTCTTATTTAGAATATATCTGTCTTGCACTTTCCTCATTTTTGCAGAAACGTCAGCCATTACTGCTCTGCTGTCCTTCCTGCTAGTGTCCCTTTCGAGTCAATTCTGGCCAGTTCCCCTCTCGTGCCAATGTAGTTTCCATTATTCCACTGAATTACCGACACATAGCATTTTTTTTTCTCTTAAATTTCAATGTGAACTCGATCATATTGTGATCACTGTTCCCAAGAGTTCTTTAAGCTTAAGCTTTCTAATCACCTCCGGATCATTGCACAACTCCCAATCAAGCACAGCCGATCTCCTAGTGGGCTCAACAGCAAGCTGTTCTAAAAAGCCATTCTCCAAGAAATTCTTAGAAATTCTACAAATTCTCTCTCTTGGGGTCTAGTACTGACCTAGTTTTCCCAATCCACTTTCATGTTAAAATCCCCAACGATTATCATGACATTGCCCTTCTGACACGCCTTTTTTAACTCCTACTGTAATTTGCAATCCACATCCCAGCTGCTTTTTGAGGCCTGTATGCAACTGCCATTAGGGTCCTTTTACCCCTGCCATTTCTTAGCAACCCACAGAGACTCTACAACTTCCAATCCTAGGTTATCTTTTTCGCATGATTTATTATTTCTTATACACAGAGCCACACCGCCCCCTCTGCCTAATAACCTATCTTTTCGGTACACCGTATATCCTTGGAAATTCAGTTCCTAATGGCAGCCATCCTTCAGGCAAATTTCAGAGATGGCCACAACGTCATACTTACCAATCTGTAACTGAATTTCAAGATCGCCCATTTTATCCTTAAGCTACGTGCATTCAAATACAACACTCTCAGTACAGTATTTGTTGCTTTCTGCTTTAACTGCACCACGTCTCTATTGCCCAGTAAGTCATGCAACTGGCTTTGATTAAGCCTCTTCTCCTGCCTGTTCTTTCTATAATCTCTGTTTCATGCTATCTTTTATTTATTTCTGCTTTCCCGTTCCTCGACCCTATCACTCTGGTTCGCATCCCCCTATCAAATTAGTTTAAACCCTCTCTACAGCTCTATTAAATGTGCCCGCTAGGATATTGGACCCCTTTGGGTTCAGGTGTAATGCGTCCTTTTAGTACATGTCGTACCTCCCCCAGAAGATGCCCCAATGATCCAGGAAATCCGAAGCCCTGCCCCTTACATCAGCCTCTCAGCCACGCATTAATATGCCTGATCATGTCTGAAACATTGTGTTAAGTGGAACTACATATACAGAACTCACGGTTCAATCCCACTCCGTCTTAATTCAGTTTCAGTTGTCCTTCTAAGTTCCAATTTATTGCTACTTTAAGGCAGATGGTCAGATTTTCCTTTGAGTGGCTAATGAACGACATTTTGATTATTTACTGAAGCTGGTTGACATTGGGCACTCCCTCCGCCGCGTTACAAATCACACATACCGGCACACTGCAATCTTGCACAGGACGACAATCAGAATGACAAGGCCAGCTCCCAGCACACCTTCTCTGAAGGAAATCATCAGGAAGTCTGTTCCTGAAGTGGCGAACAAAAGCACGGAATGAGGATTTTGATAACATGCCTTCAGAATGCAGACACATGCCCTAAAAAAAATCGCCGCATGTTACGACCACATGATTGCAATTTGCGATTCCTTCCATACCTCTCTTTTGAAATATGAGCACAAAGATTGCGCCTATCGCACGTTTTGACTCACTATTAGAGACTCCCTGGTTTATTTGGGTTGTTACACATTGGAAAACGTTGTGGGTATGAAAATCCTCTCACTGCATCGTACGTAAATGAAAACTATGTGCAAGCTAGTCACAAATCAAGGGGCAGTTAGCAAACATAATTCTAACTCTCATAAACGATGCAAAGATGTACGGTCATGATCACGTGCCAAAAGCTATTGACATTAGCAGCTGGTTCTGCCAAAAGGCGCAAAATGCGCGCAACAAATTCGGTTGTTGCCGCATTAATCCGGGAATCTGGGTTCATCCTGACCTAAAGGTAGCGGATTTTCGCTTTCTCTTTGTGACCGGTGGGTGTCCTCTGAATTCTACACCCAAAACCGTCACCACCAGACCGGTGTGTTTGTAGAATTAAAATATGGAAGAGGACACTATAACACATATATGTCAAACTCAAGGCCCGCGGGCCAAATTCGGCCCGCGGTGGAATTATCTTTAGCCCGCGAGATAATATCTAATTACTATTAAAGCTGGCCCCAGTAATCGAAGCGCCTATGGCGTATGATATGGCTAATGCTGAGTTTATTCAGGTACCAGGTTTTCAGGGTTTTTAGTGTTTATTCGGCAGTCTTGCTCGGCAGTCTTCTTCATAAGAAACGGAATTTGTAAAGTGAAACAGTTTGTAGTTATAGCAGAGACTGAGACACATGAGAGCAGGCTGAAAAAACGGAGGCAACGAAAGCTGCGTTCGCACGCGTCCGAATGATCCGGCCCGCATGAAGCTGCATTTTGCTCAACCGGCCCGTGACCTAAAATGAGTTTGACACCCCTGATATAAAAGAAGAAAACAAAAGCTTCAGACCCCGGTGTTGTGCCGTCTTGTTCACCTACTCTATTATCAATATAACCCTCTCCATTGTATAAGCAACACACACAAAATGCTGGTGGAACACAGCAGGCCAGGCAGCATCTGTAGGGAGAAGTACTGTCGACGTTTCGGGCCGAGACCCTTCGTCAGAACTAACTGAAAGGAAAGATAGTAAGAGATTTAAAAGTAGGAGGGGGAGGGGAAATGCAAAATGATAGAAGAAGACCGGAGGGGGTGGGGGAAGCTGAGAGCCAGAAAAGGTGATTGGCAAAAGGGATACAGAGCTGGAGAAGGGAAAGGATCATGGGACGGGAGGTCGAGGGTGAAAGAAAGGGGGAGGGGAGCACCAGAGTGAGATGGAGAAGAGGCAGAGTGGTGGGCAGAAAGAGAGAAAAAAAGGTGGAGGGGGGAAAACTAAATATATCCTGGATGGGGTAAGAAGGGGAGGAGGAGCATTAACAGAAGTTAGAGAAGTCAATGTTCATGCCATCAGGTTGGAGGCTACCCAGCAGGTATATAAGGTGTTGTTCCTCCAACCTGAGTGTGGCTTCATCTTGACAGTAGAGGAGGCCATGGATAGACATATCAGAATGGGATTCTATCATCTATCTGCCCAGATAAGAGTTTCTTCAATATATCCGATATATCTGCCTCAGCTATCACCCCCGTAGAGGTCCCACGCACCTATCCCTCTGTGTGGGAAACACTTCCCTTCGACAGGGAAAAAATAATTCTGTGGCGATCCCCCCGATCAATGTCTCGTATCATTTTACAAACGTCTGTCGAGTCTCCTCTCAGGTCTCTTCAGTCCAAAGTGAAAAAAAAAACCTAATTCACTCAGTCTATTCTCATAGAACATCCTCACTCACCCAGAGAGCAGGCTGGGAAATCGATTCTGCCCCCTCTGGAAAGCTTCCACATCCATGCTATTAATTAGCGATTCCTAAACGTTCGGGTTAGATATATTTAAAATAAAGTCTATATACATTTACAGCATGAGATCATTTGAAAGTCAGCTGTTGGATGCCCATCGATGCTGTCGGGCACCATAACTTCGCGATGAATCAGCTGAAGTTAAGCCCACTCGATACTGAACTTCCGGACAGGAATATTGGCCAGAGGAGCATTGAACACCCGTTGCCACTGACCCCAGGGCCTCTCTGACCACGGGCTATATGGGCAGAGAGCGCAGATTTATCCTCATATCAAAGGTATGGAAAGCTGCAGAGCAGAGGGTTGAGGCGAGGTGTAAAACAATCGGAGGAGATTTTACACATTTCCTCAGAGGGTGGTTGGATTGTGAAATGCACTACGTGAGAAATTAGTGAAGGAAAAACAAGAGCCGTTAATATGTAAGCGCAAAGCAGTCTAAGTCAAAAGGCTGGTAATATGATATTAGTATTGTAATTACTCCTCAGTCAACATGGATATGAAAAACTGTTGGGTCTAATTCCGCTGGGTGCTACTTTGTGATCATAAACAAGAAAGAAAAATCTGCAGATGCTGGAAATCCAAGCAACACACGCAAAATGTCGGAGGGCTGGTTTTGTAAATGTAGTCAAATACGAGATTATCTGGCTCACAAGTCTCACTCCCTCAAATTACTGATAGTTATAATATGCACCCTCAGAACGGAGCGGGTATTCGGAGGCGCGGTAACCGTGGGTATTCCCTGCAGAACATGAAATCACATTTCCCATTCTTTCCGCACGGGTCAGCTTCACCGAGCTCTGTATCACGTTCCCGACCGTCTCCCAGGCCACGACCACATCCTCGGACTTGAGCTCCGCCAGGGCTTCCCCATCGATGCTCCATGAAACGTTGGCCGGAGGATGGGCTCTGACCTTGCAAACACAGTTAGTCACGGTCCCAGTGCTGGTGCACGCCATTTCAGTTTTGGGTCTGTCTGGAAATGGAACGATAAGCGAGAAACGAATGCTTACAACCGGTGATAAATTCACCTTGCGGAACACACTCTAAATATAAGTTGATATTACTGAAATATAAAAAAAACTGCAGAACGCCGAATACTAGTTAATTATTTGTCATAATACCAAATATAAAACGATAATTATATACACAGCGGTTTCGGTTCATTGTGTGATCGCTTAATCGGGGCAGCCGCTTACATGGGACATCTCTTAAATATTAAACGAGAAAATGCCGGGGCTCCCTTCATTTATCTGGGACACTGTGCCACTTAATTGTGACGGGAGACTGTTGTAAAACACATTCTAACCTGTGTCAGATGCGAGCACATGAGCGGCCATTAGACACGATACTGTGCTCAGTGCAAACAGTTTTTAAATAGTGTCCGTTGCGTGTGATTGTGTTCAGATACGCTGACTTTTGCCACAGGAAGATGGCGAGAAATTAGTAGTAAGACAATTCAGAACTGTTATGTCCCTGCGGTTTCAAACATTCACGCTGGGAGATTCCAGTAAATTTAAAGTTGCCGGCTAAGTCAACCAGATGTTGTGGATTTCGTAGGAAATTCACGTGTTAGAGGAAATCCAGGCGGCCATAGCGAGAGGAATATATGGCAAATCCCCAGAGTCAGTAGCGGGGTTCGGGACTGAACCCGGATCGACTGAGCGGCAGGGCTTGGGTTCCACTGACTACTTCAACAGAAGCGGCAAGGGCGTGTAGAGGCGAGGAAAAAGCTTTGGATCGCCTGTAACACAGACTAAATGCTGGAGGAAGTCAACAGGCCGGGCAGCATCTGCAGAAAAGAGTACAGCCGACATTTCGGGCAGAGACCGTTCATCAGTAATCTTTTCCGTGGATGCTTCCTGGCCTGCTGAGTTCCTCCAGCAGTTTGTGTGCGTTCCCCGGATTTCCAGCATCTGTAGATTTTCTCTTGTTTGCCATCGTCTGTAAGGAGATTATGCATTCTCCCCGTGACCGGGAGCGTCTCCTGCCGGTATAGGAACTCTATTGACCCTGGAAGCCAGCTGAACCTCACGTACTGCCCTCAGCTCACCTTTGAACTCTATTGACCCTGCAAGTCCCCGACACTTACGGACTGCCCTCAGCTCACCTTTGAACTCTATTGACCCTGCAAGTCCCCGACACTTGCGGACTGCCCTCAGCTCACCTTTGAACTCTATTGACCCTGGAAACCCCCGACACTTGCTGATTGCCCTCAGCTCACCTTTGAACTCGATTGACCCTGGAAGCCCCCGACACTTGCGGACTACCCTCAACTCACCTTTGAACTCTATTGACCCTGGAAGCGAGCCGATACTTGCGGACTGCCCTCAGCTCACCTTTGAACTCTATTGACCCTGGAAACCCCCGACACCTGCGGATTGCCCTCAGCTCACCTTTGAACTCTATTGACCCTGGAAACCCCCGACACCTGCGGATTGCCCTCAGCTCACCTTTGAACTCTATTGACCCTGGAAACCCCCGACACTTGCGGACTGCCCTCAGCTCACCTTTGAACTCTAATGACCCTGGAAACCCCCGACACTTGCGGACTGCCCTCAGCTCATCTTTGAACTTAATTGGTGTTTTAACTGAACGACACGTTTCACTGAATGCTCGAAATTCCGATGTGCATGTGTCAAATAAAAATAATTTTTTAAATATCTTTAAGATACCGCCCTGGATCTGTTTATGCAAACGCTGTGTAAATAAACGGTTTCACGTGCACTGCTCGAGAATCATAAAATGGAGCCAGGTCTACGCCAGACTGTGGGAACTTTGTCCCTGTGGTTTTGGGTGATCTGGTCTCGTTCTGTACTTTCTCCACGCAGTGTGGCGGAATATCGGGTGTGATGGGGCGCGGGGCCGTGTCCTTCGCAATGATACCCCGCTAAAGTAGCGGACAGACCAGTGGGCTGAACTCGGACGCAGAGGAAGACGGGGCCACTGCCTGAGTAGACTATCACTCACACTGAACGGAGACGCTGGTAGAGCTGTTGGAGACGCCCACGTCGTTTACAGCCGAACACCAGTATTTCCCCTCATCTACTGATGTAACGTCACGGAGAAGCACTTGCAGTTCTCCGGTGGAAGATGCGCCGATGTCCTCTCCATTCCTCAGCCAACGTAAGGTGACGGGATTTGTCTCCCAGCTTCGGCAGTTCAGTGAGATGGAGCTGCCCTCCATCGCGACCACTGACCGATTGACGGTCGGTTTCTCAGGAAGTTCTGAAATAAAACATCAAATAATAAGTGTTCCCGTTCGAAAAGCAAATCCATTTAAAGGCAGTGTTCCATAGCTAGAATTCATAAAAAATGTTTCCTTTCTGAAAACCCTTAAGTTATATCACTTTTACACAACCAAGACTATGACGCAGCGTCTTACAGTATGTGAAAGCAACAATGGACAGGAACTCTCCGTCTGCCCTGAGTTACAGGAACCGATCGGAATTGAGCTGAGCAGTCCAGTGGCGAGGAAGATAAAGAATGGTAGGGTAAAGGAACCATGGGTGACAAGTGAGGTGGAGAATCTATTCAGGTGGAAGAAGGCAGCATACGTAAGGTTTAGGAAGCAGGGATCAGATGAGTCGATTGAGGAATATAGGGTAGCAATAAAGGAGCTTGAAAAGAAGGGGCTGAGGAGAACAAGAAGGGGGCATGAGAAGGCCTTGGCGAGTAGGGTAAAGGAAAACCCCAAGGCATTCTTCAATTATGCGAAGAACAAAAGGTTGACAGGAGTGAAGATATAAAGGTAGGAAGGTGTGCCATGAGGGTGTGGAAATGAGCGAGGTCCCCAATGAATACTTCTCTTCGGTATTCACCAATGAGAGGCAACTTGACGACGGTGAGGATAATATGAGTGAGGTTGATGTTCTGGAGCATGTTGATATTAAGGGAGAAGAGGTGTTGGAGTTGTTAAAATACATTAGGACGGATAAGTCCCCGGGGCCTGACGGAATATTCCCCAGGCTGCTCCACGAGGCGAGGAAAGAGATTGCTGAGCCTCTGGCTAGGATGCTTATGTCCTCGTTGTCCACGGGAATAGTACCGGAGGATTGGAGGGAGTCGAATGCTGTCCCCTTGTTCAAAAAAGATAGTAGGGATAGTCCGGGTAATTATAGACCAGTGAGTTTTACGTCTGTGGTGGGAAAGCTGTTGGAAAAGATATTTAGAGGTAGAATCTATGGGCATTTAGAGAATCGTGGTCTGACCAGGGACAGTCAGAATGGCTTTGTGAAGGGCAGATCGTGTCTAACAAGCCTGATAGAGTTCTTTGAGGAGTTGACCAGGCATATAGATGAGGGTAGTGCAGTGGATGTGATCGACATGGATTTTAGTAAGGCATTTGACAAGGTACCACACAGTAGGCTTATTCAGAGAGTCAGAAGGCATGGGATCTAGGGAAATTTGGCCAGGTGGATTCAGAATTGGCTTGCCTGCAGAAAACAGAGGGTCGTGGTGGAGAGTGTACTTTCGGATTGGAGGGTTGTGTCTAGTGCTGTCCCACAAGGATTGGTTCTGGGGCCTCTACTTTTTGTGATTTTTATTAACGACCTGGATGTTTGGGTAGAAGGGTGGGTTGGCAAGTTTGCAGACGGCACAAAGGTTGGTGGTGTTGTGGATAATGTGGAGGATTGTCGAAGATTGCAGAGAGACATTGATAGGATGCAGAAGTGGGCTGAGAAGTGGCTGATGGAGTTCAACCCGGAGAAGTGAGAGGTGGTACACTTTGGAAGGACAAACCCCGAGGCAGAGTACAAAGTAAATGGCAGGATACTTGGTAGTGTGGAGTAGCAGAGGGATCTGGGGATACATGTCCACAGATACCTGAAGGTTGCCTCACAGGTAGATAGGGTAGTTAAGAATGCTTATGGAGTGTTAGGATTCATAAGTCGAGGGATAGAGTCCAAGAGTCGCTGGGGTAATGATGCAGCTGTATAAAACTCTGGATATTAAGAGGAATAGATAGAGTGGACAGCCAGCGCCTCTTCCCCAGGGCACCACTGCTCAGTACAAGAGGACATGGCTTTAAGGTAAGGGGTGGGAAGTTCAAGGGGGATATTAGAGGAGAGTGGTTGGTGCGTGGAATGCACTGCCTGAGTCAGTGATGAAGGCAAATACACCAGAGACTACTAGACAGGTATATGGAGGAATTTAAGGTGGAGGGGTATATGGGAGGCAGGGTTCAAGGGTCGGCACAACATTGTAGGCAGTGCCGGAGGTCTAACAGTGCAGGAGGTCACGGAGAGCGGGAAGTAGGATACATAGTTAAAGTAGCGGGTAACGGTAATCTCGGCATTCTTCCCGCAGTGTCGGGTATTGCCGGAAGGGTTAAAGTAGCGGGTAACGGTAATCTCGGCATTCATCCCGCAGTCTCGGGTATTGCCGGGAGGGTTAAAGTAGCGGGTAACGGGAAACTCGGCAGTCTTCCCGCAGTCTCGGTTATTTCCAGGAGGGTTAAAGTAGCGGCTAACGGGAAACTCGGCAGTCTTCCCGCAGTCTCGGTTATTTCCAGGAGGGTTAAAGTAGCGGGTAACGGGAAACTCGGCATTCTCCCCGCAGTCTCGGTTATTTCCGGGAGGGTTAAAGTAGCGGCTAACGGGAAACTCGGCATTCTCCCGACTGTGCTAATGAGCAGAGCGGCCTGTTCTGCTGCTGTTTTCAGCCGAACTGTTCAAACTTCGGCCCACTCATTTTGGATCAGAATTGTATAATAACGGCATTTCACAGAACTACCAGCAAAGTTTTACTGAGAGAAATCTCGGCTTGGCAGCTTGACCGCCCGTGCGGGGCAGCGGTGCGCCGTGTGTGTCGATTACTTTCGTGACAACGCTGGAGAGACACACCAGGAATTGATACACGTGAGGAGGTATCAAACATTCATATATTTTCTCGTGTGCCGCTTCCTCTTTGAGAACACATGCTTACGTTTAACGTCCATGGTGATAGTTTCCTTGGCCTTTTGGACGCCCTTCGCTAAAACAGCGCATCCCAGGGATTCCCGGTGATGAGCGGGTGAGGGAGTGAACGTCAGCGCCGACGTCAGCATCCGAGTACCAGGACCTTCACTGACAACCTCCCCTTCCGTTTTCCTGTCCTGCGCCGTAACCGCGTTATCTGAAACAATCCACTTTAATTCCAGTCTGTCTCCGGAACAGCTGTCAGGAATGGAGCAGATCAAACGCGCCCTTTGTCCGGCGATCAGACCCTCACCAACCGAGATCCGGGGTTTTTCTAGAACAGAAGAACACGTTCGGAAGGGTGTAAATGTCAATAATAAGAAAAAGAAACAGAGAAACCATGACATCTCGCTGTTTCTCTGTCTCCTTTCAGCGCGGAGTATTGCGTACGGGTATGGCCGGCCCGCCAGAGGAAGGTGGTGTGTGCTCCGGGGGGAGTGCAGTGGAGATTCTCCAGGCCGTTAACTCGACTGGAGAGCTAGCGTTATGGGCAGAGATTGGGCAAGCTGGTTTTTTTTTCCAAGGAGCGGTGATCTGATGGAATTAGAGAAGAGGCCCGGGTTCGGGTGAGGGTGGAAATGCTATCCCGTGGTAAGAGTGTTAAAAAAAAACAAGGGCACATGTGTTACAGTGAGATGGGTTTTCAAAAGGGGCCGAGGGGCAGGTTTATGCAGAGAAAGACGTTACCACGTGGAAAGACAAGGGCACATGTTACAGTGAGACGGGTTTTCAAAAGGGGGCCGAGGGGCAGGTTTATGCAGAGAAAGACGTTACCGCGTGGAAAGACAAGGGCACATGTTACAGGGAGACGCGGTTTTAAAAGTGACCGAGGGGCAGGTTTATGCAGAGAAAGACGTTACCACGTGGAAAGACAAGGGCACATGTTACAGTGAGACGGGTTTTCAAAAGGGGGCCGAGGGGCAGGTTTATGCAGAGAAAGACGTTACCGCGTGGAAAGACAAGGGCACATGTTACAGTGAGACGGGTTTTCAAAAGGGGGCCGAGGGGCAGGTTTATGCAGAGAAAGACGTTACCGCGTGGAAAGACTTCGCCACTGCGATTTCACGATGCACTGAATGAGACATAAAGATCGGTAAGGATTGGGGAATGGCCCTGCTGCGGGGAAACAAAACCGGAGCAGAGGAGCGGAAATATCAGCGTGAACGCGGGGTGCCGAAGGTCCCGTTTCTCTGCTGTATGACAGTATAACGCCAAGGGTAGGACCATTCGCTCCATCGAATCCATGCTGTCCCCCAGTGCAATCGTCTGAATTCCTCACCCTACTTGCTTCCCCGCAGCCTACCTACTCTCAGGTGTCGGTCAACAGACCTGTTCTCTCGCTGGCGCTGAAAAGATCGCTGTGTATTTCAAACAAACACCTGGCGGTCTCTGTGTTTTGGGGGGGAACTGCCGCATTAAGGTGGTAGTTGAGCGAGGTGGAGACGTCAGTAGGGGAATGTACAATCCCCAGACGAAAATACACGCGGCGTGTTTCTATGTTCATTTTACTCTTTGCTTAACCAACGAGGGAAAACTTCGTTTTTGCCCTTTCGTGTGTAAATTGTCCGGAGAAGCGCGATGCTGGCGATGACAGATTGGAGATATTATCTAGATTATGAAGTTAAGTTGATTTAATAAAACTCTAGCATTCCGATGTAATGTGCGTTAGTAATGAAAATGGAAGGCGTGTGTAGTCACCGATCTAGCATCCTCCTCTCCCCGCTGACGTGACTTTACATCTGCATGGAAGCACAACAGGAGAAAGTTTACAGAACAAACTTGGACCACTCACCCCAAACTGTGAGAAAGGATTGTGAGCTTCCGGTGCGATGGGTCGCAATGGGGAAGGTGGTGTAGATATCTACTGTGAATAAATATGAACCCTCGTCACTCTTCCTGGCATCATTTATTCGCAGAGAACAGTCTCCCTTTTCAGGTTTGCCCCTGAAATCCGCTCGGTCGATCGAGCTGCGACGGTCAGACGTGCGACTACTGAAATTATATTCAAAGACGGCTTCAAGCCGGGTATTCCGAGAGCTGCTCGCCAACCACTGTGCCCGCAATCTGCTGGGAAAGCTGGGATAGTCGGGAATACGAAAGGCACAATCGATCTCGGCACAAGCTCCCCCTACCGTCGAAACGTTTTGCTGCATTGTCAACGACATTTGTGTAGAAACTGAAAATGAGAAACAGGATCTGTAATTATTTCCTCCGGGAGCCATTCAGAACCCTTTCAACTGTGGAAAATAGCTTGCTGTGGGCTTTGTGGGCCCATTAATGTACAGTCAGTCACTATAATTATACACTTTCAAAACTGTTATCTCTATCTTTTCCTGAGCTCAAGCTGGTAAATCGTGGGGTACGGGCATAAGCACGCACACTCATTTCCCAATTGCTAGGAACTTACGGACTGTTCTAGTGATGTTTAGGACTGTGGATTTAGGGACAATTGCGTGAATATGGGTTTCTATATGTTCTGTGCGTTTGGAATGGCTGTATGTATTCAGTAAGTGTTTTTTATTAGTTTATCCGGTGTTGTTATATCCGGGCGGGTATTATGGATTGTCCTGTCTGTAATAACGGATCGGTCGGAATACAATTTTCCGGACCCTGACTCTAAAACTGGACCAGGCTGGTGTTTATAATGAGGTATGGTTTTTTAAAATCTGTTTGAATATTAAAGGTTTGCCACGTGGTTGTGTCTGTGCAAGTGATCAAATTCAGTTAAACTGCTGGAGGAAAAGGAAATATGTTTGTTTGTTTCTGGTTTCTCTCGGCACTTTCTGCATCTACCGTCTTGAGTTTATTGGTTTTTTATTAGGTTTTAATATTTTTCATGCTAACGACGTGCTCCTGTATTGCGACAAGGGCCCGATTCTGGGTCGAAGTCTCCAACTCCTTGAACGCTTCCCTGAACGCCAGGGTAACTAGTCTGCCCAGACTGTGGGATGTCTGCCGAGGAGGGTCACGCTCTTCCCCCGGTCATTGTCTTTTCCGTTTGTACTGATCACTTCTTCACTGTTTCTGGGTCGTGCTTCATTCAATTTCAGGAGTGTGCGCTTCTTAACAGAACGCTCAAGCTCGCGTGGAGTGCTGAACTTTGCCTGAGTTAATGAAAATATATCCTTGGAAGTTTCATCTGACTGTTGAGTGAATTTAGACCAGAATCAGAATCAGAATCAGGTTTATTATCACCGGCATGTGTCATGAAATGTGTTAACATATATTGAACAAGTTAAAAATCTTCGAAACACAGAAATAATATATATTTATAAAGTGAGGTAGTGTTCACGGGTTCAACGTCCATTTCGGAAACAGATGGCAGAGGGGAAGAAGCTGTTCCTGTATCACTGAGTGTGTGCCTTCAGGCTTCTGTACCTCCTACCTGATGGTAACAGTGAGAAAAGGACATGGTCTGGGTGCTGGAGGTCCACAATAATGGACGCTGCCTTTCTGAGACACCGTTCCTTGCAGATGGTCTGAGTCTGAGTATTTTGTAGGCTAGTACCCAGGATGGAGATGACTAGATTTACGACCTTCTGCAGCTTCTTTCGGCCCTGTGTAGTAGTCCCTCCATACCAGGCAGTGACGCAGCCTGTCAGAATGCTCTCCGCGGTACATCTCTAGACATTTTTGAGTGTTTTTGTTGACATACCAAATCTCTTCAAACTTCGAATGGAGTACAGTCGCTCTCTTACTATAAGGCCACCGCAGGATGCAAACTGAATGGCCGTCACCGTCGCTTGTCCCTGGGTCCGCTGTGTTGCGTTCCGCCGCTGCGAGCTGTGTTGCACTGTGGCGGGCCCCAGTGAGACCGATGGTGGTTATTGATACACCGCCTGGTCTGCTTCCCGGAGCCGCTTTGCTGGAGAGCCACGGCTTCAGCGCCGAGGAAGAGTGTTACCTCCGGTACAGCCGCGCGGGCCGCCGACGGGACAGCAGATCCAGGACTCGCGGATGTCGGCCAGATGCTCCACTGTGTTTATCCGCACTCCGATGCACAGTCGCCTCTTCCCTCTCATCAGCACACGGTCGCCAGCTGGGCCACCGTCTTTAAGCACCCAGGCGCGGATGGCTGGTCCGTTTCCAGAGGCATCAGTTGCCCTCCACCACGCAGTCCATGAACAAGCCTTGCTCTTCACCCTGAGGGGTTCTGCTGGAGGTATCGGGCGGCCCCGCCCGCCCACGGCACGTTACGAAGCCGGCGCAGCACTGGTCAGGCCTGTCTCACCGGCTCCTCCTCGGCAGTTTCCTCCGCCTCCTCGTGGGTACCCCGGTGCGGGACTGAGGGAGACGTGTGACACGCTCCGCCGTGTCTCCCAGGTTGGGGAGCTTGGGTGCGCTCATCCCCGTCGGGTTCCGTGGGAAGGCACGATGCTTGGTTCTCAGGCTCTCACCGCGTCAGCGACCCGTTTTTGGCTGCCCGGCCCGCGAATGCGGGGGAGGCATACGGCTCGGTCCTTCGACATATTCCCCGGGCTTTAACGAACTCCATCCCACGACGTAGCTCTTCAATCTCGTCGTTAATTTCTCACCCCACTCCGGACATCATCGTGGCGAGCGTTTGTTCACTGATGACAGGCGAGAAAGCTGTTATAGCTTAACCGTTTGTATTGTGACAGGTACATGAACAGACCGGGCGCTATGACCCGTGGGAGACCCAGTGAGCCACATACAGACGGGGGATGTGATGATCACACAACCCGGTTACAGTCCGGGTGACCCACAGACACACATGAACAGACCGGGCGCTATGACCCGGGGGAGACCCCAGTGAGCCACATACTGACGGGGGAGGTGATGATCACACAACCCGGTTACAGTCCGGGTGACCCACAGACACACATGCGAATGACTGTACAACCAAGCTAAAATGTAACAAAAAATGAGCTGGAACATCCCGCCATAGTCTCACGGAAACATTTTAACACAGGAACAAAACATAGCGTTGGTCATTAGGAAAGCTGCAGCGGGCTGTCCACACACCACCCCCCCCCCCCCATCCAGAACGCCACAATATTATGATCAGTGTCCTCTAAGGGTTTTATTTTACTTAACATTCTCTAATCAATTCCGGTTCACTGCGCAACACCCAATCCGGAATTGCTGATCCCACGAGCTGCTCCACCAAACAATTTTCAGGCATTTTACACAAACAATCCCCCTCTTGGGATACAGCAGCATCTTCGTTTTCGCAGTTTACCTGGATGTCGAAATTCTGCCGTTTCGCCGCGCACTTTCCGTCTCCCATTGTCATTTGTAGCCCGCATCGTTGCTACTGTTCGGTGGCCTGTTCATAACTCCCATCGGGGTATTTGTACCCTTGCAGTCTCTGAGTTCTACCCCCGACGATTCAACACCTTCCGATCCGATGTCACTTCTTTCTAATGATTGGATTTCATTTGCATTTTACCAACAGAACTACCCGTCTGCCTCCCTGCCCGTTCTTTCGATTCACCCTTGGGCGTTAATCATCCTTCAGCCACGCGTCAGTGAAGCCCTCAGCGTCAAAGCTGCCAGTCCGGAATTGGAAGGTGCAGTCAGATATCACACCTGTCAGTACGGAATTGCGCTACAGGTTCACCCAACTGTCCGTGTGGACGGTGCAGTCAGATATCACACCTGTCAGTCCCCAATTGTGCTACAGGTTCACACACCTGTCCGTGTAGACGGTGCAGTCAGATATCACACCTGTCAGTCCCCAATTGTGCTACGGGTTCACCCACCTGTCCGTTGGAAGGTGCAGTCAGATATCACACCTGCCAGTCCTATATTCCTCACTCTTTTCCACTTCGTCCCCTTTTACATTTCAGCTCATCCCCTTGACTTCAATGTGGCCCCGTCATCAGCCTGTCCGTGCTAGCGGTCTCACTACACACTGCCTCTATTTCTTTAACCAACTACCCCACCCTCAGCCCTATCACTCCGTTTCCTTTCCCTTGCCAATGCAATCTGAACCCCCCTGAAGACCTCTAGCAGACATGCCCGCGAGGATATTGGTCTCCTTCGGGTTCAGATGTAACCCGTCCCGTGTGTACAGGTTGTACCTTCCCCAGCAGAAATCTCAATGATCCAGATATTTGGACCCCTGCCCCCCTGCGCCAGTCCCTCGGCCACGCATTTATCTGTCATTTGTTCCTATTCTTACCATCACTGGCGAGAGGCTGTGGCAGCAAACTAGAGACTACCTCTCTGTTGTCCTGCTTTTCAGCTTTCTACCAAGCTCCCTGAGATCTCTCTTCAGAACCTCCTCGATTTCCCTACCAATTTGTGCCAAATCGAGCTGCTCGCCTTCCCCTTCAGAATGCCGTGACCCTGACCCGAGATATCCCTGACCCTGGCACCTGTGAGGCGAGAGACCAGTCTCGATGGCGTCCACAGAATCTCGCCACTATTTCGCCATCTCCGGACTCCCCGATCAATATTGCAGTCCTCTCCACCTCTCCTTTCTTCCGACCCTGAGCGCCAGAGACCCGGCGCTGCGGCTCCCCTCTGGTGGGTCGTCCTGCTCAACAGTATCTATAACGGCAGACTGATTATTGAGGGGACGGGCCCGGGGGTTCTCTGTACTGGCCACACACCTCCATTCCTTCTTCTGACAGTCATCCAGTTACCTGCCCACTGCAGACGAGGGGTGACTGCCTCCCTGTAGCCCCTCTCTGCCCGTTCCTCAGTCTCTCGTGTGAGCCGAAGGAAAACGAGCGCGTTTCCCAGGCTCGGCGCACCTGTTGCGGATGGGATTATCCTGGAGGCTGGAATTCCCATAGAATTCCCACATCTCTCACACAGAACGTAACACAGTCCCTGGGACCATTCTCACTGCACTAACCGTGTACTCGGAGACCAGCGATGAGGGAAGGAGAAGGAAGAGGAGTTGGAGAAGATGAAGGAGGATGACAAGGAGAAGGAGAAGGAGGAGAAGCAGAAGGATACGGAGAAGGAGAAGGAAGAAGAGGAGAAGGAGAAGGAGAAAAAGAAGAAGAAGAAGAAGAAGAAGAAGAAGAAGAAGAAGAAGAAGAAGAAGAAGAAGAAGAAGAAGAAGAAGAAGAAGAAGAAGAAGAAGAAGAAGAAGAAGAAGAAGAAGAAGAAGAAGAAGAAGAAGAAGAAGAAGAAGAAGAACAGGATGAGGAGGAGGAGGAGGAAGAAGAGACGTTTCAGATGCTTCCCTCAACAAACCTGATCACGCCCAAGCCTGATCAGCCAATAATTCTACCAGTTGGCTGAATAGATTTTTGTTTTATGATGAAGGACGGTGTAATTTCAAATCATCCATATGTAGAAGCCGGTGTCAGTGTAATTTGGTTTCTTATTTCTGATTTTATACTCTATTTGCTTCCGATTCTGTCAATGAGAGCGCAGGCTTAAAGTTGTATAAAACCGCACTGGGCTTAGAGAGTCGACCAGGAATGGCTCCACCTGATTTTACAAATGGTTATTGTTCTTTTATGGATGATAATAGACAGTGAGATTAGAGGACCAATCAAGTGTGACCGCGGAAAAGTGTGTGTGGAACCTGAGGAGATGGCAGAGGTATTTAATGATTACTTTGCTTCAGTATTCACTACGGAAAAGGATCTTGGTGATTGTGGGGATGACTTGCAGCGGACTGAAAAGCTTGAGCATGTAGATATTAGGGAAGAGGATGTGCTGGAGCTCTCGGAAAGCATCAAGTTGGATAAGTCGCCGGGACCAGAAGGGAGGTACCCCAGGATACTATGGGAGGCGAGGGAGGAAATTGCTGAGATTGATGATCTTTGAATCATCACTGAGGACTGGAGAGGTTCTGAAGGATTGGAGGACTGCAGATGTTGTTCCATTATTCAAGAAAGGGAGTAGAGATAGCCCCGGCAATTATAGACCAGTGAGTCTTACTTCAGTGGTTGCTAAATTGATGGAGATTATCCTGAGAGGCAGGATTTATGAACTTTTGGAGAGGCATAATCTGATTAGGAATAGTCAGCATGGCTTTGTGAAAGGCAGATCCTGCCTTACGAGCCTGATTGAATTTTTGGAGGATGTGACTAAACACATTGATGAGGGTAGAGCCGTAGATGTACTGTATATGGATTTCAGCAGGGCTTTCGACAAGGTACCCTATGCAAGGCTTATTGGGAAAGTAAGGAGGGATGGGATCTAAGGGGAAATTGCTTTGTGGATCCATAACTGGCTTGGCCACAGAAAGCAGTGTGTGGTTGTAGACAGGTCATATTCTACATGGAGGTCGGTGACCAGTGGTGTGCCTCAGGGATCTGTTCATGGACCCTACTCTTTGTGATTTTTATAAATGACCTGGATGAGGAAGCGGAGGGATGGGTTAGTGAATTTGCCGATGACACAAAGGTTAGGGGAGTTGTGGATAGTGTGGAGGGTTGTCAGAGGTTACAGCGGGACATTGATAGGATGCAAAACTGGTCTGACAAGTGGCAGATAGAGTTCAGCCCAGATAAGTGTGAAGTGGCTCATTTCGGTAGGTCAAATATGATGGTAGAATATAGTATTGATGGCAAAACACTTGGCAGTGTGGAGGATCAGTGGGATCTTAGGGTCCAAGTCCACAGGACACTCAAAGCTGCTACGCAGGTTGACTCTGTGGTTAAGAAGGCATACGGAGCATTGGCCTTCATGAATCATGGGACTGATTTTAAGACTCTAGAGGTAATGTCGCAGCTATATAGGACCCTGGTCAGACCCCACTTGGAGTACTGTTCTCAATTCTGGTCACCTCACTACAGGAAGGATGTGGAAACCATAGAAAGGGTGCAGAGGAGATTTACAAGGATGTTGCCTGGATTGGGGAACATGCCTTATAAGAATGGATTGAGTGAACTCGGCCTTTTCTCCTTGGAGCGACGGAGGATGAGAGATGACCTGACAGAGGTGTACAGATAATGAGAGGCATTGATCGTATGGATAGTCAGAGGCCTTTTCCCAGGGCTGACATGGCTAACATGAGAGGGCGTAGTTTTAAGGTGGTTAGAAGTAGGTACGGGGAGATGTCAGGGGTAAGTTTTTTTATGCAGAGAGTGGTGAGTGCGTGGAATGGGCTGCCGGCGATGGTGGTGGAGGCGGATACGATAGGGTCTTTTAAGAGACTCCCGGATAGGTACATAGAGCTTAGAAAAAAAGAGCTGTATGGGTAAAGTCCAGGTTATTCTCATGTAGCAACATGTTCGACGCAGCTTTGTGGGCCGAAGGGCCTGTATTGTGCTGTCGGTTTTCTATGTTTCGATGCTTCACCAATTGTTGCAGGAATTTGGCAAGTATTGTGAGGTTCTACATTTTGGCAGGAATAATCCAAATAGAACATACAGGGTAAATGGTAGGGCATTGAGGAATGCAGTGGAACAGAGAGATCTAGGAATAACAGTGTATAGTTCCCTGAAGGTGAAGTCTCATGTAGATAGGGTGGTGAAGAAGGATTTTGGAACGCTGGCCTTTATAAATCAGAGCATTGAGTACAGAAGTTGAGATGTAATGTTAAAATTGTACAAGGCATTGGTAAGGCCAAATTTGGAATATTGTGTACAGTTCTGGTCACCGAATTATAGGAAAGATATCAATAAATTAGAGAGAGTGCAGAGACGATTTACTAGGATGTTACGTGGGTTTCAGCACTTAAGTTACAGAGAAAGGTTGAACAAGTTAGGTCTCTATTCATTGGAGCGTAGAAGGATGAGGGGGGATTTGATCGAGGTACTTAAAATTTTGAGAGGGATAGATAGAGCTAACGTGAATAGGCTGTTTCCATTGAGAGTAGGGGAGATTCAAACGAGAGGACATGATTTGAGAGTTAGGGGGCAAAAGTTTAAGGGAAACACGAGGGGGTATTTCTTTACTCAGAGAGTGATAGCTGTGTGGAATGAGCTTCCCGTAGAGGTAGTAGAGGCCAGTTCAGTTGTGTCATTTAAGGTAAAATTGGATAGGTATATGGACAGGAAAGGAGTGGAGGGTTATGGGCTGAGTGCGGGTAGGTGGGACTAGGTGAGATTAAGAGTTCGGCACGGACTAGGAGGGCCGGAATGGCCTGTTTCCGTGCTGGGATTGTTATATGGTTATATGGTTATATGGTGTAGTTTAGATATATTAAGAGCGTCTATTCATCACGAGTGTGGGGCAGAAACAAGTGCTTTTTTGCTAATCAATATTTAACAACATGGAAGATTTCTGCTTTCTCGTCGGACTTGATGTAGAATTGAATAATCTGCTGTTCTGTCAGTACATTGTGGTGATCTAAGTGAGTGGTGATTTGTTGCGAGTTATATGGTGTTACAATTTAATATACAGTTTGTAAACAAGTAACAGAACGATATTTTGATGCCATTTGTGATTTCTCATTTAGCTCCGTGATATGTTTGTCTTCCATCAAAAATTCGAGCACTTTCTCAGGATTTTCAAGAAATCTATTGCTATGTATTGATAGGGACGGATGAATGCTGTTATTGGTATTATTATACTTAAATCATTAAATCTTGGATAAGTGTGTTACCCACTGAACGCGCTTTTAAATGCATATTGCAATAACTCCTTTTTCTGACTCAAATAAAGTCATCTATCCGAGCGCAGAAGATTTTTTTTTATATTTACAAACACCCGGTGAAAAGCGATAACAGCGTTCCCCCCCTCTCTCTCTTTCTCTCTCTCACGCACGCTCACTTCTCTCTTTATGTCACTATTTCTATCTCTCTCACACACATACACACACACATTCTCACTCTCTCACTCTGTCACACCCATTCACTCTCTCTCACATACACTCTCATTCTGTCTCTCTCACATACACTCTCATTCTGTCTCTCTCTTCGTTTAGCAACAACTGATAACAGCTCACCAACGCATTCACCTGTAATATATCAACCCTGAACTGATGAAACATCATGTACATCACAATTATATCCTCTTTGTCCTGCTTCAAGCTTAGTAAGGAATTTTACTCCAACTTCTCGGGCATTTGCCCCTTTCGCTAGGTAACACCATTTACAAACTATGCTTAGATAATTTTACCTTCTGGAAGCGTCAAGAGGAAAACAACCAGAGAGCCGCACGTGGCCATGAACATCGCTGATCGCACTGGCCGATTTGGGGATCGAATACACGGTTTGTTTCCCGTCCGGCCGACCTGGGATGCCTTTGGTGATGGTTGTTCAGCTGATGATCAACACCGATTCCGCTGATCGACCCAGGTCTGCTGACTGTGACAGTCAAGGCTGCTTGTTGGTGCTGTGCATTGTGAGATCCCCGCTCATACCAGCTGCTGGCACATCAGTGATTAATAAGCCGTTGTTGGAGAAGCACACACCCAGATAACATCTGAAAATAACTAACGAGTTGTCTTCTCACCAATACTCGTATGCTACTCTTGTTGTGGTTAGTGCATTCGAATCTACATCATATACCCACCGCCCACGCTTGCTGAGGGCTCACTCTTTCCGGAAGCGAATACAACACCAAAGACGTGAATTTAGCTTGACCGCCATGTGTGCGGTTCCTCATGTCCGCCGGTCTAGGTTAGGTCGGACGCCTGTGACGTCATAGACGGTGGCAATGTGAGCCGCACGAGGCCCACGCACTGCCAATCATCTCTCAGACAATCTAATCAACGCGAAAGGTCGCATGCCTTGCTTTTTGCAGAAATTAAACATTTCGCTTCATTGTTGCAAATTTTATTAAATCTGCGACCCCCCTCATAAATTAAAGAAAATGTCAAACAAAGAACAATTAAGTTAACGAGATTCGGATAATTTTAGATAAAAATGTTAACTGATTTCGGAATTGGCAGTATTTTGCGATATTCTGTCTCTGGAGTAAACAGGGTGTGGAAAATGTGGAGGTTTCAGTCCGAATAGTTTTGTTTTTACGTGTTTCTGCGGGCCTGCTGTTTCCCCAGGCTTTTAGTTTGATTGGCCGTTGTAAATTACCCCGACTACGCGCATGTGTGGTGGAATCTCGGCGGAGTTAATGGGAACGTGGACAGGAAAACAAAAACAGAAATTGCCCGTTTACTGTGAGTTGCATCGAATTATGTTTCGTTCCAAGACACCGTGACGGCTTTGTTTCGTCCGGCTTTCTGAGAACCCACTCAGACCGAACATGTCACTTTCAGCTGACTTGGGCACGGGAGGTCGTGTTGTGCCGAAGAGCTCATTTCTGTCCATCGCGGTCCTGTGTATCTATATCGGTCTTTAGTTATTGAATCCGGAGATCAGGTACAGTTCTGTGTTGTTGTTTCTGTACACGAGTAGAAATATAACCTTTAGCGGACAAGGCCGCTGTGTGTTGTGAATAATAATCGATGTGGAGAGAGATATTTATTCTCCATTTCCCACCCCGCACATCACGATTGTTTCCTGGACTTTGTAAACGTCTCGCAGCCTTCGCTTCTTTCATTATCCGTTGCCGCTATTTATTCCGAGCGCTACATTTATCAAAGTTCCCAGTTCATTGCAGGAAAACTGATTCTCCTCCCTTCCTCATTACCTAAACCAACACAGGAGGTATCTAATGGGTTTCGGTGAGAAATGTCTATTGTTCTTTGGGGCGAAAGCAAACCCGGTGCTTTCTATGTCGTCGCGGTGTTTAGACCCAGGAATCTAAGCAAGGCAGCGGATGATCATGGATGGGTCGTACCGGCGATATTTTCCTGTGCCGGCTTCCTGTTCATCTGGGACACTACGGAAAGGAGAGTTTTATGAAATAATGAATATTCATTAGTCACGGATTTCCAAGCTGTTTCCAGTTTTGCGGGCTGCTGGTAAAGGTCACAATTCATCTCCAATAGAATTAGGACCAACACAGCACAACCCGACAGTTAGAATGGGGAGTAGAACCGGAAATGCGGAAAGTTCTCCGGGTTTAAGCAGCACACAAGGAAACAGAAGCCGTCTTGCTTTTTATTAAGGTCCCCGTGACGATGAGGCCTTGATAAAGAGTGAAGACAGGTTGGTTTTCAGCAGCTGCGGTGATTGACGAAAGGACCATAGAACAAAGGATAAAAATAATAGGGTAAGTCAAAGACAGAGTGGATGTATTTTTAGAACAATGTATGTGTCGACACAGAATAACCGGAGATTAATTACCTTGCCGACACTTACAGGAACAATGAAATACAACGGAAGTTAAAAAGCTGTGGATCTATATGGACAATCAATGTGCAAGGAAATACACATTGTGCAAATTTTAAAAAATCACAGATTCTTCTTTTTTCCCCTCTATTATCTATTGCAAATGGCAAGGCTGGACAATAGGCCGGACTACAGCGGTAGAAGGATAAACATAGAGGCCGTATTCAGGTGGATGCTTGGCAAAAGTGGTCTTTTTTTGACGCAGACAACTGTCCCACCACAGAAGTCTGTAATGTGCTCAAAGGGAAGATGAAACCTTCTTCTCAAGCTTGTGTTGGGTCTCGCATTACATCCAAATCGGTTATGGTCGCTGAGTCAAAGTATTCAGCTCTCTGCGATGGTTGTTGACGATTCTCCTCTAATGCACCTGTTTCGCCATGCACCAAACACTTTTATGCAGCGTCTTCATGGCCATTTTCTCGAATCCATTATACCATAAGATCAGAATTAGTCCATTCAGCTCATCGGGTCTGCTCCGCCATTCCATCATGGCTGATCCCGGATCCCACTCAACCCCATACACCTGCCTTCTAACCAAATCCTTTGAAGCCCCGACCGATCAAGATTCCCCTGAAATATATCCACGGGCTTGGCCCCTCACCGCAGCCTGTGGCAGAGCACTCCACAGGTTCCCGACTCTCTGGCTAAAACAATTCCTCCTTAACTCTGCTGTAAAGAGCCGTCCCTCAGCCTTGAGGCGCTGCCCTCTAATTCCGGATACCCCCACGATGAGAAACGTCCTCTCCACATCCACGCTGTCTAGTCCGTTCCACATATGACACGGATTGGCTTTAGTTATTGAGTTGCGTGTTTATCCTCAAAGGCCAGCAGATGTCCTTACACTATTCCCATTTTCCATCATCTCCATTCTGCCCGATTACTTCATGCACTTGCACACCACCTGGGATCATGTCACCAATAGCTGGCCCGCCACCTTCCTGATAGTGAGTGCTAGACATCCTCCTTTCTTGGACACTTCCCAGTCCTCTGGAACATTTCCGAAATCCAATGGTTTCTTTGGTGGATTGCTATCGGCACACCTTAAATCTCAGCAGCGACCTCCATTACGATGGTCAGAGACAAGTCAGGAAGTCGGCTGTGGATACTGTAGGGAGCACAGCGGATGCCGGTCATGGCGATGAAATAGCGAATGGAGTTTGGTCAGGGCAAGCAGGAGGTTAGGGTATTTTGGGAGGTCGGATGTGAAATGTGGGTAGATTGCTAATGACAGTGTTGATGTGCACACTGATGTGAGGACCAGTTTCTTAGCTCCTGGAACGAGACCAAACGAGAGGATGGGCTGGTTTACAAACCAAAACAACTGACGCTGAGGATTTGCTGGTTTTTATTCAGCCAGACGCTGATATCAATGAGCAGGAAATAGTGCTGCAGTTTTACAGAACTCCAGTTGAGCCGCACCTGAAGCATTGCATCCCATTCTGCTCGCCCCTCTACAGGAAGGAGATATATATTACAGTCCGGTTTATTACTGAGTTTACACTTTATAGCAATACTTCGGTGAATGATGTTTACCACTATATTCTACCTGTGTAAGGAATCAGATTGAGTTATACTGCTGTAGGATCCTGTAACGTGTTGGATTGCCTCTGATTTCTCTTGTAATTTTCTGTATTTATCGTCTTGAATTTTTTGGTGTTTAATTATGTACTCTTAGTCATGTTTGTGTTAACCACCGAGTCCTGCATTACCACGAGGAACTCTTCTATTCACAGGAAGAGGATCCAACTCCGAGCCGGTCGGTCGGGCTTCCATGTCGACGCCTAGTCCGCTCAGATCGAGGTTATTATTCTCGTAATTTTTGTTTCTGAGCTGAAATTGGTAAAACCTGAGCACGTTTTTTTCTCAACTGCTATTCAAGTCAGATTTAGGAGTGTGTCTTTCTGAACGGTTGCATAGATATTGCTGTGTCACCCTAAAGCCTTTGGTACTGACTTTGGAATTATACCAGTTGTAGATATTACAGTCGGGACAATGCATACTCTGTTCATGTTGCAAAGCTTTAAAAAAAAATTCGCCTTATTATTATTATTCTATCTTTCATTCTGTAGCTCCGCAGTTTGTTGTCTTTCTCACATTGGTTATACACCAGTTGGTGCGGTCTTTCAGAGAATCCATTGTGGTTATTGGATATATTGAGTATGCCCACAAGAATAGGAATCCCTGTTTTGTACACTGTGACATATTGTACTTTGATAATAAATTTCCTTTGAACATTGAACTTTGCACTTGGATGAACGGGCTTCTGCTGTGAAGAGTAGTTTAACAAAATGGAGTCGCTTTCTCAGGAGCGCAGGGGATGGAGGGGTGGCATAATAGAACTTTGTAAAAGTTTGAACGGGAGAGACAGGGTCGAGAGCCGGAATCGACTTCTGATGGAATGTTATAATATGAGACGTGTGTAGATAAGCCGAGGGGAAGGGAGTTAATAGATGTCCGGGACAAGTGAATGGTGGGTGTCTGGAATGTAGATAAGGTGAGAGAGGGAAAGTTAATAGAAGAAGTTCGGGCCAAGAGAATGGTGGGTCCGGGAATGTAGATAAGGTGAGAGAGGGAAAGTTAATAGAAGATGTTCGGGACAAGGGAATGGTGAGTGTCTGGAATGTAGATAAGGTGAGAGAGGGAAAGTTAATAGAAGATGTTCGGGACAAGAGAATGGTGGGTGTCTGGAAAGTAGATAAGCCGAGGGGGAGGGAGTTAATAGAAGAGGTTCGGGACAAGAGAATGGTGGGTCCGGGAATGTAGATAAGGTGAGAGAGGGAAAGTTAATAGAAGATGTTCGGGACAAGAGAATGGTGGGAGTCTGGAAAGTAGATAAGCCGAGGGGGAGGGATTTAATAGAAGAGGTTCGGGACAAGAGAATGGTGGGTGTCTGGAATGTAGATAAGTTGAGAGAGGAAAAGTTAATAGAAGATGTTCGGGACAAGAGAATGGTGGGTGTCTGGAATGTAGATAAGGTGAGAGAGAGAAAGTTATTAGAAGATGTACGGGGCAAGGGAATGGTGAGTGTCTGGAATGTACTATCTGGGTTTGGGATGAAGGATGATTAAGAGAGACGTGCAGAAAATCTGCATAGAATGGAAGGATATGGACCGTGTACCGACAGAAATGATTCAGCTAAAGGTGAAACATCAACATTTTAAGCAAGATTAGTGTATTATTTTTGTTTTGTACAATTTTAGAGTGGAAAAACAGGAAAGGAGCACCATACAAAGGTTTGGGCATCCCAAGAGATTTGAGCTGTCAGATAACTTTTACCAAGTTCTTAGACAATAGACAATAGACAGTAGGTGCAGGAGTAGGCCATTCGGCCCTTCTAGCCAGCACCCTTGTGGCTGATCACACACAATCAGTACCCCGTTCCTTCCCTCTCCCCATATCCCTTGACCCCGCTATCTATAAGAGCTCTATCTAACTCTCTCTTGAATGCATCCAGAGACTTGGCCTCCACTGCCTTCTGGGGCAGAGCATTCCACATATCCACCACTCTCTGGGTGAAAAAGTTTTTCCGTATCTCTGTTCTAAATGGCCTACCCCTTATTCTTAAACTGTGGCCTCTAGTTCTGGACTCACCCATCAGCGGGAACTTGCTTCCTGCCTCCAGCGTGTCCAATCCCTTAATAATCTTATATGTCTCAATCAGATCCCCTCTCATCCTTCTAAATTCCAGTGTATACAAGCCCAGTCGCTCCAATCTTTCAACATATGACAGTCCCGCCATTCCGGGAATTAACCTTGTGAACCTACGCTGCACTCCCTCAATAGCAAGAATGTCCTTCCTCAAATTTGGAGACTAAAACTGCACACAATACTCCAGGTGGGGTCTCACCAGGGCCCTGTACAGCTGCAGAAGGACCTCTTTATTCCTATACTCAATTCCTCTTGTTATAAAAGCTTTCTTCACTGCCTGCTTTTTTTCATTGACTGATGTACAACAACACCTAGTTCTCGTTGTACTTCCCCTTTTCCTAACTTGACTCCATTTAGATAGTTATCTGCCTTCCTGTTCTTGCCACCAAAGTGGATAACCTCACATTTATCCACATTAAACTGCATCTGCCATACATTTGCCCACTCACCCAACCTGTCCAAGTCACCCAGCATTCTCATAACATCCTCCTGACATTTTACACAGCCACCCAGCTTTGTGTCTTCAGCAAATTTGTTAATGTTACTTTTAATCCCTTCATCTAAATCATTAATGTATATTGTAAACAGCTGCGGACGTTAATTAGCTTGCTGTGGCTATGGCTTGTTCACAGTCATCGTTAGGAAAGGCCAGCTGATGCAAATTTCAAAGCTTTCTAAATACCCTGACTCCTCAAATCTTGTCCCAACAATCAGCAGCCATGGACTCCTTTAAGCAGCTGCCTAGCACTTCTGAAAATGAAAATAAATGATGCTCACAAAACAGGAGAAGGCGAGAAGAAGATAGCAAAGCGTTTTCAGGTTCGTAATGTAATTAAAAATGGCAGTTAACAGGAACGGTGGAGGTCAAGTTGAGGTCTGGAAGGTCAAGCGAATTTTCTGAGAGAACTGCTTGTAGAATTGCTGGAAAGGCTAATCAAAAACTCCGTTTGACTTCTAAAGACCTTCACGAAGATTTAGCAGGCTGGTGTGGTGGTGCACTGTTCTACTGTGCTCTTCCATTGAAGAGAGAGATGGCGAAGGCAATATTGACTCGGGCCGTCAACTGCAGAGATGGCTGGAGCTCGGAGTGTCAGACGCTCTGGAAAAGGAAGTTGCAGCTTTGGGTTCAGGATCTTTCGAAGCGTCGGGCAGCCGAATCCGGGGCTCAGAAAGAGGAGGTTGGCTGCCCCGGGGTTGCTGTATATCGAGGCAGAGATTTGCCGGAGAGGTGATCAGATAGTCAGTGGTTTCCTGTTGCTTCTGGATGGCGTACACACGTCGGCGGAGAACTCCCTTCAGGTGAGCATTCTGTGCTGGGTCAGTCGATGGTTTGCCGATCCTGTCAGGAAATGTGGAGGAGGCTTGACTCAGCCGCAGAGCAGCGGATACGATCCAACGGGGAACGATCACTTTAGTAACAAGCTGCAAAGTAGCAAGTCACAAGGGGGCCACTACACAAGACAGAACTGATACTAAACACGACGAGGCAACAAGGTAACCGAGCTAGAAACAAGGTTTTGCGGTCAGTTGGATCGGCAGAGTGAGCATGGACTGTGCATGAGAGCTGAGTCTAAATGAGCTGCATGTAACGCGTTGGAAACGAGTGGCAGGTGACTCCAGTTAGCTGGGTGGAGTCTGGGAGGAGCCTGCATGTGCAGGCCTCACAGGAGGTGGATGTGTCGATGTTGTCTGCTTCAATTTTAGTGAGGAGTTTGACAAGATCCCTCATGGGAGGCTCCTTCAAATATTAAGCTGCATGGGATCAGTGGTGAATTAGCCTCTTGGATTCAGAACTTGAGTTGCCCACAGAAGACAGAGCGTCGTTGTCAAAAGGACAATGCAACTAGAAGTCTGTGATTAGTGGTGTTCCCCAGGGATCTACACTGAGACCTCTTCTGTTTGTAAGGTTTAAAAATGACCCGAATGGAAATGTAGACGGCGGGGCGAGGGACTTTGCAGATGATACGAAGATTGGGGGTGTTGTGGATAATATAAATGACTGGCAAAGGATGCAGTGGAAAGTACAAACGTTGTAGATCTGTTGCAGATTTGGGTTGGAAAATGGCAGATGGAGTTTAACACGGCCAAAACCGATGCGTTGCACCTCAGAGGTCAGCTATAAAAGGGGAGTATACTGGTAGCGCCGACCCTTAACAGTGTGGATGAGTATAAGGGTCTCGGGGTCATGCTTCATAGCTCCCTGGAACTAGCGACACAGTTTGAAACGGAGTTCAAGAAGGCATTTGGCATGTTTACCTTTATTGGCCGAGGCATTGATTTCAAAGGTCGGTAAATAATGTTGCAACTTTATAAAACACTAGTTAGCCACATGTGGAGAGTGCCATGCAACTCTGATCACCCCATTATAGGAATACAGTCGCGGCTCTGGTGACAGGGCACAAATGGTTTATCAGGAGGCTGCCCGGTGCAGAATAAGTGCGCTATAATGAGAGTTTGGACAGAGTAGACCGACAGTATCGTTTCATACCAGGATGGAAATGTCCAATACCAGAGAGCATGCATTTAAAGTCAGAGGGGGTAATTGGAAAGGGATGTGAGGGGTAAGTTTTTATATAGGGAGTAGTAGCTGCCTTTAATGCGCTGCCTGTCATGGTAGCAGATACCGATACAATAGGGATGTTTAAGAGACGTTTAGATAAACAGGTGGCTGTGAAGAAATAGTCAGATATGGAAAAGAGAAAATCTGCAAATGCCGAAAACCTGAACAACACACAAAATGCTGGAGGATGCTTTAGGGTTACTAACGTGTGTCATTGATAGTCGTTGACTGGTGGCTCTTCCCTAGGCTTACTGAAGTGTGTGATGTGATCGCTGTTTACTGCTGCTCCCCACTAGCAGTAGCTGCGTTTCCCAGGACCGTCCAAAGATGCTGCCTCAGTCGCTGGGCTGGACGGGACACAGATTCTCCGGACGGTGAACGAATGTACTCACAGACCAGCGCTGGAGGAACTCAGCAGGCCAGGCAGCGTCTAGGAAAAGAGTACAGTCGACCGAAACCTAAAGGATCTGGACATTGCGAAGGCATACTGGGTTTGTTTATTTGATTATTAATTGTTTCTGCAAACATTACGGACCGCAGAGCCTGTTCCTGGGCTGGACTGTTCAATGAACCGCTCTGTAGCCGGTTCAGTTCTGCTGTGTCAGATCCCACCAACCGTGACCACTGTCCAGTTTTACCTTGCAGCACTGCAATCTTCTCTTTAGGGTTACTAAAGTGTGTCATTGATAGTCGTTTACCTGGTGGCTCTTCCCTAGGTTTACTGAAGTGTGTGATGTGATCGCTGTTTACTGCTGCTCCCCACTAGCAGTAGCTGTATTCAGACGTTCCCCAGGACCGGCCAAAGATGCTGCCTCACTCGCTGGGCTGGACGGGACACAGATCATCCGGACGGTGGGCGAATGTACTCACAGACCAGCGCTGTCCCCGCAATTCAGCTGGGAGCTGTGCCAGGCTCGGTTTGAAAAGGTGGCCGACATGTGTCTAGGGGTTCCCAGTGGTGGTCAGGAGCAGCACGCTGGACATCATCTCTACCCGAGGCCCGACTTTCAGCACACCACCCAACAACTGTCAGTGAACCTCAATCTCTCCCCACCCCTCCCGATGGTGCATCGACCCATCCGCGAATCCGTGCTGCAGGCCCCTCCCTGATCACCACCCCCAACAGCAGGGCACGCCCGTGCGTTGTCAGCCATCCTTAGATCACTCAGTACCAACTCAGTGCCAGCACATTGTGCAAATGCACTGAATCTGCCATCCAGCAGCAGTGATATTTGTGGCATCGCTGGATCCCCCATCCCACACCCTTTACAACTCAGCACACAGCTGCCCCTCTCTCTGGTACTACACAGGCTGCACCTCCCTACCACGGGGATAGGCACAGAGAAGAAAATTTCCCATCCCCGACGTCACTTGACTCTGACGTGATCTATCAGATAATTTTCTATTGTCCCATCCATTCCTCCTCAAAATTTGCAACTTAATACTTCCTTGCTTAAAGTTTTATCTTAAATTCATTATTAAATGTACGTTTCAAGCTGAAACATTGTCTCTGCTTCTCACTTCACAGATGCTGACCGACTTGCTGAATGTTTTCCGCAGGTTGTATCTTCACAACCCTTCCCTCCATCTACATCTCCGGGAGAGGAAGGCAGACACCGCGATAGCGCGGCAGCACGAGCAAGGGGAACCGGACAGAACAGCGGGACCAGCGCGTACGAGAGAAGCAGGGGAACAAGACAAACTGGACAGGTCAAGAGCAGGACGACCCCCCCAACTAGTCTCAGTCCCAGTGCCCCTTATGTACATCTGCCAGCCGATGGGCATCAGATGCGCCTCCTTGAGTCTAAACAAGTCACGATGATCCACAGGTGTGACTAATTGGCTCAAGGGTGACAGGGGGGACGGCTAAAAGACCCGGAGTCCGGAGTCCGCGGACCGGATCAAGACCCGGAATGTGGGCTCCAGACCGGACCATAACAGTTATATTCATTCCAATTATTTTAATGTGTTTTATTTTATTGAAGATTGAGTTCACGAGTGGCGAGGTAACGTTGCAGCCCAATGAAAACGTCCCGTTCTGGTCGTCTCGTTATAGGCAGGACGCGGAGGAGATTTCGCAGGATGCTTTAATGACAGAGCATGTCGTGTGAGGAAAGGCTGAGAGAGCTGTGGCTTCTCTCTTTGGAGCAAAGGAGGATGGGAGGTGACGTTTTAGAGGTGTAAAATATGACAAAAGACACGAAAAGATGGATAACTAGGGACGTTTACCCAGGAGGGAAATGGCCAATATGACGATCCACCATTTAAGGGGATTGGAAGAATTTATTGCAGGGAAGCCAGAGATTAGTTTTATTACACAGCGAAAGACGAGTGCGTGGAAAATCCTGCAAGGAGTATGGGTTGAGGCTGATACATTACAGAGACTCTGAGATGGGTACTATTGGAGTATAAAAGTATAAATTTTGCTGTGTAACCAAAACTATGAAGTCAGTTTTGAAAGTAGGAGAATGAAATCTCAAGAATGTAGAAGACAATGGTGTGTTAATGAGAGGTAGCTAAGAGATGTAGATGAGAACATAATTAAGTCACATAATCCTAGGACTATTATTTGCTATGCATGTACCCAATTTAGTAGGAGACTGAAATCCTAAAAATGTAGAAGACAATGGTATGTTAATAAGAGGTAGCTAAGAGATGTAGATTAGAACATGATTAAGTCAATGGGTAAAAACAATAGGGGCAAGATGTACGTGTGGTACGTGTGATACGCAACTATAGACCAATTACATATGCTAATGCAACTGGACCAGGAGATTGCTATAAAGAATGCTGTGTCCGGGGAGGGGATCGGTGGGCAATCAGCGACTAGCTCAATGACTGTCTCAGCTTTGATTTGCAAATTAAAGTTTAACCCTTCTTGAAGAATCTTCTGCGTCTCTTGGTCATTTGTGAGGCACGAAAAACCATGACAAAAGTACATGGATGATAGAAAAATGCAGCGTTATGTTGGAAATGAGGGTGAGATTGATCTTAGAGTAGGTTGAATGATCGCACAACATCGGGGGCCGAAGAGCGTGTACTGCGGTGTAGTGTTTGATGTTCTTTGTTCGAAATGTTCACACGCCCATCGAGTCCAAGTGAATTTTTTTCAAAAAAAAATGTGTAACAGCGTTGTTAGTTTTCAGAAATGATCTGTGTGAAGCGCTCAGTTAGTTGGGCGGCCTCATGTCATTCTCAGCCCCACGAGTTTGGCGTGGAACAGCAACACAGTGTCAGCTGTATTTAAACCCTGCGTTGTTTGAGGAGCGTTTGCATTGACCAGTCCACCTTTACACCAGGGAAGATGTCATTTATAACAGCAGATCAGTTCGAATGTGAGATCATCGGGCTTTATCCTTTTCCGATATCGGGGAGCTGTCGAGTTTATGCCGGGGAATGAACTCCAATCTGCAGTACAAGAGCTCACTTCATTTTACCAGGTCTGCCTCCAGTAAAGAGAAAATCCACTACCCTCTGTGCCCTAAGAGGCCGGTAGCAAGGACGTAAATATTTCACAGGGAAAGGGATGGGCATGCCCACATCCCTTTGGACAATTCGCTCACCGCAGAGAGAAAGTTTCAAAACAACACCAAAGAGTTTAATCTGTTCTGTCGGTACTCTGGGGATTTCCAATTAAATATTACAAACTATTTATATGACAGCTGATATTTCACCCACTGACACAGTCACTATATTCCATCTTCTTAAATCTGTTATTTATTTTCATGATCGATCTGAAGCGTCGCTATCCCGTGGAGATCAGCAGGTGTATAAATTCAGGGTTGAGGAAGATTTCTCCCATTTATTTACATTCGGAACGACTGTCGGCTGCTGAAATCCGCTGATCAACTCACTCAGAAAATGCTGGGAGCATTTCTCCGCATCAGGAATACATACTATCTGGTCATTGTGGCTGTCGGTGTACCTGGTAAACAATGTTGAGAGTTGTGTCATGTTTTAACAAAAGTCATGAACGCTGAGCTCAGCTCTATCATTGATGATAATGATATGCGACTTGATGAAAGACGGAAGCTGTTTTAATGAAATTGCCTTTCGGTGGCACAGAAATCAGATATGGTTTCATAATATCGCATAATGTCTTGTAACTTTATAGTGAACCAGACAATCAGCATAACGATTTCTGTCTGTCTGATGGGATCGAGTGTTATTTCATTCTCTGGAATCACTGGTCATGAACGTCAGAGGCTTTAGACTGAAATGTTCCGTTTGCATTTTCTCTCTGATTCTCATTCATCACATTCCTTCTCCATTTAGCCACACGGTGATCTGAGGATTTGATCACAATTTCAGTGTGACCGGTGTCGTGTTGTTGCGAAAAATGCCGGAGTTCACACACATTCATTCCAGGTGAAGATGAGCAATGGGATGGGAATCATGGAAACCCAAGCTTAACAAAAGCCTATTTATTCCGCTCCATCGCTGCTACCCGACTTGCTGACTTCCTCCAGCGTTTTGTGTGTGTTCTTCATCACCAAACATTGTTTCTCCATCCTGATCGAAAATATCACTTTCAAATGTTAATCCTGTTTAACTGTACCGGGAATTCACGTATTCTGATGAATGTCCTTCAATCTGAGGATTTCATATCAACAGTTGAATTGCTTTGGTGTTATTTTGACCTTTCTTCGGTTCGGTTTGCTGGTTGAAATTGGGTTACCTTTATTTCTGCAAACTGCAGCCGATCCGGTCGGTACTAGAAGTAAGCAATCGCAGGTTCCACAATGTGTGGAAGGAAATAAAGAGATGAACCCGATTCTAGATGTTTTCCCTCTCTGACGTCATGTCCATACAGTATCAGATTTTATAGTATTTTCGACATTCAGTCCATTTTATTAGTTAACGATATTACCGTTTACATTTGTATACGATACTTGCCCATACATGACATGGAAAGTATCTGAGCATTAGTTCATATGTTTCTGCTTGTCCACCCTGCAGTTAATTTAGTGGCGATTGTGATCCTGTCTGGAGGAAAGTGCGGCCTCTCCAGATGCACCAGTCGGTACCTCGTAGCCATGGCAGTGGCGGATCTACTCACCGTCCTTACTGCGGTTATGAAAAAGATGCGATTTTACGTACCGGGTACATTTCTCGACATCTACCCTTTGTGAAGTATAATCTTTGTTCTGCAATGTGCTTCCAGAGACTGCTCGGTCTGGTTCACCGTCACTTTCACCTTCGATCGGTTTGTTGCTATTTGCTTCCGGAAACTGAAAGCAAATTATTGCACCGGCAAAATGGCGGACTTGGTTTTGTCGTCAACTTGCATCGTTGTCTGTTTGAAAAACGTCCCGTTCTACTTCATACACAAAGCGGGTGAGCTGGTCAATGGGGTTCTCTGGTTTTGTAAACTGAAGCCCAGTTATTACACTGAGCACGGCTGGGTCGCATTTGACAGGTTGGACAAGAGTTTAACCCCGTTGATCCCGGTCGCTGTCATTTTGCTCCTCAACACCCTGACGGTCAGACACATTATAGTGGCCAGTCGAATACGCGAAGGACTGAGAGGGAAGAGGAAGGGGGGAAATCAGACTGACCTGGAAATGGAGAGCAGGAGGAGGTCTATTATCTTACTCTTCGCCATATCCGGCAGCTTTATCCTTTTATGGCTGGCCACCGTTATAAATTTCTTTAAGTATAATGTTGGGGCGACAGATGCCAATAATTATACGGATTCTGACGTTATCCTTGAGGCAATCGGGTACATGTTGCAGAATTTGAGTTGCTGCACGAATACGTTTATTTACGGGGTGACCCAGTCCAGGTTCAGGGAGCAGTTCATAAACGCAGTGAAGTTCCCGGTGACCTCGGTCAAGTGCTTCATCAATGAACAAAGGAATTGAGGACAGCCAGAGACAGCTCAGTGTTTCCGGACCACCACCCTCATGTTCCCCCACCTCCCTAATACAGTGATTAAAGGGGTCACACAAAATAATGTCTGGCTGTACATCGTACTGGAGAAGAGATGGGAACATTATCACTGCTGTGTACTTTGACAATTCTGGTTTTAAATTTGTCTGCGTAGCCTGTGATTTGCATTTTTCGATCCCGTGTTCGCTCCTCTGTCAGGAGTTTTTTTTAAAATCTGGATACCCGCTGTGTCGTTTCCGGATCACACACTCTGCTCATACCTGGGCAAATCTTGCCGCTGCTGGAATTCGACCTGGTACAGAGCAAACGAATGGATCTTCACAGACAGTGACATTCATTGTGTTCCTTGCAGATCTCCACCGATTGCCTGTTTCCCAGCTCAAACCTTAAAGCACAGTTACATTCAACTTACCTTGATTAATATTATTTCCCTGTAAATGAATCAGAATTTATTTTTCTTACTTCCGCGGTGGAAATATAGCTACAGACGTAGTTTTCTGATATAGTGGCTTTCCATTCTCCAGTACTAAATTCGCCACCAATAAGCTCTTTACTCTGGTCCGTCTCTGTTCTGAAAACCACAGTTCAGGTTGATCTCCCTGCCTCCATTGTACGCTGAAGTGAGCGGAACCTCACAATGCGAGCCAGCTATTGGGACCACAATGTTCGGTCTGGTGAAAATGCATCGCCATATTACAGTGCTCCATTCTATTCCCACCTCTCCCCCCAGTATCGCCATGACCAACCACGTGACCTCCCGCTAAATCCTTTTCATTCTTCACGTCCATTAGACATTTAAATGATGATCCCATCCGATCGCCTCTCACCCTCATGCATCGCGCCGGGTTTTACTGATTCAGTAAAAAGCTGAAGGCATAGTTTGCTAACTAAAGCGTTGCCACTCCATTCGCTCAAGCCTCTCTTCCGGGACCAATTTTAACCTGAGACACACCTTATTACTGGGCGTCTTTGGAAAAGCGGCTCCTCAGCCCCTCGCTATCAGCCACTGGACTCCGCGGCGAGAAACTGACCTGTCACAGGCTCCGTACGTCTCGGGTGTACGCGACTCTGGTCCAGCCAAACTCGTGAGGTTGGGATGTCTCTCCCACCCAGACCCCGGTTTGAGTGAATGCTGTGTGATTTACTGTCCCCTGCAATCGCTCATCGGCAAGAAATAACCGATCGTGTACTGTGTACAGTTATAAAGAGGGTATATTTATGAACGTTAACCTGACCAAATAGTTATTAAGTATATTTATGAATGTTAACCTGACCAAATAGTTATTAAAGAAAGTAAAGAAAAGCAAAAGGGGCCCATTATAATTAAACTAAAACGTAGACGTAAGTTGAGCTCATCTTGAAGTTGTCTGTCACTCACGCTCTGCACCCTCGGCCTGTGTGGAAACACACTCCACCTTCCGAATGTCGCTCGGAATCCATCCCGAACAAACGGGCTCTCCCCCGGGAGTATCGGTCCTTCCTCCCTGAAGCCATTCACCTGCACAAAACACCCTGTGCCACAGGGACGGCATCCTCAGCCATCCTGCCCCCTGTCTTCTCCCAGCTCTGCCCAACAGGACATCGCTCCACCCTTGTGACCCCCACAAAACCCTCTCGGCCCAGCGTTCCCTTGAACCTTCTCCCAGTTCCATCATCCTGACTGTCTGACACCAGATTCCTCAGCTGAACAACAAAGCCCCTTATCTCAGCTCAAACCCAAACAGGCTGAAAGCAGAACAGACTGTCCCTACAGATCCGCTGAAATGAAATACCTACAGCCTGGCAGTGAATAAATAATCTTAACCCGGGGCGCTACACCTGCATTCCTTAATCGCTCTGTCTAACTCTATCCATTGGCATCCGCTGTCTGATAGTAGGACAGGATTGGGTGCTTAATGTCACAGGGTTTGGAGGTTTTAGAAAGTTCATAGAGGGAGATAAACGATAAGAGGGGGAGTTGGAAAACTAATCACAGAAATATCACAACTGCACTCAGAGGCGATCTATGGGCAGAACTCAGAACAGGAAGGGGGCAATCACTCTAACGGCATTGTACTACAGAGCCCCCAATAGTCACCGGGACATTGAGCAATAGATATGCAGTCAGATTCAGGAAAGGTGTAAAAACAATAGAGTTGTTGTCATGGGGGATTTCAACCTCTTGACTATACGCTGGGTTCGCAGAATGCAAGAGGTGTTGATGGGCAAGAATTTGCCGGGTGCATCCAGGAGGGTTCGTTAAACCAATGTGCTGATAGAGCATCAGGAGGAGGGGCTGCAGTGGATCTTGTGTTGGGTAATGAACCCGGCGAGGTGACCAACCTATCAGCAGGTCAATAGACAGGAAACAGTTACCACAACTCCTGATCGCTGTTGTTGAGGATGGGTCTGGACCTTGGGCTGGATTCAGAAATAGCTTGACCATAGAAGACTGAGGAGAGTGGTCGAGGGGACTGATTCTCATTGGAGGTCTGTGGTTAGTGATGTTCTGCAGGGATTTGCACTGGGACGACTGCTGTTATGCATATAAATGACATGTATGCAAATTCAGATGAGTGGGTTAGTAAATTTACAGATGACATGAAGATTGGCGGTGACGTGGACAGCGTAGACGACTGACACAGAATACAAGAGCATATGGGTCAGTTGCAGATATCAGCAGAGAAACGGCAGATGGACTGTAACTCTCCAAATGTGGTGTTGCAGCCTGGTCGGTCAAATGTAAAGAGATAGTTCACTGTCAAGGGCAAGATCCTTAACAGTGTGATGAGCTAGGGGTCATGGGGTCCAAATTCATAGCTCCCCAAACGGGGAAATGCAGCCTGACAGGTTGGTTAAGAAGGCGCCTGGTGGGCTTGTCTGAATTAGTCGAGGCACTGAGTTCAAAACCAGTGATTATGTTGCTGAGTTACAAGACTGCAGTTGGGCCACAGCTGGAATATTGTAGATATTTCTGGTCGAGCCATCATAGAACGGATGTCAAGGCTTTGCAGAGGGTGTAGAAGAGGCTTACTATGGAAATGCATCGATTAGATGCTGTCACGAGAGTTTGGACAGACTGGGGTTGCTTTCTCTGGAGTGACGGAGGCTGAGAGCAGATCCGAGATGTTTCTAAAATGATGTGAGGCAGAATTAGACTAGATGTAGGGCTGAAATGTCTAATACCAGAGGCCATGCGGTTCAGGAGAGAGGGGTAAACATAAACCAGATGTAACGGGAATGGTGCGTGTCTGGACTGCGCTGTCTGGTGTGGTGGCTGAAGCAGAAACAATTGAGAGTTTTAAGAGCCATTTACACAGAAACATGTATGTACGGAAAAAGGAAGGAAATGTACATTGTGTAGGGGGAAGGGATTAGTTCCGTCAGCCACATTGGTTCTTTTCCATTGCTGAAGTGTTCAGTGTTTCTATTGTCATATTCTCTCTCTCTCTCTCTCTCATCTCTCTCTCTCTCTCTCTCTCTCTCTCTCTCTCTCTCTCTCTCTCTCTCTCTCTCTCTCTCTCTCTCTCTCTCTCTCTCTCTCTCTCTCTCTCTGTCTCTCTCTGTCTCTCTCTCTCTCTCTCTCTCTCTCTCTCTCTCTCTCTCTGTCTCTCTCTGTCTCTCTCTCTCTCTCTCTCTCTCCTCTCTCTCTCTCTCTTCTCTCTCTCTCTCTCTCTCTCTCTCTCTCTCTCGCTCTCACTCTGTCTCTCACTCTCACGCAATGTGCCGTCAGCTACATTTCATCCCAGAATGTAGGGGAACGAGTATCTGAGCATTTCTTCTCGATCTCTCTGTCTCCATCCCTAGAGACAAACTGCGAACCGGCAGCTGTTATTTCTCTCTTGTGTCCGGTACTCCCGCTCCCGCCTCCGCTACATTACTGAGACCAGTGACCGGTCATGAATTGGAGAACCGTTTCGTTGAGCATCTCCGCATCACCCACCACAAGCAGGACTTCCCGGTGGCCAAACATTTTAATTCCGATCCCTATTTCCAGTCCAACGTTTCGATCGATGGCATCCTCCTGTATCAGGATGAGGCCACCCTCAGGACGGAGGAGCACCGATTTATATTCCGTGTGGGTAACCTCCATCCTGACGGCATAAGTAGCGAATTTTCCTACTTGTGCACAAATCCCTCGCCCCTACTTCCTCCGTTCCCCAATTTGATCTTTCAATTCCTCTCACCTGCCTATTACTTCACTCCGGGTCCCCTCCTCGTTCGCTCTCTCCTATTGCTACTCTCCTCTCCTAGCAGATCACTTGTTCTCCTGCACGATCTTTCACCCACCTGGATTCCCATATCACCCCCTCCAGCGAACCTCTGTCCCCTCCCCTCATTTTGTTATTCAGGCATCCTCCGCCATCCTCCTCAGTCCTGAAGAAGGCCCCAGGTCCCAAACGTCGACAGTGAACACCTTTCCACAGATGCTGCCTGACCTGCTGCGATCTTCCAGCATTTTGTCTATGTTGCTTTGGGTTTTCAGCACCTGCAGATTTTCCCGTGTTTGTGAACAATGTTGACGGCTCCGTCCATGTCAGCCAATGGAACCGCTGCAGGATGACGCATTGTTCAGAACGTCACGGCGTAGGGGTGAGACACGTGAAAGTCATGAAAGCGGCAGCCGTGGCTGATCTGTGTGCTGAATAACTCTGTGACCACCGCATCGAAAGACTACAGAACCTCTGTGCTTTGTTTTATATCTCTGCATGATATATTTCCGTTTTCTGACAGTAAACAGCGCGGGGAAATAAAAGTGGAACCATAAACACAAGAGGTTGTATCGATGCTGTAAACCCAGAGCGACGCGCATGAAATGCTGGAGGGACTCAGCAGATCACACCGCATGGATTGAGAGGAATCAGTCTTTGAACAGGATTGTTCCGCTCTTTCATAGAGCGACAGACCCGCAGTGTTGTAGACAATGGAAACGGACCCACTGGCTTTTCCAACAGTTTTGCTCCACGACACTGACGCCAATAACACGTATGAGGGCCGGATCCTCCCGCCCAATTGATTTCTCTACCCGGTTAAATGCCCCATAAGCGCAATGTTTGCATCTCATTCTACCATCGTATCTGACCAGCACGTTCCTGTTAAAACCACACTGAATAGAAAAGAAACACAGACCAGAATATCCGCTTTAAAATTCCTTCTTGTTACCTGAAAACGATGCTGACTCGTTTTGAGGGCAGATGTCGTGTAGGTAAAGGAGTGAATTTCCCTCCTTGCCGCCATGAGAAACAAATGCTGAAAGTGAGATCAAAACGTGGTGTTAGTGAGTGTGAATGGATACAGGGTCAGAAACTGCAGCAGGGTTTTGTGTGTGTGTGTGTGTGTGTGTGTGTGTGTGTGTGTGTGTGTGTGTGTGTGTGTGTGTGTGTGTGTGTGTGTGTGTGTGTGTGTGTGTGTGTGTGTGTGTGGAGTGCGTGCGTGCGCGTGTGTGTGTGTGTGTGTGTGTGTGTGCGCGTGTGTTTGAAAGGTTTTTTTTTACACTTCATGTGACTTGGTCAAGGCTCTTCAACTGCGGCCTGTATCATACTTTGTTCATAAATATACTCTGAGCATTGAAAATATATTTCCATCGTTCAACGTTCAACGTTTGAACTGATTATTGAGTGGAGAAGTACAGCCCCAATCCCGTATTTTAATGTGATGTTGACATCACCGTTATTGGCCGAATCAATGGTGGTGACGAACCGGCCAATTCTAAAGTTGTTTATTTTCTCCCACTAATGCCAACAATAAAATGAATCTCAATGTAGCATTTGGTAAAACATGCGTCCCCGAATACAAATTTTCTTTGTTTGGATTTTGATGTTACCCTTTTTATTCAGTCTCTTTTTGATAGATCTAGAGAAACTTTATATACTGTTATAGACATTTCCAAAACGTCCTGCTTCATTCGAATGTCAATGTACCTTTCCGGAATTATGGTTTGTCCATAATATTCAGGTTTTCTGCTGGCTAGATTACTTTTTGTTTTTCCCACATTGCAAAAGTTATATAGAGGTGTTTAGCAATACGGCTGAAATGCTTGTCTTCACAGGACTTTGAATATTTTGGATCAGAAATTGGATATTTATTTATAATAACAGATCGAACATTCATGGTGTGTTTACACTGAACTGAAAGAGGGTTACAGATTTATATAAAATAAGGACCATGAAAATGTATAGCTTACAACATAAGTAGCCGTGGATTATAATAGCCGATATAATATTATTAAACAAGTTGATCAGGTAGATATTGAGAATCTTTCCTCTCATGAGTTGGATGTGAAAACTAATGTGGATGAAGTTAAGTTCTGGGGAATGTTGCTTTTAAAAATGGTTTGAGGGGACACAGTTGTTTAAACACAGTGATTTGTTGACACCCGCAAGGTGCTAGAGGGGACTGTTGAAACCACGATGGTCACAACCTTTAAAAGACAATTAGACAGACTATTAGTTGGACAGTGAGCCCGGCAGCGCCTAGTCCTTAAGGAAATGGTGAATAATAGTGTCTGGAAAATGGATTTTGTGGCCATTTCTCTCTGAGTTCATGGGAGGTATTGTAAATGCATTAACACTCTGAGGTGAGGGGATAGTTCTCTGCGTTCTTCACCTGCTGCCTGAACTTGGATGAAGTGGCCGCATAAACAAATGTCTGCGTGCAGCAAAATCTGACTTGTTCTGAGATATATTGAGATTCGTTCCACTTTGCTCCTGCCAAATGCCTTCATGATTATAATAATCTGCTAATAATTTTTTAAAAACACAGATAATAGAATTAAGTGTGTGTGTGTTGCCGCCAGCTTGCGAACTACAGACCAGTGTTCCAGTCCCAATGTCAGCGAGCCCATTCCATGCCCGAGTCCGCTGTAGGCTGGAGGCTGAACAAGAGAGTGTTTTCCGTGTTTGGAGACCCGTGTGTGTGCTTGTTTTGTTGCTGGTCTTTTGTTTCTTGTTGTCTCCCATTCTGTTCTGCTCTGTGTTGATTTGCCCGGCATGTAGAGTCTCATGTTTTTTAAAAAGTACCAGTCTATTCATGAATATATATCAAGGAGAGTTTAAAATGTTTATTTTTTCTTCACCACTCATGAAGAAAAATGACTGTAAGGCAAAATAATTAAAGAAAAACATGATTAATTAATCGGCTAGTTCACTGGACTGTAAATACAATGGTAATTTGCATCCCTGCTGTGACTCTCCCCACGGAGTATACTCTGGACTATAATAACGGCTACATTCAGCAACCTGATTCATTAGGATGATCAGGTCTGATTCGCTAGAAGATGGGGTACCCGCTAATTTTCCGGATAGACCGGATCTATTACCCGGTCCTTGCTGCCGTCGGTGTCCCAGGTGAGAAAAAGACGATTGAAGTTAAATATCACTGTACGGCTGTGGTCAGTCTTTATCCGTGTGGAGTGTTTAGTGTGGATAAAAGCAACTGGTTTAAATGTTCTTTAATGAATTATTAACGGAGACAAGGAAATGTACTGCTTCCATAAATTTCAATAAATAAGTCATACAAGTAAGTGAAAAATGCTCTATTGATGCACAGGGATCAGAACAGAGATAATTAATGTTTCTTTTCTAATGTCAGTTGATCTGAACATCATATAGGCATATTAAATCAATAATTCTTACCCATTATCTGGTTTTCGCATCTTCTATTGATGTGGAGGTCTCTGCTGTTTATTTGGTTCAGTTTGTGGTTCACCAACGAACTAGAATAAGTGATTTGTCACGTTATGAGTCAGCGATGCCCATCTCTAGTAGATCCCATTCCCCTGGAGACTCGGGAGATGCAGATTCTGACACTTGCGGGTCTGAACTCAATGCCTCGACCCGAAACGTCGATACCTACACACTTCTGCGTTCCGTCAATTGATGTTTTTCATTCTCATCAAAACTCCGCCACACCAACAAATGAAGGGACGATCCCCCGGACCAAGATGGACTCACAAAATATGCGACCCTTTATCCCACAATTCATAAAACTAAATCTAAAAATCAATCCTCCTTCAACTTAAGTATTATCAATGTCTGGTCATCTACCTCCCTCCAGGACAAAGGACTCCTGAGATCCGCCGCTTTCTGAGTGAAACATGACTCCTCATTTAAATCCTAATGCGTGACTATTATCATTGCCCAGTGTAATCTGAGAAGCCCTGCCTGTGGCAGAGAGCACAGAGCAATAGGGCAATGGTTAATGGTGCCAGGGTGAACCGTACAGCAGAGAGACAAAAAACGCCTTACGCGTTTTCTCTCACCAGTCGCTATAAAATACTACAATAGACATCTCACATGCTCCTTCAAAAAGAGATTAAAAAAATTAAATTGCTGGAAATTTTCAGCGAGTGACGCAGCCGATGTGCACAGAGAAAGATATCTAAAGTTTAGGATCGATCGTGAGTCATCTGGGCAGTTGTGATTGTTACTAACATCGCATTTTGCTTGTCAGCTCATCGAGTAACTTCAACAATTAGAGTTACTTCCTCTGTTCCCTCATGCAGGAGGTAACGTGTAATCATAAAATGAAATGTATTCCATACAGAATTGGGAGAAATTGTACTAGTCTCCATATACTTAAATGTCTTTATATACACTGTAATTATGGCAACATAATTGTACATTTCCTGCCTCTTGCAGTGAACTTGGTGGCAATTGTGATCCTGTCACGAGGAAGGTGCGGTTTGTCCAAATGCATCACTCGCTACCTGATGGCCATGTCAACGGCGGATCTGCTGGTGGTTATTGTCGAAGTGATAATACGTCGGGTTAATTTCATGTATTTCTCATTGAATTTTCTGTATCTCACGCCAGTCTGTAGCACCAATTTTGTCGCGTACATTATAACTGTGGACTGTTCTGTCTGGTTTACCGTCGCTCTTACCTTCGACCGCTTTGTGGCAATTTGCTGTCAGAAGCTTCAGTTAAAATATTGCACTGAGAAAACAGCTTCGGTGATTATCGCTGTTGTGATTGTATCAAGCTGCCTGAGGACAATCCCTTTCCATTTTTTGCATAAACCTTTAGTAATTATTAACAACGTTGGATGGGGTTGCGTTGGAATGCCTAATTTTGTGACGTCACCGATGTGGAGAGCTTACGAGTGGATCGACAGCATCATAACCCCCTTATCACCAATCCTGTTAATTTCACTCTGCAATGCTCTGACCGTCAGACATATTATCGCGGCCAATAAAGTTCGCAAGCAGTTCCGAAACAATGGAGAGAATTTAAAGGATGATGCAGAGGAGAAGAATCGGAAGAAGTCCACGGTTTTACTTTTCACCATTTCGGCCAATTTCATGTTACTGTGGATGATATATGTCGTGCATTCTTTGATCTGGCCGGTGAGAAACTTCTTCTACCCTGATCGGTTCTTGAGCAACCCAGTGTATATCGCCCAGCAGGTTGGTTTTATGATGCAGATTCTCAGTACCTGCACAAACACGTGTATCTATGGATTAACGCAGCGGAAATTCAGAGAGGAACTGAGAAATGGCGTGAAATACATATTTACTTTGAACGGGACAATGTGTAAGCTATAGTTGAAGGAAGAAATACTTGTGTATGTTTGTGGTCCTTTTGTATAGTTATAAAATTCGGGTGTATGCAAATAGAAAGTCTATTGTCTACCACGTGATTTTTAGGTAATACTGCATTTGGTCAATTCAATAAATAATGCTGAGCTTTATTAAATTCCTGTACAGTTTGGCATCATCACACACTGACGTCCTCGGGCGATCATATTGCAGAGGAAAAGGGGGAAATAAAATACAAGCAGATGCCTCACTTTACCCAACCTTGACCAGCAGGGTAGCGGAGGAAAGGAGCGTCTTACAGCTCTTCTGGTGGGGGACGATTCTCCACAGCACCACCCCAAAATGTCATACATTAACAAAACAAGCAAACACAAAAACGAACTGATGTGAAATTATAATCATGCAGTCGTAGAGTCATGGAGCAGGGAAGCAGGGCTTTGAGGGCAAGTGACATCTCTCATCCAACCCAGTCAGATTTACCAGCGTTTGACCATTACAATGTAAAAATTTCTAATCCATGCATCTGCCCAGCTGTCTTTCGACAGTTACCATTGTTCCTGCTTCAACCACTTCACCTGGCAGCTCATGGATATCGTTCTTTGCCTGTAAAAGATGCTGCTCCTGCTCCTGCTCCTCTTAACCCTTTCCTTTCTCACCTTAAACGTCAGCCGCCCCGTCGTTCACACTCTAATTATGTACAAATACTGATTGTTATCACCGTCTCTACACCCGTCCTGACTTCATAAACCTCTATCAGATCGCTTCTCAATCTCATACACTCAAGTTCAAGTTGAAATTCAACTTTAATTGTCATCCCACCGCACATATACACCGAAGAATGCAGCCAGAGAAAACAACATTCCTGCGGGACCAAGATACCAAACTCTGTACGAAGAGCCACACTCAGTACATGGTACATACTGGACATATACGATAGCAGTAAGCATTCAAACGTACACACACCAAATATAATATCACCCAAGTCCCTGTGTCCATGACTCTGTACGAACAGTCACACACAGCTCATGGTACATACTACACATATAAGATAGCAGTAAGCATTCAATCGTACACACACCAAATATAATATCACCCAAGTCCCTGTGTCCATGAATGTCGTTGGCAAGGGCCAACCCAGAGCAGTCTGCAGACGAGCACAATCCAGCTTGCGTTCCCCTGAGCGAACACTGGAATAAAGCCCTCGCTGGTCCAAACTCTCCATTCAAGTCAGTTCCCCAAATTCTGGTAGAATGTTGTAAATCTTTGCTGCACTCTTTTCAGTTTAATGACATATTTCCAATAAGAGTGCAACCGGAAAATGAACCTATAGTTTCGTCAGTGTCCGGTACCACCGCAACCTGACCTACCAACTGTGCACGATGATGTATTAATCATGAAGCAAACCTCCCCGCTGCCTCTACCTCTGTCTGACGCAGCCGGCCGGACCAGACGGTGAATGGTGACGCCTTCTAGGCAGAGAGTGGTGTGTCCAGAGTGCCAGTGTTTCGTATTATCTCTGTGAAGCAAAGTGCACGACCTCCGGCAAGAGCGTGTCAGTGACCGACGGTGACATCTTGCAGACAGCCTACAAAACTACTGGATACACTTCTTCCACCAAATACACTTCTTCTGAACTGTGATCGATTTCGGCCCGCAGTGTCCCTTCGAAGGATATACTTTTGGACCGACTGCACGATCTGGTGCTTCTCAGATCTCCTGTAGCTTCGGCGTTGATGAGTGTGGAGAGTGCAGCCACGTCTATCGGCGGGGGTGTTTGCTACGTCGATTTCTGACAGCGAATCCACGAGCCAATTAGAGCGACGAGCAAGACTAAAATCGTCGAGGATGACAGCGGAGAATGAACACGTGTTCAGGGTAGTCTGCCTATATTTGACAGGTCTCCCTGTCTTCTCGTTGTTTCGTGGCTGCCCTTAAGAGGACCAAATCTTAGGGTTGTATAGTGTACGCCAATACTGATAATAAATTTATGTCCAGCTTTGAACAGTCCCCGAGTTTCTGCACAGTAGGATGGTGAAGCGGGGAGAGATTAGGACCCTGCGTTTCGTTTTGTTACGTGAATTCTGCCTCGGCAGCCACGTCTCTTCACACAACGGCGATGTTCCCTCAGCTTCCGGCTGCTACACTCACTCCCAGGGTGTAATGCAGTCCCAAGTCTGCCGGTCCTGAAATGCTATATCTTTCAGATATCTTGAAGGGACGTTACTAGGAGTAGAGTTTGTGGCTTAGTAGTTGTAAGCGTGAGTATTTGCAAACGCCCTTGGAAAGTGCACAAAAGAATGCGTCACTCTCCGACGTCATCACTTCTACACGTCACGATTCTACTTGTCCCCCAGAGTTTACGTCTCTCTGCGTGAGCTGCCAAGTTCCTTTGTTCCTGAGTTTGCTCACGTTACTTCCACATCTGGAGATAAGAACACAGTAAAATGGGAACACGTGTAAAGCACACAGCGACTTAATCTTCCCCTGACACTCAGTACAATCGTAGCGAATCTGCCACAGCCCTCAGCACATGTGTTATACCAACTCCACACAACTCCCATTTGCAAAATCCGTCTGATTAAATACTTTCAATTATCTAGCTCCAGAACCCTCCAGTGCACAGTATCGTAGACATTCACTCATGTTGGTGCAAATAGTTCCCTATAGTGGGCACCCTCTATCCTGCGGCTGTGTCCTGTTATCCTGGACTCCCCCACCATGGGAAACATCTTCTCCCCAGCTACTCTGTCAAAGCCTTTCAGCCTTCAAAAGGTTCCAAAGAAAGCACAAGAGGCATCGAGTTCATTTGGCAGCGAAGCCCGACTGTCACCTATAGACCATAGAACACAGAACACACAATATTACTGCAGAGGAACAGGCCCTTCGGCCCACAATGTTGTGCCGTACCGACAAAAGAAGAAGTCAAAACACCCGAACACTAATCACGTCGACCTGCACAATGTCCATATCCCTCCATTCCTCACATCCGTATGCCGATTTAAACGTCCAGTGGTATTTGCCCTAACTCCACACCAGTCAGCGCATTCCAGGCATCCACCACCCTCTGATTAAAATACATACACCTCCCGTTTTCTTTGAACGTACCTCCTCTCACATTCAGTGCATTCCCTCTGCTATTAGACATTTCTACCCGGGGAGACATGTACTCCCTGCCCACTCTACCTGTGCCTCATCATATAAAATTCTATACGATCTTCACACGGCCTCCGCCTCTCCAGAGAAAATGGCCCAACTTTATCGAGCCTCTCATGATATCACGTCCTCCAAACCCGGCAGCATCCCGCAAAACCTCTTCTGAAACCTCTCCAAATCCTGGACATCCTCCTGATAGTGGGGAACCCAGAACTGTACGCAATAGTCCAGCTGTGGCCTAAGCAGTGTTTTATAAAGTTGCAAAATAACCTCCTGACTTTAAACTCAATGCCTCGACAAATCAAAGCGTGCATTCCATATGCCTTCTTAAACACACAATCGACCTGTGTAACCACTTTCAATGTGCATTGAACTTGAATCCAAAGATTTCTCTGCTCAGCAACACTGTTAAGGATCTTACCCTTCTCAATGAACTGTCTCCTTACATTTTCCCTCTCAAGGTGCAACACCTCACATTTATCTGGGTTAATCTCAATCTGCCATTTCTCAGCCCATATCTGCAACTGTTCTACATCGCCCTGGATTCTCTGCCAGCCTTCCATACTATCCACAGCTCATGTCGCTTCCTTTCACCCTGTGAGAGGTGAAAACATTCAAGACCAGCCACAGCTCTGGCGCATCCTTCAGGGATTGGATTTCGGTCCGGAATTTCCACTTCCCACGAGGGATGTCGGACCAGAGATCGTACCTGCGCTTCCTGTAGTTTATTTGTTCGACAGACCGGAACGCCGCTGATCCGCCTTCAGGAGGTTGCGGATCGGATGTTCATCCGGGGCTTCTGGTTGGGGAAGCTCCAAATTATTTAGTGGGAACACACTCGTCCCCGGAATTTTAATAAAGCATCTAACAAAAGCGGTTTCTACTGTTGTTCCTCCCCTCGCTTTGTGGCGCATCGGGCGGCAATCTGGCTGTTTCGACAGCATTTGCTGTTTTTCCATGAGGCCTAGTTGCTCGCTCGACACTCACCCCAGCACGGATGAAAAGCCTGCAAGGGTCCGGCCGGATTTGTATCTGGCAGTCCGGAACGGACGGCACTGCACGACTGGTCGGCTGACAACCGCGGTGTATTCCTTCAAATCCCCTCATCCATTCAAATCATGCACGGGTGAGTGTGCTAATGTGGGCGAGAGCGGAGAAGTTTGGGAGGACATTAAGGCTCCGGTGGAGATACTTTCAAAATGGCGCTTGATTGCCGGCATGGAGTTAATAGGTTGAAGTTTTCTTCGCATTCCGCATGGCTCTACAGAATATCAACGTGTTTTATGTCGTTCATAAAATCAATAGAAGTTGCAAAATAGAGTATTCAAAACGACTGCAATAGAAAGAGAATTTTAATGGACAGTTAAGAGATTTCATCGGGCTGCATTTGAAGCACAGAGTGTTTGTTTTCAGACTCCTGTACCTTTTTCCTGACGAGAAGTGGACCTGTCCCTGGTGTGGGGAATTCTGGAATATGAATGCCGCCGTCTGGAGCGTCTCCTCTCTCAGTTCTCCTCAGGGAGCCCGTGATGGAGCGGGCTGAGTTGTCAACGCTGTGCAGCCCCTTGCTGTCCGATGCAATGGAGTCTCCATCCCGGTCCGTGATGCACCCGGATCGAATGCTCTCCGCACCACACCAACAGGAATTGGCAAGTGTCTGTGATGACATCTTTCACTGTTTACAATAGTCTTACAATAGCTGGGTGGAAACTGTCCTTAAGCCGGTTCATGGTGTCAGTCTGTTGTATCATCGGCCCAAAAGGAGAGGAAAAGATGCCCAGAGCGGGCAGAGTCTGTGACCAGTGATGTTCCTTTAGGGAGGCAGAAAGACGTGTAGACGGAGGCCATGGATGGACGGCTGGTTTCTGTGATATGCTGAGCGGTGTCCAAATCTCCTGTCAGATTCTCGCACACACCTTCTAGTCTGAGTCCCGTTACCAGGAATGTTACTGACATCGTCACTCAACACGGAACAGCGCTGTTGCAGGTGAGTTACCCTCTGGATGCGCCCTCACTGCAAATTAAAATCTGTAACAACCTGCTGGCAAAGAAAAAATCAAACAGAACTGATAATAGTTTTAATCAACTCCGGACTGTCCCCGGCCTGAGAATCACGCGTGTACTTTCGAAGCCCGGTGTCTGGTCGCCTGAACCGGAGCCCCATCCCGCTTCAGGCCAGAGGCCGAAGAACACGGCCTGTGCTGCGATGAGAGGACCGAGTCTGTGCGGGTGTCTGGGGGATGGGTGACGGACGGGGCTTCTTTGATTGCTGTTATTTTATCCCTTGTCGTGTTCCGTGTTGTTCTGCCACACATTCTGGGCATGGACCCTGGTGATCGGACGCAGCCCCTCACTACTTTAACCAGAACGATAGAACTTGTTCAGGTACTACCGACCCTCAGAGCGGCACCGAGCCCGGGAGAACGCCCATAATTTATGAACAAATATCCCCTTGAGCGCTTGGTCTGTAATTAAATTTCCTGAATGGTCAATCTCATCATTCCTGACAACTGACTTTTCGAAGCCCAATGTCTGCGAGACGATTCTCTTCTCGAGTCCACTGCAGGCTGGAGTCTGAACAAGATGGCCTGTTATGGGGTTGGGGAACTGTGTATGTGCGTGGCTTGTGGTGGGGGGGGGGCGGTGGGGGCTTGTTCTGTTGTTGGTCTTTCGTTTCTCGTTGTGTTCCACTTTACTTTGTTCTGTGTTGATCTGCTGAGCATGTAGCTTCTCATGTTGTGGAAAAAAGTTACCTGTCTATTCACGAGGGCGTTTCAAAGGGACTTTAAAATACTTTATTGTTTTCGTGACCACTCGTAAGACTGTAGAACAAAACAATTTAAAAACTGGTTCATTAGCTGAGTTGTTCACATGCAAACTTCATTTACATCCCTGTAATGACTCTCCCCCCGGAGTAAACTCTGAAATATAAATAACCGCTACACCCAGTAACCTGATTCATTGGAAAGGTCGGGCTTGATACGCGAGAACATGGAGTACCCGCCGATTTTCTGGGTAAAGCAGATCTATTACCCGGTTCTTGCTGCCGTCGGTGTCCCAGGTGAGATGAAGACGATTGAAGTTAAATATCATTGTACGGCTGTGGTCAGTCTATATCCATGTGGAGCGTTTAGTGTGGATAAAAGCAGTTGGTTTTGTTTTTATATCATGAAATGTTAATGGAGACAAGGAAATGTCATGCTCCCTAAATTTTAATACATAAAAATGAGACTGACTGTGTCTATGTAATGCACCGGTATCAGATCAAAAATAATTAACATTATTTTAATGTACTTTACATTACCAGGGTCCTCATTTCTGCCTCTCCGGTACGGCACCAAGTTGTCTTTGGTGTCTCTCATTTCCTCCGCCCTGCGGGGCTCTAAAGAAGTTCTGGTTTGACGATGGAGAATCCACCTTCACATTAATAAATTCAATGTCTGAGTCTCCAGGACAAAGGGCTCCTGAGACCCGCCGCTTTCTGAGTGAAACATGTCTCCTCATTTCAGTCCTAATGCGTGACTATTTTCATTATCCAGTGTAATAAGTGAAGTCCTCCCTGTGACAGAGAACAGAGAGCAATCGGGCATTCCGACTTTGCTCAGGGTTAACCGTACTCCAGAGCGACGAAACTAAACCATCACCGATCGCAGTTTATTTTCCACCCGTCACTATGTAATTCCAGAATAACGCATATTTCTTCCAAAAGAGGTTTGTGAATGAAAAATGTTGGAGTTTTTCAGCGGTGACGCAGCAGATGAGCACTGAGAAAGGTATGGAAACTTTAAGATTCAACACGTGTCATCCCCAGCGTTGTGGTTGTGTATTACCTGGCGTTTCGGTTTTTAGCACATCGAGTAACTTTACCACTGGGAGTTACTTTGAATCGGTTGTCACCCCAGGAGGGAGTGGGTAATCATATTGAGAAATGCATTCAACAAAGAATGGAAGAAAGCATATTTGTCTCCTCTCTTTGTTTTATATATAAAATTTCATATTAATTTCAATTTCATTTCCATATCATTTCCTGTCTTTTGCAGTGAACTTGGTGGCAATTGTGATCCTGTCACGAGGAAGGTGCGGTTTCTCCAAATGCATCACTCGCTACCTGATGGCCATGTCAACGGCGGATCTGCTGGTGGTTATTGTCGAAGTGATAATACGTCGGATTAATTTCATGTACTTGTCATTGAATTTTCTGTTTTTGACGCGAGTGTGCAGCATCAATTTTGTCGCGTACATTATAGCTGTGGACTGTTCTGTCTGGTTTACCGTCGCTTTTACCTTCGATCGCTTTGCGGCAATTTGCTGTCAGAAGCTTCAGTTAAAATATTGCACCGAGAAAACAGCTTCGGTGATTATCGCTGTTGTGATTATATCAAGCTGCCTGAGGACAGTTCCTTTCCATTTCTTGCATAAACCTTTAGTTATTATTAACAATGTCGGATGGGGCTGCGTTGGGGCGCGTCATTTTGTGACGTCACCGATGTGGAGAGCTTACGAGTGGATCGACAGCATCATAACCCCCTTATCACCAATCCTGTTCATTTCACTCTGCAATGCTCTGACTGTCAGACATATTATCGCGGCCAATAAAGTTCGCAAGCAGTTCCGAAACAATGCAGAGAATTCAAAGGATGATGCAGAGGAGAAGAATCGGAAGAAGTCCATGATTTTACTTTTCACCATTTCGGCCAATTTCATGTTACTGTGGATAATCTACGTCGTGCATTCTTTGAACTGGCCGGTGACGCCCCTCTTTTCTCAAAATCGGTTTTTGAATGACCCAGTGTACATCGCTCAGGAAGTTGGGTTTATGTTGCAGATTCTCAGTACCTGCACAAACACGTGTATCTATGGATTAACGCAGCGGAAATTCAGAGAGGAGCTGAGAAATGGCGTGAAATACATATTTACATTGAACGGGAAAATGTGCAAACTATAGTTCAACAGAGAAACATACTGTATGTAGGGTTCTTTCATATTGTTAAAAAGTTCGTGTGTAGGCTGAGGAAAATTGAAAGCACATTGTGTACTATGTGATATTTACAATGATGTTAAATTTACGAAATTTAATTGAGAAGGCTGTGCTCTATCAAAAATGTGCAGTATGTTCTGCATCATCACTCATCTACTTTGTTAGGTCGCTGATATTGCGGGGAAATTGAAAGTGTGTTGAATACCACGTGATATTTTCAATGATGTTAAATTTACTAAATTTAACAGATAATATCTGCTTTGTCAAAATCCTACAAGGTGTTTTGCAACATCAGCCTTATCGTCTTATGACGATGATATTGCCGAAGAAAGGGGGAAAAAACGTGAAACAAGCTGCTGGATTTGTGATATTGTCCGGGGAGCTGAGAACAAAAGGGGAATCTACACAAGGCCGGATAGAGGAAGAGTTTCATTGGAAAATGTTGTGGGGACCGGGTGAAATTTTGTGTTAAAACTAGAAGTGAATTGCAGAAATTCTATTGGCTGACATAGACGATGACAGTGACACGGGTCATGAGTCAAGCAACGTGCGGTCTGCCGGCTGATAGTGGGGAGAAGGGGGTGCAGGTTGGGGTTGGAGAGAGAGAGCGATAGAGAGAACCGAAAATTAGGGGAAACGGAGACCATACGAAAATGGTTGATCAAGCTATATTTTATTGGTAAAACTGGCGCCGACGAACCTGGGCCATATTTCATGGTCCAGAACACATTACAAACAGAACAAATGTTCTTGATTACCTGTCACATTCCAGGACCTTCAGCCCACAATGTTGTGACGACCGTCTACCCTACTCCAGAATATACATACCGCATAGCCCTCTATTTTTCTAAGTTCAATGTGCCTAACCAAGAGCTTCTTAAAAGACCCTGTTGTATCCACCTCTACCACCTTCACTGGCGGGGCATTCCACGCACCCAGCTCTCTCTGGGTGAAAAACCTAACTCCGAAATCCCCCTTGTACCTACTGCCAAACACCCCTCCTGTAAGCCACTTCAGTCCTGGGAAAAAGTCTCTGGCTATCCGCATGATCAATGCCTACCATCATCTTATACCTCTCTATCGAGTCACCTCTCATCTCCATCACTCCAAGGAGAAATGGCCAAGTTCACTCAACCTATTCTCATAGGCATGCTCTTCAATCCTGGCAACATCCTTGTAAGTCTCCTCTGCACTCTTTCTATAGTATCCACATCCTTCCTGTATTGAGGTGACGAGAACTGAACACAAAACATCAAGTGGAGTCTAATTAAGGCCTTACGTACATAGCTGTACCATTACCTCGCCCAACACACAATACACCTTCTCAAAAGCACAGCAGCTTTCAGTGTCCTATGGACATGGACCCCAAGATCTCGCGGATACGCCACACTGTCAAGAGTCTTACGATTATTATTATATTCTATCTTCATATTTGACCTACCAAAATAAACAACGTCAGACTTATTTGGGTTGAACTCATGTGCCACTTCACAGCCCAGTTCTGCATCCTATCGATGTCCCGCTGTAACATCTGACAAAACTCCAGACTAATCACTGTCATATCTGTCTTCCTGTCTGCACTGTACAATGGGCAACCAAGGCAAAATCTTCTCAGCTGTTCCTTTGGCCCCAGCCTCTTGAGGCAAAGCCTGACGCACCTACACTCACTGCTGACCCACTCCCAGCAATGGCCGCTCCGTTTGCCCCTTCTGTACTTTTATTTAATTCACAGTGCTCTGCTCCCGACGCTGATCAGACCTCAGAAATGTCCAATTCCCCGCGAATCTTTCCTTTTACACTAGTTTCGCCGACCTGCGAGTTACCTCTTTGAAGTGCTCTGCTCCCGACGCTGATTGGTCCTCCGGATGTACGGTATCTCGTTCCAAGGGTTGGAATGACTCATACATTTTGCTCCTCAACCTCCGCCATCACGAAAGGTAATCTACCACGAAACATATCTTTACCTTTCCCCCAAGCAGCAGACTGGATGAGTGTGTCACCGACACATAAGGGAATGTTCAGCGAGCGACTGGCGATCTGGAATTTAGTTACCCGGAGATCATCCAGATTATGAGGGTCTCACTGTTTGCAGAGCGCAGCTTTCGTAGTAATTAAAGCTGAATTCTATATTGTGTTGTCATTTTGCTTGGTTGGTGGTGATTGATCACCTCCGAATGACACGTGGTGATGTCACCGTAAACCGGAAATACAGCGAGAATGGTGCAAAGGAGCTGGATGTTGCTTTGAAAGCCAAGCGAAAGGAGAGACACGGAGAGAGACAGAGAGAGAGATCCGGGAGGTGTGTAGCACACCAAGAGCCGGAAAGGAAGGAGTTGGAAAGGAGGAGGAGGATGGAGAGTATCCAACTGGAGTTCAGGATGAGATGATTATCAGGAAAGAGGGGAAATAATAGTGAACGAGTACGAGGAATGTCCAGGGACAAGGGGCGGGAGACGGATGGTACTAAATGGAAGAGGGACAAGAACTTTGGAAACAGGTGAAACATTCAAGGACGCATTCAAAGTGGTGATATTAAACAGGAAGACGGTGATAAAAGTTTACACCTGACATTTCTGTTGGGTTTAGGGACCTACCAGAAGGACCTATAGCCTCTGGGAGGACAGCGTGAATTAGAAATGTACAGAACTGTTAATAATGGTTTATTAAATTCATGCCCTAAGAAAAGATACACATCAGGAATTGCAACACCACCAAGGCGGAGAACTATAAGGAAAAGTTGGACGCTTGAATTGAAAGAGAGATCAGTATCGCCCACAATACGCGTGTGACAATATAAAGCTGAAATTTCAGTGATGAAATACCGTTGACGCCAAATATCAAAAAATATTGAATATTCCTGGATCATTTGTCTATATCGGCGGCTTGTGCTTTGTGTCCTTGGTCGTTCCCCTCGATTTACCGGCATAATTGCCCCCATATGGTAAATCAACGGGTAATCCGGAATAATCACTTCTCGAGTGGAAGCTGTTCTGGACAATAATGCGTGAAACAAGTCCTCCTGCGGCAGTTTCTCCAGGGTCAGAAAGAAAATATGACGCAACGCACTAGTTCCCACCATTTCCCTGAGCTGAGGCTTCTATGTCATCTGCATCATCTGCAATCACCCGTGTGTAATTCACTCCTGAATGCAGGAAAGCAGTAATCATCATTAGGACCCTCCCCCTCACCAACACCACCACCCACCGCTACCACCCAGACCGTGCTCCCTTCCCGCTGCGGCCATGAGAAGGTACAGGAGTCTGAGGACTCGCACCATCAGGTTCAGGAACAGTTATTACCCCTTCACCATCAATGTCTTGATTCAAACGGGATAACCTCACTCAAATTCACTTGCTCCATCACTGAAATGTCCCCACAGTCTATGGACTCACTTTCAAGCAAAAGTCATCACACGTTTTCTATATTTACTGATTATTTGTTTATTATCACTTATTTTTTTTAATATTTGCACAGTTTGTTCTTTTTTGCGCATTGCTTTAATACACCAGTTGGTATAGTCTCTTATTGAGTCTACTATGGTTATTATTCTATTTATTCATTTATTGAGTATGCCCGCAGGAAAATGAACACGCTGATACGTATGTACTTAATAATAAATTTACTTCGAACTCTGAACTTTTGAACGTTGAAATTCTGTCTCTCAAACACGATCATTTCACGATTCAATCTCTTCTCTCTCTCTCCCTCTCTCTCTCTCTCTCTCTCTCTCTCTCTCTCTCTCTCTCTCTCTCTCTCTCTCTCTCTCTCTCTCTCTCTCTCTCTCTCTCTCTCGCTCTGCATGGCAGAAAAACGTTTGTGAACCCCTGGGTTAGATTGATCTTGCAGTGGGTTAGAATGTCGGCAGAACATCATGGGCCGAAGGGCCTTTATTGGTCTCTATTCCATGTTCTCAGTTCTAATTCGGAGCAACAGATAGCCTGCTGGAAGAACTCCTCGTGTCCAGCTGCATCGGTGGGAGGAAAGGAATGAACGACTTTCCGGTGGAAATCCTGCATCGCCATTCCGACAGATTCCGGTTCTGTGATATTCTCTTCGCTTTACTGTTTATCTGTGACTAAGTATCTGAACTCCGTGCCAGCTAAGCTCCACCCGTCCTAAACTGGGAATGATGTTTCCATTGTTATCCTGTAAATTTCCATCAATTCTCCCTCAGTTATCTCCACCCCGCTGAACCTGCTCGTTCCACCATCAACCCACAAGGTTCTGCACATGCTGGTAATCCAGAGTAACACACACAACATGCTGGAGGAACTCAGCAGCTCAGCCAGCAATGGTGGGATCTGTCGTCATTCCTGATGGAGGGTCTCGGCCCGAAACGTCGGCTCCTGGTTCCTCTCCATAGATGCTGACTGACCTGCTGAAATCCACCTGAATTTTGTACGTGCAACTCCAGCTCACTCTGTCCGACATTTTCAAACGCACTTATCAGTGCAAATTAAATCATCCGGCCGGTTCAATTCCAATGAGAGCTCCCGCTTGGTTTTGGGTAATTACACTGACACGGACTTTGAGTGAGAAGATGAAAGCCCTGTAGCTGGGTAACTCCAACAATAGCTCTCACAGAGTATTCACTGGTGCTGAGTGAAGTTTTGTTTTCAAGGCGTTATATTAATTCAAATCAACGTTGTGCACCTATAACCCCCCTGGTTAGGCCACACTTGGAAGGTTACGCCTAGTTCTGGTCGTCTCGTTGTCGGCAGGACGCGGAGGAGATTTCCCAGGATGCTGTAATTACAGAGCATGTCGTGTGAGGACAGGTTGAGCGAGTTGTGGCTTCTCTCTTTGGAGCGACGGAGGGTGAGAGGTGACGGTTTAGAGGTGTACAATGTGACAAAAGGCATGGATGGAGTGGATAGCCAGAGACGGTTACCCAGGAGGGAAATGGCCAATATGAAAGTCCATCATTTACGGGGATTGGAGGAAATTATTGCGGGGAAGCCAGAGATGAGTTTTATTACACAGAGAATGACAGGTGCGTTGAAGACCCTGCCAGTAATGGTGTCAGATTCAGATACATTAGAAACATTCAGGAGACCCTAAGATAGGGACATGCATGATAGAAAATGGAGGGTAATGTTTGAAAGAAGAGTTAGATTGATCTTAGTGTAGATCGGACAGCATCGTGGGCCGAAAGGCGTCGATACACCATGCTCCAAAAGTTGATATACCCATCAAATCATAACTTTGTTAATGTGAAGCATTGAATATGTGAGTCATGTTGTTAGTTTTCAGAAATGTTCTGTGTGAAGCGCTCGGTGAGTTGGGCGGCCTCATGTCATTCTCAGCCCCACGAGTTTGGCGTGGAACAGCAACACAGTGTCAGCTGTATTTAAACCCTGCGTTGTTTGAGGAGCGTTTTCATTGACCAGTCCACCTTTACACCAGGGAAGATGTCATTTATAACAGGAGATCAGTTCGAATGTGAGATCATCGGGCTTTATCCTTTTCCGATATCGGGGAGCTGTCGAGTTTATGCCGGGGAATGAACTCCAATTGGCAGTACAAGAGCTCACTTCGTTTTACCAGGTCTGCCTCCAGTAAAGAGAAAATCCACTACCCTCTGTGACCTAAGGGGCCGGTAGCAAGGAGGTAAACATTTCACAGGGAAAGGGATGGGCATGCCAAACTCCCTTTGGACAATTACCTCACCTCTGAGACAAAAGCTTCATTACAACACCAAAGAGTTTCATCTGTTCTGTCGGTACTCGGGGGATTTCCAATTAAATATTACAAACTATTTATATGACAGCTGATATTTCACCCACTGACACAGTCACTATGTTCCATCTTCTTAAGCCTGTTATTTATTTTCATGAGCGATCTGAAGAGCCGGTGTCCCGTGGAGACTGACAGGTGTATAAATTTAGGGTTGAGAGAGACTTCCTCCACTGATTTTCATTGGGACCGACTGCCGGCTGCTGAAATCCTTTGATCTACTCACTCACAAGATGTTGGAAACTTTTTACCGCATCAGGGATACCTACTACCTGGTCATTCTGGCGATCGCTGTGCCCGGTAAGCAATATTAATGGTGTGGCATGTTTTACCAAAAGTCAAGAACGTTGTGCACAGCGCTATCATTGATGATACCGAAATGCTGCTTTTTGGAAGACGGAAGCTGTTTTACTGAAATTGCCTGTAGATGAAATTAAAGAAAAAACGTACCGGCTTTATGATTCGAATCGGGTGAAATGCCCTACTGTGTGATGGCAATCAAAAGATCAGTGGGGGGCGGGGGTATTATTCTCCAGAACAGTCAAATCTGCGAATGGATGTTCGTTGTGATGGCAAATACATTGCACCACGTTCCCAGATGAAATTCTGAAACCTAATCAGGTGATGAACTGCTTCCAATTAAAATATTAATTGCGCTTCTCTTCCGACACACGAGACCTGAGAGTCGAATACTTGTAGAAATCTCCTTTCTGGGTCCAGAATTTCAGTATGCATATAACTTTAGTCCTTTCAATTATTCCGTATTACATCCTAATGTTGGAGGTTCAAAGTTATGATCAGATATGTTTTTATCACCATATACCACCTTGAGATTCGTTTTCTTGCAGGCTTTTACAGGAATATTAAGAAATGCAGGAGAATTCATCAATATCATGGCAGAGTTCTGATTCCATGTCTGTTTTCTCTTCTCTGTCGCCCAGTGAACATAATGGCGATTGCAATCCTGTCCCGGGGGAAGTGCGGTCTCTCCCCGTGCACCACACGCTACCTGGTTGCCATGGCAGCGGTGGATCTGACGGCTGTCGTCACTGCATTCTTTACCCGGATCAAGTACTATTCCTCCAGATCCTACCTGGAGACGTATCCATTGTGTAGCATTATCTTTGTACTGCAGTGTGCTTCCAGAGACTGTTCGGTCTGGCTCACCGTCACCTTCACCTTCGATCGGTTTGTCGCCATTTGTTGCCAGAAGTTAAAAGCCAGCTATTGCACAGGAAGGACCGCGGCCTTGGTTCTGGTGACCACCTGCACTGTTATGTGCTTAAAAAATATCCCCTTCTATTTTATTCATATCCCAAGAGAGATAATCGATGGAGTTTTATGGTTTTGTAAGCTAAATCCAGCATATTACACCGAATACCAATGGGTGAGCTTTGACAAGTTCGACAAGAGTTTAACCCCACTGATTCCATTCGCACTAATTCTGATCCTCAACGCCCTGACGGTCCGGCACATTTTAGCGGCCAGTCGGGTTCGTAAGGGACTGAGGGGTCAGAGAAAGGGGGAGAACTGCAGTGACCCGGAATTGGAAAGCAGGCGGCGCTCTGCGATCCTCCTCTTCACCATATCCGGCAGCTTTATCATTTTGTGGTTGGCGACTGTTGTCAATTTCTTCAAGTATAACGTCGGAGGAACTGATCCCAATAATTACACCGATTCTGGATTTATCTTAAAAGCACTTGGGTACATGTTGCAGAACTTAAGTCTATGCACGAACACATTTATATATGGAGTATCACAGTCTAAGTTCAGAGAGCAGTTCATAGCCGCAGTTAAATGGCCAGTGATCACAATTGTACGCTTAATCAGGAGACAAAACAACTGACGGCAGCCAGGGTTTATTCACAGTGGCTCCAGACTATGATGTGATATGTCACACCTGATATTGTGATCTCTCTCTGAAAATAATTCCATAGCGGACGAGATTGTTAATTCAACAGAGGCCATAATTATAGATCGACAATTTCGCTGTTTATGCTTTGGAGCAGTCACATTTCAAGATTCATGATTCAGGTTTAACGATCGAATAATGTCATTCTCTGTAGTCAAGAGTAATGACATCAGATCCCTGTTACTCCAGATCTGATGCAGCATAAAACTATAAAATATAAAATACACATCAGGATATCACGATTTACCTCTCAGGAATTACTTTCACCGAAGAAAGCATGAATCAGTAACCCATGCAAGCAGATACAATTCTGATCAGGAATATACACCTGTAAACGTAAATGAGAGAACGACCCAGAAAAACAGAGACATCACCACTATTGAGGAAAACGTTAACCAATGGAAGAGTCTGACTCTCCATGGAAGACATCCCCACAGTCTGAGCAGACTAGATGTCGACAAGGAGGCGTCGAAAGCCTCGCTCAGGGATGGAGATCTCTTCCCAGAAACAGAAGTGTTCCTTGTAGGAATACAGAACCAGGTGGTTAACACAGAAAATAATAATAAAAGACCAACAAATACATAATAAATACAAATACATAATTAAAGATCAACAAATTCAGAGATGATAAATGGATAGAAATCAACATATGCCAAGAAAACTCAGAAACAATCCAACACGTTACAGGATCCTGTAGTGGATTGATTTTCTCTGATTACTGACACAGGCACAGTCAAGTGGCAAACATCATTCTTCAAATGTTTCTTCAAACTACAAACTCATAAAATAAACCACACCTTAATATAAATACAAGCCTGATGCAGTTATAGAGTCAGAATGACACGAATTATATGATGACCGATCAGTTATTACAGATCAGATCGTCCATAAGAACCGCCCGGATATAATAATCCAAGATAAACAAGCAAGAACCATTTGTTTAATAGATGTAGCCATTCCAAACACACATAACTTACAGAAATCAATAAGCAAAAAACAGGAGAAATATGCTGAATTAAAAGAGGAAATTGAAAGACTTTGGAACATGACCAGGGTATACATTGTCCCAATGTTAGTATCTACAACTGGTATCACGCCAAAGTCACTACACGTTGGCATTATACAATTAGGGAGCCACGATACTGAGCACCACTGGAATTGCCTGAAATTTTGAAGCAATTGAGAAATGAGTCTGCCTGTCTCTTACTGTACCTTAGCTTTAACCAGCCTGAGCTGAGAAATAAAACAAATGTTAAAAATTATACAAAAACATATAAATAATTAAAATGGCTTAAATAGCAAGATTGTTTTTTTTTTAACCATTACATGACGCCGTGCTGTGAATGACGGGAAATGATACAGCAGTGGTGGAGTTAGTGAGTGGAGGTGTTGATCAATCATACTGTTCGGAGAAAGTAACTGTTCTTGTGTCTCACGGTCTTGCCGTGGATATCACGATGCATCCTCCCTGATGGGATTGGAGTCTATTCGCAGGGTGTGTTCATTATGTTACTGGCATCTTTCTCTATATATGTCATTGATGGGTGTAGCCTGCTTGACTACACGTTAGGGAGTTTTGACTACCCGTTACAGACCCTTCTTGTCCGCTGTCGTACAGTTTCCAGATCATACAGTGATGCAGCTTGCTCGGATTCTCTCTACTGCGCAACCGCAGAGTGACGTCACCATGGATGTGCGAAGCCCAGCTCGCTTCATCCTCCTCAGAAGGTGGGGGTGTCGGTGAGATTCCCTGACTGTGTCGGATGTGTTCCGGGACCATAAGAGCAGACAGGCTTTCTCCAGACTGTTTCTGTAATGAGTTTTATACTTCCTTTACTGCTGCTTAAGGATGCTGCTCAGTGATGGACTGGGAGGGGCTTACCGCGATAATACGTATAAAAGCCCCAATTTGTCCCACTCAGAGCTCCGTCAAATGGTCCACGTTTCAGACTTTTACAATATCTGAAGACCTAACTACTCTTCTGTGACAATGTTATTTGTTTCCTTTGGAATATTTCTTATTTTTTCACTCATAAGAATAGAGAGAAATTACGGACCGTAGCAAACTTTTCCTCTCTGCCGAAAATGCATAATTTCGTTAATATCTGCGTAAGTTCTAAATCCCCGAGTACCACCATAATAATTTCCGTATCCATCTTATTACAATTGATAGTTAATTGTACTGAGAAACCAACTGGATCATCCACGAAGGAGACTAATTATCCTTTTTCTTACAACTAACAGTCAATTACACTGAGAAACCGATTGGATCATCCATGAGGGCTAACGAATTATCCTATACACATCAGGTTGCCATATTTGCCCCAGAACATTTCTGGAGTGTTTCCATAATTGAATACATCACTCTTCGTCTGTACAGCCATCAAACAGAACTTCGGGACGCCACCACGGTCTCTCTGGTCAAAGTAAAAGTTGCCTCCCTGACCCTAGTTTTATCATTGTGGGTGTTATCGGCATTTTGATCGGCCAGGCACATTTACGCACTCTCGCACGACTTCCTTGCAATTTATTAGCCTGCACTCCCCACTCACATGGTCGTGGCTCTGCAGCTGATGACGTGCAACACACGTCGACTGGAACACAGGACAGTTTATTTCATTTCGCAGTCGTGACCTGGAACATGTTTCCGCTTCTACTACTGATCATTGGCTGACGCCCAAGACTGAGAAATACCCGAGCATTTACTGCCCGGTCGCATTCATTGTGAATAATTGCTGATGGATAAAATGCATGGAGCGAGCAACATAGACAGGGATAATGTGGAAATCCTCAAATTATCTTGGGCGAAGGAAAGGGACAACATGAGATGGAAGGGTGACATTCAAAGGTTTCAAAGGTGCAATTTAATGTCAGAGGAATGTATACGATATACACCCTGAAATGCTGAAAAGCTTTTTCTCGCAACCATCCACGAAAACAGAGAAGTGCCCAAAGAATTAATGACAGCTAAATGTTAGAAGCCCAAAGTCACCCCCAGGTCCCCTCCCTCCCGCGCGTAAGTGGCAGCGAGCAACAATTCCCCCACCCCCTCCGGCAAAAATAAAGCCCACCCGCTACCAGCACTCAAGCGTGAGCAAAGCAATAGCAAAGACACGGACTTGCAGTTACCCCGAAGACTATATTGTTCACCCGACAATTCGACATGCTGCAGGATCTCTTTCTCTCCTAATAAGCGAGGGAGAGGCGACTCAATTTTCCAAAGAGCGAGGAGACATAACAAACAATTCGCTGATTTGCGATGCTAAAAGTCCGTCACGTCAGAGGAACAAATCAGTGAGGTGAAGGAATGAATGTAAGAACACATCTGATTTATTAAATAAAAGTGAAAACTGTTTCCCAGTGCACCCTGCTGCGGGCCCGGGGTTAAATTTGCAATGGGACGCAAAGACTGCGTTACTGTTTGTTTTAGCACATAACCTTTAGTTCCTGCTCAGGATCGGAGCAAAACTTGGCAGTGGGGATCGAAATTGATATCTCATTGTCTAACTTACTTACACAAAATTTGGGAATTTGAATCCTGGCCATGGAGGCATCGAACGACATATCACTCAGAACCTGGTCACTTATCAACCATTTCCATCGCTTCTGTCTATTCCAAACCCATTTTCCAGCCCATGGACAGTAGCCTTCTATGTCTTGGCCTTCCAGTTCTCTCACTAACGGTTTCATACATCTTCACCATCCTTCTCAGGCTGTACAGTTCAGGTTCCGAAAGTTGGATGAAAACAACTTTTACTCTACCGATGATAGATCCCCGAAACGTAAACATGATCTTCCCAATTGTAGACTGTTCCGAAATGGCGGTAAATTTCTTGCTATCGACCTGTGTTCTGCTTCTCATGACCTTGAATGCATCTGCCAGGTCTGTATTTTGCAGCGACTATTCCAAGGTTGACAAGCTCAGTCTCTGATACCCTTCCTCATCATGAATCACCCCGACCCCGAACAATATCCTGGTGAACGTCACCGATGGAGAAGCTTGCTCGGACCGGATGTCTCCGTTGATGTCAAGGAAAAGAAAGAGATCAAACAGATACCTGCCCAAGCTATGACATTTAGATGGTTCTGTAGAGTGAATCTACACCATCAGGTGACGGGGACAGAAAAGTAGAAAATATTAGAAGTAAAAATCTTCCAGGGTATCAGCGACAAGGTGAGATACTAAACCACTGCAAAATAATTAATCGACCTGCGTTCAGTGTAGCAGCGAGCAACCACTGACAGCTCCTGCAAACTGGATTCGATCCGGATCACAGTTGCAGGTTCTCACTGCCGGGAGAGGTACGTCCTGGCGAACCGCTAGGGTTCCGTTCTTCTCCCAACTCCCGAAGCTTAGCAGGTTGGTTGAGAATTGGACACTGAAAAAAATAATTATCCTCTTGTGAGTCGAACGGAGGTTTTCTCCGGTGGTTCTACAACGAGAAGTTAAACCTGACCAACACATCTTCGGCAACATCACAGTTGTTCCCCCAAACCGTGAGACGGATCAACACCTCCACCCATTAATCCACAACATCACCCTCGAACACGTCTGCATACAAATAGCACAGCGTCACTTTATGTACATACAATCCGTCTATGTACAGTATATAACAGTTACATGTAATTGTGTTTCATAGGATTGTTTTTATTTGTTGTGTTTGCATTCCGTTCTCCTTTACACTCGTGTACTGAAGAATGACAATAAAAACACATGATTCTCTGATCCCGAAAATTTGGATACATTTCTACAAAGTAACACCCGCGCTTTCTATTCGTTCTAACACCACTTTTGCTGCCACACTCGCTTGTCGTTGCCGTTGTTTGCATCCATGTGTAATTTATTCGGGTATCAAATAGTGCATTCATGATCGGGAGATATTGAAAGTGGCCGTGGCCGTGGTCAGTTCTTTAGTTTGTTAATGAATCGCAACAGTGACGTCACGGGGTATTTAACTGCGCTGATGAACTGTTCTCTGAACTTCGCCTGAGTCACCCCATAAATAAATGTGTTCGTGCAACAGCTTAAATTCAAAAGCATGTACCCGACCTGCTTAAAGATATATTCGGAATTGGTGTTAACATTGGGATCTGTTTGAAAAACGTGATATCTTAAGAACTTTACAACAGTGGGTGACCACAGTAGAATGAAGCTGCCGGATATGGAGAAGAGTAAGATCACCGACCTCCTCCTGCTCTCCATCTCCGGGTCACTCCGATTGTCTCCCTTGCTCTGACCCTTTAATGCCTTGCGCACTCGACTGGCCAATAGGATGTGCCTGACTGTCAGAAAGTTGAGAAGCAGGATTAAAGCAAAGGGGATCAACGGAGTTAAACTCTTGTCCAACCTGTCAAAAGCCACCCATCCTTGCTCGGTGTAATAACTTGCCCTTAATTTGCAGAGCCAAAAAACGTTATTAATCAGTGTCCCTGGCTTGTGAATAAAATAGAAAGGAACGTTTTTAAAACAGAGCATTGTGCAGGTAGTCATCAGAACCAAAGCCGCAGTTTTCCCGGTGCAGTAGCTCGTTTTCAGCTTCTGGCAGCAAATGGCGACAAACCGATCGAAGGTGAAGGTGACGGTGAGCCAGACGGAACAGTCTCTGGATGCACACTGCAGTACAAAGATAATGCTACACACTGGGTAAATGTCCAAGAAGGTTCCTGGGAAATAAAAACTGACCCGCCTCAGTGTGACTGCAGTAGTAACAGCCATTATGTCCGCCGTTGCCATGGCCACCAGGTAGCGAGTGGTACAGGTGGAGAGGCCGCACTTTCCCCGGGACAGGATCCCAATCGCAGCTAGATTCACTGCAGAATGAGAAGAGAAATAAAATCGAGAAAACTCAGTGCAATAATCTTCTGAGCGAGGAGTATAGGTTAGGAAGTTTAAAAAATAATTCTGTCCTTCAGTCTCCCTTCCAAACACACAAAGCACAGACTGAAGTGACAAGAGGGAAATAGGTTATTGTACTCAGGGCTGCATGGGACTGTTGGGAAAGTTGGAGAGCTCGATTCCATTCATACAATCGGGTAATAGAAACTCACAAAACGCGGGCTTTTCAAACTCACCTCGGTTATGCAAATACCGATGACTATCCGCACAAATCTCCCAGTCCTGAATTCGGCCGGATCCCCTCAGCCCCATTCCTATGGAAATTACGATCCAACTGTTTTATAAGCACTGAAATTTTACCCATCTGCAGCTGTTCCTCCGGAATCCTCTCCCAGAGAGCGGCTATTGAACCGTATCGAGACTCAAAAGGAACAGATGGAATGGACGTGGTGAGGATGTTACCAGTTTTCGGATGGTCTGGATCCGGGGGCGCGGCCTCAGAACACAAGGATGCTCGCTTGGTAATGAGATGAAAAAGGAATTATAGGTGTGATGTAAATTTAAATGATTGTCTTTATAAGCCAGGGCACCGAGCATACGTTTACATGTTACATCTGCAGATGTCATTGATAAGACAGCATGTCCACATTTCAGCAGTTAAGTGGGTAACAGTCAGAGAAGGAAGGGCAAGAAGCAGATGCTAGAGAGAACCCCAGTGGCTCTACCCCTTAACAGTAAGTACTTCTGTTTGAGTACTGTTGGGGGAGACGGCCTACCTGGCGGAAGCCACAGTAGTCTCCCCTCAGGCACAGAGTCTGGACCTGTGGCTCAGAAGGGTAGGGAAATGGCTGCGATTCTGTAGAATTCATTTCCACAGACGGTTGTGGAGCTTAAAGCACTGAGTATATTTCAAGCGGAGCTTGATATTACCTTGATTATTAAGAGCGTCAAATGATTGTGTGAGAACGGCGGAGAATGGAATTGGGAGGAAGAGTTAGTCAGCTATAATGGAATGCCTGCTCAAGAACGAATGATCTACTTTTGCTCATGTGTCATATGGGGTTATGGTCATATGGTCTTGCTATTGTCCGTAAGCAGTATCGCATTTTATATCGATATCCTTAAAATATCTGCCCTCTTACCTTAAACCTGTGTCTCATAGTTCAGAAGTCGGCTGCATCTGGAAAAAATCACGATTCTGTCTTTGCACCTTCTCTATGATATTGATAATGTTATAAAACTCGATGCGCAATTGAGAGAGGAACAATACAGTACCGGAACAGATCCTTCGACCCAAGGAAATAAAAATAATTAGCCAACCGTGCTCCGATGTGAAGAAAACTAGCTGATTCAATTCCTATACCCATCGCTCGCCATTGAGAGACGCGTCTTTGCAAAACCCTTCTGCAGTCTCTCTATCGCTACCATGTTCTCCCAGTTATGTAACCACTAGATCTGAGCTGATATTTTGACATGCTGTCTAATCAATGACATCTGCAGCAGTAACATGAGGTAATAACTTTATGCTCAGTTCCTTGGCTTATAAAGCTAACAGAATGAAATTACATCACACCTATCATGTTAAGTCGCCATTTTCAGCGACCATGGAGGCGATATAATTAAATCATTTCATATATTGATTGATGTCTATCTTTCATTCTACAGAGTGAATGCTAATGAAAAATGTAATTCCGTATGTTCATCAGAATTTCTTCACTCACTGTGACGCCATTGAATTGAATGCACACGTCATTGCAGTGGTGGGACCGGAATCAGGAGTTATCTCAGAACATTAACAATCCATGACATACACAACAATGTTTCATAAAACATAATGTTAACGTCATAGACAAGAACAAGCATTGGTAAAAGTCACTGGAACAGTTGAATTAACTTGACACAATAAAGACCAATCGCACTTTTTATCATGAGCCCCCGATCACTCTCAGTAACTCCAGAGCAATCGATTCTGCGGATTTGAAACAGAAGAGGGTAAGCACTTTTGCTGTTTTTCACCAGTTTAGTAAGCTTATTTAACGAAATAAACGGCAGAAGAAAAAGGAAATAACATCAGCCAAAAACAAATTAAAAAGGAATCACTTGGATCATTCGCATAGCGCAACTATTTTAAAACGTCTGTTTGTACCTACAATATAGTGGCCAAAAAATCAACAACACCGATTTGATCTGCAACTTACATTATTTATTATCTGCCATAAACCGGGCTACTTGGCAACTTCTTCGCACGATGTCTCAACGTGGTTGCACAATTTGATTTTTTACTAAGAACTTTAAACGCTCGGAAAGACAACCATGGAAACAATACCTAAGTCACTCTCTTGGTTCAACCAAAACCATTGATTTGCAAGGAAACATTTTCAACTATAAATCAGACCGGGAGATAAGCTCGAGTGTAATGTTACAAAAATAACAAAATAATATTATAGTTGCTTACCAGGGACACCAATAACTGCAATTATGATGTAATATATTTTCCTGATTCCGTTGAACGTTTCCAGCATTTTCTGTGTGAAGGATCCGTTCCGTTGATTTACAAGCAACCACACTGAGATGTTTATTACAGCTGTCTTTAGTATATAATCCTCCACATCTCCACAGGGACAGTAAGATTACAACATCATTCAGTTTCACAATAGTCTGAACTAAATAACACGTCATGAAGTTCGAAACAGTTTGGATGTATCTGGCATCAAAATAACGATGAATGCCCCAGAGTACCGAGAAGTCTTTATAAGTTAATCAACTGAAAGCGTAGTTACTTTCAATCAAAGATGAGGCTTTTCATTAAAACAGATTTGTGTTAATCAACAGATCCATATTATTTCACTGTCGGCCTTTGCTCAGTTGCGGCCGGTAATCAATTCTATTTGATACAGTCACCTATCATTGCATCGGTACTGAATGTTGAGATTAATGTTGAAATTTAAATTTCAAATTTAAAACGTAATTTGATCTCAAACATGAAAATCCTATATGGTGCATCGTTTGCCATATTACTGGATATCGGTTGTATTGAGATTATACGGTTATCAATGTTCCAGCAGAAAGCTGGTAACAAATACCAATAATTTCCTGCAATATCAAACCTTCGATATAAACTGCAAATATAATTGATCTAGAAGCTGCACAATAATACAAAAGACCAACTTTGTCCAAGAATGCGAACTTCAAAGTAGCTTACATAGTTAAAAATTGGGAAAAAAATCAATTAATACGGTGCCGTACATAAAAGGAATTATTCTAAAAGATGGTGACGTAGATATTTAAATCGTTACTGCTGCTGAATCAATACATTATTTGAAAGTAACACTACAACCGAGAACATGAGAATCCACAAGTGTACCCCTATCGATCCAATATAAGTATTTAATCATTATACCTAATCAAATCAATGCATTCCTCCAACTCTTAGCCCTATGTTCATAACGAAGCCTCTTGTAAACGGAAAAATAAAAGATAATGAAGTTGGAAATGTCCTACAAATTTATTCAAACTAACTTTCCTCAACAACATTTCCTTTAAATTTTACAAATGTATGGACCGACGATTTGTCTGAGCAGGCAATTTTGTCACGGCCTTCCAGCAGCATGGCAGCAAAGTCTACGCTCGCGGGAGCATTTCAGTGCTTAAGCGGCCGCCCACCCGGGCACCTGAGAGGGACCAGAGAACCTAAATGTGATTACGATCTGACTCATCAATCTTAGATGACGATTATAACGCGATCAA